>NW_021637439.1:0-308172 GCF_004799145.2 Neltuma alba
AGAAGGAAAAAGAAAATGTTTCACAACAATATCAAGTTGCCAAAAAAAATCATGGGAGAAAATGCCCTATTACATTATACCTTATCTGTCCATCCATGCCTGTGGCAGCGGCAACAATTCCTGTGCCCCCCTTGGGTCTTGTAAAGAGTTTTGTAGCATATGCTTTAAGAATTCTTGAGAAAACCTAAGATTAAAAGCAAAAACTCATAAAACAAAAACTTGGACCTCTAACATTCCAATATTCATCAACGTCACAACCAGAAATTGGTCCCCTTTCTACCACACATTTAGCAGACTAGTTGATGTAGGAAAAAAGCAACTATGAGAAAGGGAACGGAATATCAAACAAAATACCTAATTTATTTAATCAATGACTGAAAATTGAAAAAAGTTATACTTAGAAAATTACCTTGAACAAATTATATAGTGTCTGGTTCTTTGTTAAAGCGCTGCATCTCTTCAAGCTCCTCTTGATGATGATAAGAAACAACTATATAGCACAGTGAAAACTAATTAGGTAAAAATATTGCAGGATAAAAACTGGTAAAGTGGGGAAAGATTATTAGAGACTTCTAAAAATATAGTTATTCATATCTATTGAAAAACCTTTACTTGTTTCACAAGTCAAAAAAAAAAAGCATTAATGGAAAATCTTCCTAATTGTAGTTAGTATAATCAGGATTCTAAATCATACTTGGATTTACCTAACTTCAAGAACAAAAGCAAAATTTGAGAGTTTTTTAAGGATTCTAAATCACGCTTGGATAGGGTCTCAGGTTCGAGCCCGGCATTAACATGTTTGGGTGCATGTTTAATTGTATTAACTAAAAAAAAAAAAAAAAGGAAAATGCATGGATAGATAGAAGCTCCAACATGATCATATTAAAGATCTAGTGACTTGACTTACCTGCATGCTACTGGATAAAACATTATTCTGGCTTCCCTCCTCAGTATCCCATGTCTCTTCCTATTAAAGATAAAAGGTTATTCAATGGAGAAAGTGACAAGCAAATAACAGAACACAATCCAACAAAATAACAAAAATCACCTGAACAAGCTTCTCCAGATTTTCCATCAGCGTCTTCTCTTCCAATTCTACATATACCGTCAAGTGAGGTTCAAAGCAAGATGAAATGATTCCACGGAAGTTGAACTGTCAAAATAGCCACTCCAAGTGTTTATCAGGATTGCTTTGATGAACCAGACCAAAAAGGAATGAAAAGAAAAACTCAGAACATGGAAGATTGTAGCTACATATTACACTAGAGACTAGAGAGGATATTAAGAGGACAATGATTGGGTTAGAGTCCTGCTAATAAGAAACAGGAAAAAAAATACAAGGACAGGACAAGATAAACGAGGGAAATCCGTAGCTTTGATATTCAATGCTGCAAAATAACATTTACGAAGGGATCCCACTGGTTCTGGTCAAAACCCTCTTCCGCTATTACAACCAGATATCTCTAAGAACAGAAACTAGTGCTCAAAACACGGAACAACTCAGAAGACATAACGCAAGCCACTGGCATTTGAGAGGCCAGTCTCCCTCATCACACTCAAAATACAGAATATGAACTCCTTCTGAGGAGACTCCAACCACTATAAGCCAAAAGGTAACATTCACAGCCACCAATACTGCCCTCTCCAAGACCAGGCCTATAGCAACTCTAATTCTTTGTTTCTTCTCCCTAACATTACAAGTCTGATGGTCAACGCTCCGATCATCAGAAAGTTGCTTTCCCTTGCATCTTCCTAAGTTTCCTCTTATAGGTCTTTGTAACAAAAGTGGTTCTATCAGATTGTTCTATCAGATTAGCATAATGGGTTTGAAGAGTTTCCCCAAAAACACAAACTTAGTTTAAAAAGAGCAGCATAAGAGCATTCAAAATATTAGTCCAAAAGATTATAAATTGTAGTAGTAAAGATAAGAATGCTGAGATGGATATCTGATCACACAAGAAAATATAAGATTTGGAATGACCATATAAAAGGACAAGTTGACATGGCATATGCTGAAAAGAAAATGATAGAAAATCATTTATAATGGTTCAATCATGTGCAAAGAATGTTGATGAAAGTGCTAGTAAGAAGGGGTGAGCAGATATCTTTAATGCTATAAAGCAAGGTAGAAGGAGACCAAAAAGGACACTTAATCGAGATTTATGTAAATAGTATATCAGAAGAGTTGGTTATGAATAAAGCAAAATGAAGTTGAGCGGTCCATTTAGCCAACTCCATTTAGTGGAATAAGGCCAGTTGTTGTTGTTATAAGCACTCTAGATGAGAAAATAGGTGGAGAATTTATCTGATTCCTAGACTTGAAGAAAGAGAAATAAAATTATTACATACCCCAGCTCCAGGCACTGCCAAATCTTTATTTGCATCTCTTTTTCTGTCAATACAAAACCAAAACATAATGGTCATTTGATAACCACAAATATGAATAGTTGTTATGGATAAGTATTGTCAACTCAACATCTAGAATACCTACCTCATTGCCACTTCCTTGATGTGCAGCAAGCTTCCTTTCATACTTCTTCCGGATATCTGAAGCACTACTGCTAGAATTACCCCCTCTTCCAATTTCTTCAATCTCATTCCCGATCTCCCTGCTTTGTGTGCCTGCCCCAAATTTCTCAGCGAGCTCATCCTCAAACTCTAAAGTTCGCTGTAATGCCTGCAAGAATGAGCAAAGAAACTCTGAAAACACTGAAATTCCAGACTTTACAAAGCAAAAAACTACATGCTCAAGAAAAACCGAGCATAACATGGAGGTATAGTGGCATAGCATAATATCAAGTGAAGCATGAAGCAATACTTATAAAAACAAAGCCAGTGGTTAATCATTCAATGCCTGATCAAATCCACTGCTTACCAGCAACAAGGTCCCCACATCTGGCTTTTCTTTCAGATTAGAAAGAATGTCCTCAAGTTGTTTTCCTGCAATGAGATATACTGTAAGCCCAACAATATTTTCCAACTAATGATGCTGAAAAATTAAAAGTAACACAAAAAGTGGTAAAATTCAATGAAACCCAAAACCTGTTTTTATTTTGGATAACATCACATCCGATAGAAATAATCCACACACATGATAAGCACACATTATAACATCTTATACTTGATAAAATCCACCTTACAAATATCAGCTCCAACGAGATGGGGACATATTGATTTGTAAGAAGTAAATTATAATTATTCCTTGTTTAATTTAATGGATCAGCATCAAATGTACTTTGTAATCTTATATCATACCAGAACACACTAAATGGAGCAGCATTTTCACCATAGCCACGGCTTCTCTTAATGGATAAAGCATCATTGATAGATTATATTAAATTGCTGCTAAACAAAGATATCATACCTGGTCTTCTTGCAGAACAAGATACAAAGCCGATAAGAAACATGCCATGAAGAAGGAAAAATTTTCCAGATGTCTTCATTTGATCTCATTCGTCGTTTAATCCATGCATATCTTCGCTCCGTTTTATCTAACTTTGCTAATTCTATGAAGATGTAATAAATTGAAGATTAGTAACAATAAATATACATCAACATAAAATCATGTTGGCAATAATTTCACGCACCAGCTCCTTCAAAAATTTGTTCATACGATGTAAGCTCCCGGCTGCAGAAATTATTTACCAATTCTTCCCTAACAGAGGGCTCTAGCGCATCAACCACTAAGCAGGCATCAGACAACTGCTGGAGCAAATTAGTTTCTTCTGTCTCCTTTCCAGTACCTAAGCTGAGAATGAGAACAGGAAGTTGAAAACCCCCGTTAAACAAAAGCCTTTTCATAGAATACAAACATATCCGCATTCAATGAAGTAAAATAGTGAAATACATAATGAGTTATAACTACCAATATGACCAAATATGCAATTGAGCAATCAAAATGGAAAATGTGTATCCAGCTCATATTCTATTACCCAAAGGCCGAAGAGAGTTAGAAATTAGTAACATACCTTGAGAAATCAGAAAATACATGTGACTTGAGAATTTGCTTTATGCTCTTAAATTTCTCCCTGAGTTCAATGATCTTATGAATATCTCTATAGGCTTCAAAGTGACTACATAATTGGTTCACAGCCTGATAAGTAAGATGATAACATCAATAATCAATAATTGGACAATATGTTAAAAAACAAATGTGCAGTTACACATATCAGGAATAAGTGATATGAGAAGCAGAAATCTAACATAGAAAATAATTTATTAAAAAACTAAACAAACAGAAGTAGGCCACACAACTTCAAGCACATGACGCAAGAAAATATAATGCATCCAGAAAATAGCATGGTCAAAAGTATGAAAGGGTCCCACCAGAGTTACATAATTCAACAGTTTGTTACGCTTCACAAGAATACTCACAGAAATGTTCACATGAAATGAACCAAGAGAAGAAACCTACTGCAACCTCATGCATTTACTAACTTTTTAGGGGGAGGGACCGAGGGAGTCTGGCTTGGTGCTGCTTAAGATGCATTCCATTTGGTTGATTATGCCATAGAGATCATAAAAACAGTCTAGTTAAAGCTATTGAATGATTTTGGTTTTCACATATGCATGCATATTATATATTAATATAAATAAGCCCGTGAACTCAAAGTCCAAAATAATATCAGGGAGAATCCAGAAAATGGATCTCTCGGAGTAACAAGAATTCCTCTTAACAAAATTGGATATGCCATCTAATTCAATCAACGTGCACCATCTAAAACCTCTCTAGAGTGCCCTGATTAGTATCTACATCCAAATAAAAGAAAATAAGTGGATCAGAATAATCCTAACTGCAATAGATTTTATGAATTTCAAAGGAATTAAAATCTATACACCAAAGATGTCAACCACGTGATACAAGAAGAACCAATGCAATACATAGATATTTAAATAGCAAGTCTCCGAAGAGCATGATCAGCAAAAAGTTCACTACCTCCAGCTGTGCAGCTGCCTCTTTATATTGACGTTTTGAAGCCATGACCTGAAGCTGTTCAACAGCAGAGACTGCCACATGATAGGTAGTGTTGCATTAAAGATTGAATAATGGTTATGAGTCTTAAAATCTACCACAAAAGCCTCAAATGTTTCAAATAGAGAGTACAAAGTTTCAATTGTAAGTTTAAAAAATTAAAGCAACCAATTGGTTTTAATATTGAGACCAGAAAATTGCAGTAACGGTTCATTATTTTAGTTTATCTTAACAATACATTGATTGTCAGGTCTAGTTACAATAAAGTATGAGGACTTGTACTATAAATTCTATGGTAAAATTCTCTCATAAGCGCCTAAGCATTTTTACATTAGAACTTGCCTAATGCGTATAAAAATGGGACCTCTGAAAACAGATTAAATTAATAAACAAATTAGCAAACTTATTCATATGGTAAAGAGAGTGTGTGAGGGTGTGCGCCCTTGCGCGCAAGAGAGAGAGAGAGAGACTAAGAGATTACTGAGAGAATAACTTCAAAGATTTGAGAATCAAGAATCCTTCTGAAAACAAAAGAAAGAAATAAAACTAATATTTCAATCTATTAACTCAAAGAGATATGCAATCCTCTGGGTATATAAACGGAGACTCACTTCAAAAAACCAAAGCAGAGGCCCTCATAGAGGAAATGCAAGAAAAGCTATCCTTTGATTCTGCGACTCTTCCCAACCATTCAATCATATCATTTCCATTTATACAAAATAAACCCGGCATTCTACAGTGTCTAATGCAAGTTCCAACCATGGAAACTTGCATCTTATGCATTGCACAACCAACATCTGAAAAAAATTATAAATCCCTTAAAACTGACATGATCAGTTAATTGTTTGGCCAGCCACTGCTGAGAAAAATTCATCTTCATCACATCCAACTTCACTAGCAAATCACTGACAGGAATTTTGTTCTAGATCTAGCATAGATCAAATTATCGCAAAGATTATAGCTTTCAGAGTTAAAAAACAACCCAAAAAAAAAAAAGGATAAAAGGGGAGAATACAAGATGCCTGGATTAAATTTTTGTGCCTTCACAAATCATGTCATTGGTTACAGACATTCCCCGACCATGAGAAAGAGAGTTAACGGAATTACAGAATTCTCTGAAATTAAATACATATTCACAGATGCAACAATTATTAGATAGACATGATAAAATTCAAATAAGGATCAATTATTCAAACATAGCAATGCTCTCTCTTGTCTTTAAAGATACTCGACAGTGAACATGATTGTAACTTCTGGCCTACGTATGCATTTTAACTTTATTACTATATTCATCAAGGGACAAGATTATGCATAAACATCACAAACAAGAGATATTCACCTCTATCTGTCTTCCAGTTGCACAGATTAAATGCAAACTTAGCACTTCAAACCCAATAAATATCAACTAACCCAAAAATTACTAAGAATACCAACCATATACCAATCTAATTAACAGATCTTAAGTTACCAAGTTCAACTCTTGATGCTGCAAAAGTAGTCAGCAAGCTTTTTTTCCCGAGGGAAGGGGGCATAATAGGTCACTTATGATATACAGAAGGACAATCAAGATTTACCAAGCATGGTAAGACGGTGAAGAGCAGTGATTGTTGTGGTTATGTGCTTCTTGGCAAAATCCAGTTTCTTAATGTCACGGCATATTTCTTGAACCATGGTTTCACTTTGTACAGCTTTAGTTTTTATTTCTCGGATCTTATACATTAGTTCCTGCATCATAAAATCAAAACAGTTAAACATATAAAATGACATTCAAGTTCACAGAGAAGCTTGAAGGAGGAAGAGAGACAAAAGAAAGCATCACGGACACATGCAAGGAAAAAAAAAATATCAAAATACTTGACAGTTGAAAAATAGAAACTCATCACATTGAACCAGGAAACTGCGTTTCACAAGCATGCATTTCAAAAATAAAGAGAAAGGTGTGTTGTGTGTGTGTGCGCGTAAGAGAAAGAGGGAGGAGAGGTTAATTAGAAAAATATGGAGAGGGTGAGGGTGGGAGGAAGAGAGTCAACCTCCACGGCAGTTGTAGCAGCAGCAAGATCTTCTTTGGCTTTAGTCCTTGAATTGCTCTGAAATTACAGAAGCTGAGTCATCAAACAATAGAAGCCAAAAAGGTGTATATGATTACAGTTTTAACGATTAATACCTCACGACACTGAACCATATTTAGCCCAGGCGATTCACAATTCAGGAATGCAATCAAGGATAACTCCTACATTCCCCACCCCCCAGAGTCCCCCCTTTTAAAAGAAGTGACCAAATTTATATCCACAGTATTAACCTTCATGTTAGCTTCACTCAAATGTCCCATTAGAATTGAATAGCTCCGAGCAAGTTTTCAGTAAATGACAACATCAATCTGATTTTTTTAGCAAAATGTCAATATGATTTAGCTCCTGAAATATTGTTAAGTTTTTCAGATGGCTGGGGTTATGTGAGAATAACACAGAACGAAGTCACTACAAGCCATTAACTTAAGACTAGGAAGCAGTTAAGGTCAGAGGCATGGATCAAGACCTGTTGGCGAACAGCTGCTAAAATTCCAGCATCAACAGTGCGAATCTCATTCTGTATCTTTTGCATAAGTGGCTCAACACCGGATAGAGATGCCTCTGGATAATATAGAAAATAGATGAGCATAGAACCGAGCATTAGCAAGAAGAACTGAATTACCTGGTAAGTTCATGAACTTGCTGGAACAAAAGCACACAAAAGACAACAAACGGAGGGGGGGGGGGAGTTACAGAGTTTGCAAGTATGAAATGCAATCGAAACGACAGCCCATGCGGATTGGAACTAGGTTTGCAAGTAGGACATGGTTACCATTGGGAAACATCTGATTGATATACTCCAAAGCACTTGACTTGTCCATTGCTGATAGTAGATGAAAACCCACCTCGACGCCCCTAATACCACGTTCAATCCAAGCACCAACAACGAAGATTCAATATCTAGATCTCATATATTGCATCAAGCTCTCGGTGAAAAGGGAAAGGATGCCAAGTTCAAAGGCGAAGAGGGGAATTTGGAAGATGAGAGAATGACACAGAAAGTAAGCACCCACCACAGTGGCAGCAACAGTTAGAAAATCAGAGCTCCAAATCTAACATTTATTCATGCAATTCTTCCTGCAGATCGAATTGCAGGGCGATGCTAGCAGCCTGAATTTGGATCCTCTCGAGCATGCGCCCTCTTTCGTCATCACGCAGTCAGTCCCATACTAGGGGCGAATGTCAAAATTCGAAAACAATCAGGACTAACAGTGAAAATTAAACAAGAAATCAACAAATGAAAAAGGGGATAATTTCAGTTAGCCCACAAAATAAATGTAATTTCCATTAGTCCTTGTAAAGCCAATAGTCCTTGTAAAACACTAGAGACATCACTGCACCTTTAGACCAAAATAAAATTAAAAATTATGGGTGTCTTTTTTCAAAATAAGATGAGTAAGGGAGGTTTTGACTTTTAAACTCATGATTCTTTGACACATCAAAAGAGTTATGACTAGCAAACCATCCAATTTGTTCAATCATATGATGTAAAGAATTACAACTCAAATTCGATGGTTTACAAGAAATATAAGGAAATTCCTTTTCAAATTTTACTCAAGAATGAAAGATATGAATACAAATAAATAACAAGATCTTTTTAACTTGGTTGAACTTTTGATATTATGCGAGTCTAATACTCGACATTTAAAAACTGGTGAACCAATAAACTGTTTTTTTGAGTAATTATAATGAGAGAAAAAAAGCTTTTATGTTATCTTGAATAAATTTATTAATTTTCTAGCAAAATAAATACTTCTCTAATTTTATTATCTTTAAAGCATTGGATTTCAACAAATCCTAATCTACAAATTTTGGGAATGTATTGAATTAATTCTAAATTTTTTTAAGTTTGCTCATCTTGCCACATATAAACTTTTTAAGTAGTTTTGGTAAATTATCATTTTCTAAGACCAAATGGAAATATTTTTAAGTGATTCATTTTTGCATTGGACAATAGACTTCCCTAGCTTTCTAAAGAGTTCCACTTTATAATTTTTGGAGATGTATGAAATTCATTATGAATTTTGAAAATAAGACCACCCTTCTTCTTTAGCCACAATGAATGTCACAAAATCTACATATTAATTGTGATTTTCAATTAAAAACTGGTGATATTTTAGGCTTGATGGCCTAGTACACCCACCTAAGCCCAAGAAAAAATGCCCAAGCCAACCCTAATAAATAGGTATTTTCAAGCCAGAAGCAACCAAAGTATGCTGTCCTATCAATTTTGCCTTGCCTAAAAATATGTGATTTTGTGCGTTATAATAATATATAGTATAATATTATATTACATTTTAGCTATCATTTTTAGTTTTAAAAAAATTATCTTCCCTTCATGTTGCTTTTTCTTTAATAGATTATGGATGTTATTCAAATTTGAAGTATGAATATTTATCTATCTATTATACATTTATAAATCTTGCAATAAACTGATGAAGTTCATTTTATCATGTAGCATTAGTCATCTTGAACCACCGAGCACTTAGATCAAATATTAGGAGTTGTTTTAGCTTAACCAAAGGTCACAAGTTCGATCTTTTGGGTAGGATCGCTGCCTATATAGGTCCTATCATGGCTCGATCATAATTAGTCTGATTTGTAATGGAATTTCTAAAGGGTTGGTCAGGATACTGGGTGTGTAAAAACACATAACCGTTTAAATTAACAACACTCGTTTAACATAATATTCTTGAAAGCCAAAGCCACCACAAATTGTTTGGATGCAAAGTCTAAAGAATTCTTATATAGTTAAGAAAAATCGTATTCCACAAAATAATGCATGACAACAAATGAATTTTTTGGGCAGAGAGAAATAAAATTTGTAGAAAGGATTTCTTTTCTTTTTTTTGGAATAAAGGTTGAAGAATATAATAAAATATTTTTGATAGAATCAAATATCTTGTAATACACTTTAAATATGTGAAGTAGTGTCAACTACATTTGAATCCTTTTCAAACTTAGACATGTTGTCAACTACATTTAAATCATTTTCAAACTTAGACATATGTCATGTATTGGATGTGGAGAGAAATTTCTAGTTTGTCAAGGGATACGATAGTATTTCAAATTTCAAGACTCAAGTTGTAAACTTATTTTAAACTATTTCAAGGTGTGGGATCAAGAAATGTATTTTTTAGATATAACTAGCATTTCTTCCCCCTGCGAATTGGTGACAATCCAAATATTATTGACTAGCATAATGTAAAGATTGACATTGACTTTTATTTATAATCATAGCGAATGACAATATTATTGGCAATTGTCTTCTCTTGAAAAGGAAAATGACTATTAGAAGGATTTATATCCATACGATGAATAAGCACTTTCTGATATGGTTTAGAGGCATTCAAAGTTATCGCTTCAATTACAAATTTTCCTAGATGAGTGACACGCAATCTTGTTCCATTGCAGAGCCCTGATGCTTGATCAATATTCCTTAGAAGCATAATAGGAGCTCCAACCTTCAATTCCAATTTGTGCATTGGCATACCAGAGCTGTTAATTATATTTAGAAATTCAGCGGTGTACAAGTCTTCAAAACGGTCAGTATCGTTGAATGATTTGCATACTGAGTCACAACTCAAATATTCGATTGATTCACTAGGTAATAAAGAACACACATAATCATTCACTCGGTTGACGACCTCAATTGTTGGAATCTATGATTGAAGTACTTAGTGTTTGACAAATTATCAAGAAAATCTGGATAAGTAGATGACATAATAGCATTATGTGGTTCTTCATAATTTTTTATTAGTAATTCAGATGGAATTTTAATTTTAACTGTACCATGATGTGGCATCCCTAAATTACCATCTTCGACATCTAAAAGAAAATTTGAGAATTTCTCTAGAGATTGTTCCTCCTCAATTGAAGAGGCTGAAGACAACCGTATGTTCTTAGACAACTTGAAAATTATGCAATAATCCCATAAATACGAAGAGCTAATACAAGCATTAACAATATCTGCTCTTGTACCTTTTAGTATTATAGGAAGAATCTAATGAAAATCCCAACCCATCAAAATGCACTTTCCACCAAATGGTAAATTAAGATGCATTATGTCCCTTAATGTATGATCAAATGCTTCAATGCAATAACACTGAACCATAGGAGCTTCATCCTATATGATTAGCTTAGCATGAAGTATTAGATTAGCTAAAGCAGAATTCTGTCTAATGTTGTAAACAAAGTCCTCATTAACTTGGATAGGAATTGCAAACCTTGAATGAACTGTTTTTCCATATAGCAATAATGTAGCAGTAATGCCATTAGATGCAACAGCGATAACAATGTCTCCCCTAACTTGAAGAGTTGATGTCAAAGCATCCCATAGAAATGTTTTACTTGTTCCTCCATAGTCATATATGAAGAAAAAAGCTCCATCAGAACAATCTAAAGAAGATGAGACGGTGTCAAATATCATTTTTTGCTCTATATTAAGTGACTTAGTTAATACATTTGCCCCCTCTTGCAGTGCAATGCGATCATAACTTAACTCCTGTAATATAAAATGATTCCGGGTATCAAGCATCGGAGATGATGAAGGTCTTGGTAGTATAGGGAAATCCTAAAGACTCCTCCCCTTCTCTTGAAGAAATAATTCAATCTCCTTCAATGCAACATCTTCCCTCTAAGCATCTAATATATGTATTCCTATAGCAAAAGACAATACGTAATGAACTATGCAATCATAAAAAATTACAATGTTACACATGATTAGTTTCTATTTCCTCCAAAATTAAATTATTACTTACTTGATGACATAGGATCACGATGAGGAATGTATAGTAAATCTTCTGGAAGTATTTTAAAAGTTTCCTTCCACACAAAGTCAGAGCGACTTAGTGAAGAACACAAAAGCACGCTCACAAACATCCTACGTAATGATCTTCTAGACGCCGATATTGATGCCTCTTTGATGGCATTTATACACTCTATATCATCATCTAACAACCTAAAGTTGAAAGCATGCATCTCTGAATGTTGAATGAATAACACCATCAATAGTTTTGATCACTTCAAATAAGGGTGGACCTCTAATCTTGGTTAGCAGAATTTGAAGATAGCAAAGCTTACCAGATGATGGAGAAACATAAGTAATCTTACCAATTGCAAAGCCTTTTTCTCTCCATTTCCAACATCGTTTGTTTTTCTGATAAACCAAATGCTAAGGGAACTCAAAATAAGTTAGTGTTTTAGCAAGGTCATCGTGAAAGTTTGTTTCCATCCAAGCAATAAACATAGACTCACATACCCTAGGTTTGTCTAAAATATCTCCAATGTCATCAGCACAAGAGTAAACTACGTATTGTTGATTAGGTGAGTAGAAGCTTAGCCTCTCTACAACAGGATATCTATGGTGGATATCAAATGCAAATATATGCTGAGCTGCTTTACATGCCGAAATATATCTAAAGTTGTAATACTGTTAGATCTCATCAACGGGATGTTCAGAAGACCCATCTTCATTGTTGTCATGTATGGCCGCAACAACCTTATCATTACCTTTGCTAATGTACTTGAATAGGTATTTATTTGTAGAGAATTGATTACACTTCTCTACATTGATATGAGCTTGGAACATGAATAACAATGTGGGGTTATACGGCACAACAAAACGATTGTCCAAGTAGATACCTTTAACTTTAATTATCCTCCCATCATCTCTATCTGTCATCATCAATAGTTATATCCTTATTGAATTGTTTAGGAAAATATTTGCTGCACTTATGATCCTTCATACAAGATAATTTAGGATTTGTTCACCCACATGGTCCATGAATCATGAATTTCTTCACTAATTCATAAAGGTAAGGATTTTCATCTTTATCAGGGATCTCTGCAGAAATGACCCTATCGATGTCCTCTGGTGATTTCAAGTGATCGTGTCGATCTAAGAATAGCAAGACATATGCATGCAGGAGACCTTTTTTTTTTAGAACTCAATCGTGTGACAATTAACTTATTAATAACATGTAAGACATATAAATTTAAGCATGAATACTTGAAAAACCAAATAATGCCACGTACCTACAATGACAGTGCCAAATATCTTCTTATTCTTCTTCACAGTCTCCATCAAATCTTTGAGCTTCATGTGGAATATCCTACTTGGTATTTCTAGTCTGTCTGTAGGAGATAGTGTTTCATTACCCATTAGTCTTGAAATCACTAGCCAAGCAGGATTACATGTGAAGGTAATGAAGATGTTTAGATAACTTGCCCATCTACAAATACCTATTGCATCTTTGTAGTTTTGCACCATATACCATGCTTCTCCTATGAATGATAACGGCAAAATTATCGACTTACCAGTTAAAGTAGCACTTCTCTCTCTAGTCAACAAAACATTTGTCAAGCCTTGATATAAATCTACCTTTAACTCTTTTTGATGAGTTCTAACTCATAGTAGCCTTTTGAGATTCAATCGTGATGTACCCATCAACAATAAATTGGTGTAACAATTTCCTAAAGTACAATAGCGTTGATGTCTTATTTCCCTCATCATCAATCTATATGCAAAATACTCCCTAATACTGAGCCTTTTTTTCTTCTTAGTGGCATTAAAAGTCTCCTCATGATGTTCAATATCATCTCTATAACCATCCTCACTTCTAGGGAACAATATTGGATATTAAAGAGAAAGGCAAGAGACATATAGTTCATCAATTCATTGTGGCAAGCCAGACAATGTATGAACTATAATGTTCCTTCTATTGAAATTCATGTCTATATCACCAACTATCAATGCTGCAATCTTAGAAGCTGATGGCAAATTGTAATTATGATCGTCGTGCCTTCTAGTACTGATTAGACATATTTTGACATCAGAGTGATGACCATCCACAATCATAGATGACGCTAATCCATACTGTTTAATGAAAGGATTAACCTCAACAAGCATTCTTTTAATCTGATCAACAATCTCATTGTCAATGGCTAGATCCTTTGTGTGCTTACTATATGGGGAAAAAAAACAAATCATACATAAATAATTTATCCCATAAGCTAACATCATAATTTGAGAGACAATCTTATTATCTATTTAATAAATTTAACATACCTGATAGCAAAGATACAATTATGCACTTCATTGTTTGTATCATATATGTAAAGTTATGAATACACAGGCTTGGAGCCTTTAGGAGGCAAGAAACTTCCAATCCTATGATAATTCATACCAAACAAGATAAAAGAGTATAGACCACCACCACCACCATAATTTTTTGAATGATCAATTTTTCCTCCTATTGATGTAAATGAGAACATGTTGTTATAAGTTCTAATATTTGAATGGAAATTTTTTTAAGGTTGTGACTTCTTATCGAAAAATAATTTCATGAACAAATTTGGAGGAGCAACAATGGGAGGGAGTTGAACTTTCCCTTTAAGGCAGCACATCGAGAATGATGGATTCCTTACATACTTAGATGAGCAAATTTTTTCAACAAACCACATTTATGCACCACACGATTAACATTTAAATGTAGGATCACTTATGTCAATATAATCTACAAGGCCAATATCAAAGTGAATGACAGATAAAATATCAAAACTACGGTCACAAATATATAAAAATATTAAGGGGGCCTTCCTAACCATCACATGTAAATGCACTTCCATTTTCTCTATTTGAGTGCCCTTGATTAGGTTCAGCAACGCCACCATTAGAGAAAATACTAGCATTTACATTACAAACATATATAAAAAAAATACATGTTCCATATATTATTAACTAATATATAAATAATGCTTCTTACCTTAATCATGATCTGAGTCATTCTCACTACCATCGCTATCTTGATTATTTCGTCCATTGAAAGAAAAGTTAATGCCCTTATAATGTACTTTTGTATTATCTGAATCAAAATGGCACAAACATAAAATCTTAACATAAATAACTTCATGAAACACTTTTAAAGGTGTCAAGCTTTGAACGAAATAAGTCACACAATAAATACATTTTAATCTAGAGTGTTTGCATAAAAAATGAACACCTATGAGATTAAATATTTTAATTTCAATAGATTAAGTCACATGATAATAATGTATGAGAGTCTTGATTAATGCAGTGAATATTAACAAAAATAATTACTACAAAATAAAAGACAAGTGAAGATAACTATATATGGGGTGAAAAAATAAACGACTTAGATTTTACCACTTATATATTATTTGACTGCTCAATCTAGTTAATAATTTATATTTTAATACATACATACTTATATATTGTGGGACCAAATTATTATGAAGATTTATTGTTAGTTGAAATGTTGACTTTTGAAATTAAATTATTAATCAATGAAAACAGAATTTTTTAATTTAATATACCTATAATGTTATACTTGTATAATGCACAAGATTATTTAAATTAGATTTATAGAAGTGAACAATAAATATAAACAAACAGAAGAGTTCTTGTCTCCCGGGATAGCAAGTGATATAAATGGTTTAGTTATTACTATTATGGGGTGAAAAAATTATTCTAAAAGAAATATTGTGAATGAAATAGTATTATAATAATATTCAAAAGCTGAGGTTTGTCTTTCACTTTTTAATGAAATTAATATTTAATGATTAAACCAATGTTTTAAACTTGTTCATATGAAACAATTATACTGAAACTAACAATGATGATACTAACGGTGTATTAACTATCATTAATCGATGGTATTTAAATCTTTAGCCTTAAGAATATCTATCCAATTTCATTTAATAAAATCCATTATATGATTACTATAAAGCAACAATTTTGCAATGATAACCCATATTAATACTAGAAATATTATTACTTGGAATAGACTCTAGTACTAAAGAGACCTCCGTCACTTGCTCATAATTTTCAAATGCACGTAATCTACTACTTCTTCTCTAACCACACTATTTTTAAACTCCACATCTCCTGTTATTAGGCTTTGTGTAATTCTAGAACTTAAAATCTAAGTTAGTTGCAATTTGGATATGTCTTGTAGTGCACCTCTTTTTGACCTACGCTTGTTTGAAACATGACTGCTGGTATAGAGGGCATCATTCTCTTGTGCATTCATGTCAGTTCCAGCATGTTCTATCAATTAGTGGAATAAAGTCTTATTAGCACCTTGAATAATGAAGATAATATCAAACACAAGAACTAAAAACCAGGTCTGAAAAGTCCTTTGGGATACTTTATATCTTTGGCCAACAAACAACATATAAAGCGTACCTCTTGGTTGTCGAGTTGATAACTCTCTATTTTTAATATATTTAAAGAATATTTTGAGTGATTTTTTTGGAGAGTTATTAATGCATTTTAGAAGATTTCTAAGAGTTAAATTGGAAGATTTGATTTTGAGCATTATTTGGAGGATTTTCTCATAAATATAGGTAGTTAATGCTAATTTTAAGAATTATATTAATTTTATTTTCATTTCAGTTTCTTTCCTTTCCAGTTTTTTCCCTCTTATTTTATTTTTCATTTTATTATTTTCTATTCTCTTTTCAGCTGAAGCTACACGCAGCATTTTGGGAAGGGAGACCTAGAATCACTATTTATCATGATTTGAAAGGCGCCAACCCTAGTGGGAATGAAGGGAGCTGGGGTACACTGTTCTGTTGCTAGAGCTCGACAGAGACAAGCAAGGGAGCAACTAGTTTTGGTTCGAGAGGGAGGAAGGCGTTGAACGCTTCTGCAGTATCTTCTTCTTTACTGGAGACAGAAGAGACGCCCAACTGGTTCGAAGAGAGAGACACCATTGGTTATCAGTTGAGAAAGAAGAGCGACTGTTCATCATTTTTCAATCTGGAAACACGCGGACCATAGCTGAGTAATATTTTGATTTCCTGTTTCTCTGCTTTGATTCCTCTTTCCTTTGCTTCTGATTTTCACGATGATTTTTGAATTTGAGATCGTTGCTTCAGAGCTGAGATTGATTATATTCATGAATAGCTAATTTTGTTTTTACAGCCCAGAGGAACTGTGAACTTGTTAGTGGATTGAGCTTTGGTTTTACTAAATTGAGAATGTTTAGTGTTAAATTTTGGTTACTTAATCTTGTGCTTTATTGTCCATTTAATGACTAGCCACCATTAATTGTGAATTTGAGAATTAAAATTTTTGTTGACAAAGGGGATTTTAATTAAGCTCTTAGATTAAGTAATATGGGATTGGATGATAATCTAATTTGTGATTAGGATAGAAATATACCTAATTGCCCTATATAATTGTTGTTAAGTGAGACGGAATTGTTTAGCCTCTTAGGTAATTGTGTGAGAAATTACATGATTAATTTAAGAGAGTGTTATAAGTGGACCGACAGGCACTTGTAGCTAATTGAACTCTAGATTAATAAAATTGACATTAAAGCTAATCAATTCAGTGAAACAATGTTTAAGAAGCCAGCAAGGGAATAGTGACCCTAGGTTGGCCTTTTTAATATTTTCTCTAATAATTTGAGAAAGCTTTGTTTTGTTTTATTTTAATTTCTTTTCACTCAATTTCATTAAATCCTAATTTTCTCAACTTAAATGAAAAAAGAATTTTTATTGCCTAATCATTGTTAATTGAGTTCTCTGTGGGATCGACCTTAATTTGCCACTATCTATTTTTATGACCCGTACACTTGTGGTGCATCTTAATATTTGGTAGCATCAAGTTTTTGGCGCCGTTGCCAAGAAACTCAAGGTAATTGGTGGTTAGAATTAGAAATCCTTTTAGTAGTTTTTGCTTGAGTATTTTCTTTAAACATTTCTTTCTTAGTTTCTTTTTGTGTTCTTTTATTTGGATAGATGCTTTTAAGATTTGTTTTGTTTTTCAGGTACTAATTATATGCCCCCCAAATCCATAGGTTCGAAGACACAATTGAAGACAAGAATTCTTAAGGAAATCTTGGCCAAACCTTATCCTGAAGATCAAGAGGAAGAAGGTGCTAATATCGTGAAAGAAGATATGGTTGAGGATGAGAACAATCGTTTGGGTGTCAATGATTTCCTGGGAAAGCAATCCAGAGGTTATCAATCTAGGATCAAAGTATCAGAATTTCAAGCAAATAACTTTGAGATCAAGCAAGCAATGCTCAAGATGATTGAAGTGAATGGGCAATTTGAGGGAAACAGTTATGAAGATCCAAACTAGCACTTGATTCAGTTTTTGGATGTTTGTGACTCTTTCAAACATAATGGAGTTCCCAAAGACATCATTCATCTAAGGCTTTTTCCTTGTTCTCTACAAGGGAAAGCTAAAGCTTGGCTTAATAGTTTAGAGAAAGGAAGTGTGAAGTCATGGGATGATCTGGAAGAGAAGTTTAGAGCAAGGTTCTTTCCACACAACAAGATGGTGGATGCAAGGGCCAATGTCACAAACTTCCGCCAACAGTTTGGTGAGTACTTGTATGAAGCTTGGAAAAGGTTTAAACTGTTGGTTAAGCAATGCCCAGGACATAATCAAGAGAAATGAGTTTTGCTTTAGATCTTTAATAGTCGATTAACTCCTCAATCTAAATCTGAGATGAATGCAGTCACTAACGGTGGAATTACAAAACAACCAGTAAATCATGTTTAGGGTTGTTTAGATGATTTGGCAACTGACTACATTCAAAACAATAGTGATAGAAGATCAGTGAAGTTTA
Organism: Neltuma alba; assembly: GCF_004799145.2. Classification (NCBI taxonomy): domain Eukaryota; kingdom Viridiplantae; phylum Streptophyta; class Magnoliopsida; order Fabales; family Fabaceae; genus Neltuma; species Neltuma alba. The sequence goes on from NW_021637439.1 coordinate 18,651, forward strand.
CTGAGAAAGGCACTGAAAATACTTCTTCATAGTTGGTGGCAATGTTAGTTGCAATCAACAAGAGGTTTGATCATCTAGAAGCTTAGGTTAAGCATCTTAATGGTAGACTTATGGGAGTTAACGCTTTATATACTTCTTGTGATTATTGTGGGGGTAGTCATACCACTAGTCAGTGCCTCATTTCTCTACAAGTAGAGACAGTGAATTATGCTGGAAACTTCCACCGGAACAACAGAATAATGCATATTCAAACACATACAATCCAGGATGGCACAATAATTCAAATCTCTCTTGGAAACATGGGGCAACACTTAATCAAGCCTCAACTTCTGGTGCAAAGCACGTGATCCCTCTTGGTTTTCATCACTTAGAAAAAGAATCTATTCCTATTCAACAGTCTAAGCCTGATCTAGAGGCGATGATGAGCAAGCTCATGAGTTTGTAACTGAAGAACACTCAGGATCAAGCTAACATTAATTCCAAGTTAGATTCCTCTATCAAGAATCTTGAAGTGCAAGTAGGATAAATTGCAAATGCAGTAAATGCATTGCAACAGAGAGGGTTGCCAAGTGATATTGTTCCTAACCCTCATGGAGAAGAAATAAGGGAATATAAAGCTATGACTCTTCAAAGTGGTAAGGTATTACTTAAGATTCCACAACCATCAAAGAAGTCTTCAGATTCTAGTGTTCAAGTAACTCCTGAAGTCATGGTAGAGGATGATGAAGAGGCTTTGAAAGAGGACACTATCAAAGTCAATGAGGAGAAGGTTGGACATAAATCTACAAGAAAGAGTGAAGCAAAGAAAAAGGTAACTAATGGGCATCAAAATTGGGTGCCGCCTTTACCATTCCCTCAAAGATTTTAGAAGAAGGCATTTGATGATCAATATAAGAAATTCTAGGAGATTTTCAAGCAATTGCATATTAATATTTCATTCATTGAGGCTTTGGAACAGATGCTTGAATATGCTAAGTTTCTGAAGGAGATGTTGAGTAAGAAGAAGCACTTCATTGAGTTTGCAACTGTAGCACTGACCAAAGAGATCACCAGTGTCATTTAGGCCTATTATTCCTTTCAAGTGTAAGGATCCTGGTTCCTTACTATTCCATGTTTGATGGGTGATAAGTTTGAATGCCGTGCTCTATGTGATTTGGGTTCTGCTGTAAATCTAATGCCCTTATCTATTTTTAAGAAGTTGCAATTAGGGGAAGTCAATCCTACCACTGTTATTGTCCAACTAGCTGATAGAAGTCTCTCTTATCCATATGGCATTATTAAGGATGTCTTGGTGAAAGTAGATTCTTTTATCTATCCTACTGATTTCATTATGCTAGACATTGAAGAGGATAAAGAGATTCCACTGATTGTTGAGCGACCATTCTTGTCTACAGCTAGAGCTTTAGTGGATGTTGAGAAAGGAGATGTGATTCTACGGCTTGGTGATGAGCAAATTAAATTCAACATGGACAAAGTAATAAAGGATTCTAAAGAAAAGAAATAGTGTGCAAAGATTGTTGTGATAAATAAGCTCAATCAAGTTGAATCAAATTCATTCACTAGTAAAGAGCCCTTTCAAGCAACTAGAGTTGAGAAAAAGACTGTGGAGGATGCTTACTGTGTACAAACTAAGAGCTCTTGGACCACTTCTATATCATCTCTTGAGAGACATTGGCATTGCTTATCTCAGCCTGCTTGATTTGCTAACAATCTGGTTGAAGACTATAAACTTAGCACTTCTAGGAGGTAACCCAAGGTCTTGGTAGTTACTTTTCTGTTTTGCTTCTTTGCTTGAGTTGTTTTGATGTTTGCTTTCATTTTGTAGGACTTTAGTGTCCCTCTGTTGAAGTGATTCAATTGAGCTACAAAGATCAAGAGCAATTCAGAGAGTGCACATCAAGAACAAAAAAGGGAATCTCCTTCCACTTTAACCTAATCAACTTGATTTATTATTGATTGTTTGTTGCTGGGAATTGAGTGCTGGTTATAATTTGGATTTGTATGTGACTGACATTTGATGTTGACTGTTGTTTCTACTAGTTGCACTTGTCTGTTTTGCTTATTTTAGAACTCTTGGAATTTATGACTTTCTTTGCATTTGGATATGGTTGGAACTGTCATGATTTCCAATGGATTGCTGTCTTTCTGCCACTGCTTTGATTTTGTTTGGTTCCCATTTTGTTTTTCTCCTTCCTTCTTTATCTAATTGATGTGCTTTTACACATTGAGGGCAATGTGTCATTTAAGTGTGGGGGTGAGGCAAAAACCATTGATTTTGTACAAACTTATCCTTAAGTTTTTGGTTTTGGGGTAAATATTTGAAATTTTCTTTGTTTTTGTGAATAGTTAAAAAAATTTTAGGAAAATTTTGAACAAAAATTTTGTTTTCCTAGACAAGTTTGGGTTGATAAGAATTTGGTTCTATCTTCCATGAATGCTAGTAAATTGGCAAAGAATTTGGTTTTGGTAAATGACTTTAGGAAATCAACAACCTATGAGGATTTGAGCCTAAAAGTTTATTTCTTTTGAGAGAGTACATTTATTGTGATTTTGTCTCTAAAACTTGTCTTGAATCTCTTTTGAGACTGAAAATTCTTTTTGCATGCACAAAGATGATTTAGGCATCCATTTTCATAGCCATTATAGCCAATTGTCCATCCTATTACATTAATCATTTGATTTACCCCTTTGAGCCTTAACCTTTTCTTTAAAGAAAATTACATGGTTTAGATAGCCTTTTGTTTGAGAAGATGAAATTTCTCTTTCAATTTCATTACTTTAGTAAGTGCTATGTGATACTTTTTGGGAAGAGTGAAGGAATTGAAAACAAAAAAATTTGGTCAGTGCTTTGTGATTTTGTGTAAATAGGAAAAAAAAAGAAGAAATAGAAAATCAAATCAAAATAAAGAGAGAAAAAAGAGATGTCATGAAAGAATGATTTTAAAGAAGGAAAAACAAACCAAAAAAAAGTATAGATAACAAAAAAGAACAAAAAGGAAAGAGAAAGAAGAAAGGAAAAATATGATAGCTAAAAAAAATCATCATACGGAAAGAAAAAAGAAAAGGTATGAAAACAGAAAAAAAAAAAAGAAGAGCATATGAGTTTGGTTTCTTGAAATTCCTTCATTCTTCTTGTGATTTTTATTAAAAAGTTTAGTACTTATTAAAGTTTTCCTCTGATTATCATTTTTCCATTTCATTATCCTACCTTATTCATTAGAACCCTTGAGATAATATAATGGAGATTGAGATGATAAACAAGCCTATGGTAGATGGGTTGCAATAAATGGAATTGAGTGAAACACAAGCCCTTAATTGTCATGAGATATGAGTGTAAACACTTGACTAGTGAGGGAGCTGCTATTATGATTTATCTTTACCAATTTAATTGCCTTGCTACTTGTATTTTTGGAAGACGGAAAAGAATTTTTTGAAAACTTAACTCTTGATAGTTTGAATTATTTCTAACTCGGTGATGTTTGCTCTTAAATTTTGTTTCTTTTGCTTTGCTTTAGTTGTTTTATAAATAAAAATCTTGAAGATAAAATTTGAGACAAGTGTAGGGGAATTTGATAACTCTCTATTTTTAATATATTTAAAGAATATTTTGAGTGATTTTTTAGAGAGTTATTAATGCATTTTAGAAGATTTTTAAGAGTTAAATTGGAAGATTTGATTTTGACCATTATTTAGGGGATTTTCTCATAAATATCTTGATTTAAAATAAAGGGTTAAGGTGCAATTTTAACAAAAAAGTTTATCGTAAGGAGCACTAGGCACCATAAAGTTTATTTGGGTGCAAAAATATACATGAAGTTGTCAAAAAGGAGCATCTGGCACCATGCCGTTAATGTCCGTCAGTTTACCGTTAGAGGGGCCCAGAAAGTCAGTTTTAAGGTGCATTTTTAACAACAAAGTTTGCATCAAGGGGCATTAGGCACCATGAAATTTACTTGGGTGTAAAAATATAAATGAACTTTGTAAAAGGAAAAAAATAACAAAATTCTTCAACTTCCATAGACATCCATTAATTTTATTCTTTTCGGTCTCACCAAATGCTATATTTTCTCTCTATAAATTTCCACTTCCAAGTCGATCCATCTTTCTCTCATCATAGTCAACACACACCCACACACTCTCTGTCATGTCGTTTTCTGAGCCTCCAAGTCTTTTATATGTATTTAAGCAAAACACATCTTTCCCTTCTAGGATATGAGGTTCATTACTTGCACCCGAGTCCTACCTCCAGTCCTTAATATAGGATACAATGGACTAATTTGAGGAGATTAAAATAAATAAATAAATTACTTTAAATATTATATTATTTATTTATTTGACGCAATAGCATATAGTACATGATCTCTCTAAAATATTTATATGCATCATTAAATTATATATTAGTTTACAAGCCAAGAAAATTAATTTGGAGAAAAAACAATAAATATAATATTTTAAAGTAATTTATTTATTTATTTTTAATCTCCTCAAATTAGTCCATTGCATCCTATATTAAGGACTGAAGGTAGTACTTGGATGCAAGCAATAAACCTCATATCCTAGAAGGGAAAGATGTGTTTTACTTAAATACATATAAAAGGCTTGGAGGCTCAGAAAACGACATGACAGAGAGTGTGTAGGTGTGTGTTGACTATGATGAGAGAAAGATGGATCGGCTTGGAAGTGGAAATTTATAGAGAGAAAATATAGCATTTGGTGAGACCGAAAAGAATAAAATTAATGGATGTTTATGGAAGTTGAAGAATTTTGTTATTTTTTTCCTTTTACAAAGTTCATTTATATTTTTATGCCCAAGTAAATTTCATGGTGCCTAATGCCTCTTGATGCAAACTTTGTTGTTAAAAATGCACCTTAAAACTGACTTTCTGGGCCCCTCTAACGGTAAACTGACAGACGTTAACGGCATGGTGCCAGATGCTCCCTTTTGACAACTTCATGTATATTTTTGCACCCAAATAAACTTTATGGTGCCCAGTGCTCCTTACGGTAAACTTTTTTGTTAAAATTGCACCTTAACCCTAAAATAAATATAGGTAGTTAATGCTAATTTTAAGAATTATATTAATTTTATTTTTGTTTCAGTTTCTTTCCTTTCTAGTTTTTTCCCTCTTATTTTATTTTTCATTTTATTATTTTCTATCCTCTTTTCAGTTGAAGCTACTCGCAACATTTTAGGAAGGGAGGCCTAGAATCACTATTCATCATGATCTGAAAGGTGCTGATGCTGGTAGGAACGAAGGGAGCTAGGGGGAAAATCATCATCGTCTTGGAGTTAGAGGCCGCTGAAACGGTTTGGGGAGAACTCTCTGTCTGGGAGGTGCCAAATTCGTTGTGGAGAAGCTAGAGTACACTGTTTCTGTTGCTGGAGCTCGACAAAGACAAGCAAGGGAGCAGCTGGTTTTGGTTCGAGAGGGAGAAAGGTGCCAAATAGTTCTGCAACATCTTCTTCTTCACTGAAGATAGAAGAGACACCCAGCTGGTTCAAAGAGAGAGACACCATTAGTTATCAGTTGAGAAAGAAGAGCGACTGTTCATCATTTTCAATCTGGAAACATGCGGACCATAGCTGAGTAATATTTTGATTCCCTGTTTCTCTGTTTCGGTTCCTCTTTCCTTTGCTTTTGATTTTCACGATGATTTTTGAATTTGAGATCGTTGCTTCAGAGTTAAGATTGATTATATTCAAGAGTAGCTAATTTTGTTTTTATAGCCCAAAGGAACTACGAACTTATTAGTCGATTTAGCTTAGTTTTTACTAAATTGAGAATGTTTAGTGTTAAATTTTGGTTACTTAATCTTGTGCTTTATTTTCCATTTAATAACTAGCCACCATTAATTGTGAATTTGAGAATTAAAATTTTTGTTGACAAAGGGGATTTTAATTAAGCTCTTAGATTAAGTAATATGGGATTGGATGATAATCTAATTTGTGATTAGGATAGAAATATATCTAATTACCCCATATAATTGTTGTTGAGTGAGACCGAATTGTTTAGCCTCTTAGGTAATTGTGTAAGAAATTACATGATTAATTTAAGATAGGGTTATAAGTGGACTGACATGCACTTGTAGCTAATTGAACTCTAGATTAATAAAATTGAGATTAAAGCTAATCAATTCAGTGAAACAAGGTTTAAGAAGGTAGCAAGAGAATAGTGACTCTAGGTTGGCCTTTTTAATATTTGCTCTAATAATTTGAGAAAGCTTTGTTTTGTTTTATTTTAATTTCTTTCACTCAATTTCATTAAATCCTAATTTTCTCAACTTGAAAGAAAAAAGAATTTTTATTGCCTAATCATTGTTAACTGAGTTCTCTGTGGTATCGCCCTTGATTTGTCACTGTCTATTTTTATGACCCGTACACTTGCGGTGCATCTTAATATTTGGTAGCATCACGAGTCTTCTCAAAGAAGTTTAAATTGCTTGAGAAAATAGTGGAGTTGTGACTGAATCTAAAAGGAACTTGTTGCATGCATCATGACCTGGTGGAAACTTGGAAGGTTTCCTCTTCATTTCTGCAATAACATTACAATGCAGAATTGTTAAATTAGAGTGCTTAAGAAAATAGTAAAAAATTTTCTGCTGAATCATGCGAGTTATCTGAAGTGTGGTCTTAGTTGTTTATCATGCAGAAAACTTCCAATCTATATGGGAATAAAGATAAAGAACACAAACCACTTAACGCAATCCTCAAGGAAGTGAAGTAAAAAAAAAAAACATCATAGGGCTATATGTTTACAATCATGCCTATGCTATGTGTAACCAGAATATCAGCATAAGAGTAGGCCATAGCTTTTAGAGAAACGATACAGTTAAATCATTGCACTGCTCAAAGGTACTTGGTTCAAACATTTCATGAGGTAAATATCAACCTGCACAACTTAGTTTACCATGAAACACATCCTTAGCTTGTTAGTTTGAGGAAATTAAGTTTACCGTGAAATAATTGCAATACAAATTAAAAAAAGTTCAAAAGTCAATTGCCAATGGAAATAACACTACCATTTCTAATAAAATCTATCATACTACATCCGGTCTTAATTATAAGAGCTAGTTGACTAATTTGAGGAGATTAAGGAAGTAAGTTGAGTTAGTTATTTGTCCTAAACAGGTGTTGTCTTTCCTAAAATATCCTTGCTAATCAAGTGTATTGGCTAAAATTATCATTGTTAGAAGGACTACTTTAAAAAAAATGTATAAATACGAGAAACAAAGTAGATTGGAGTCTTATATTTAGGAGCAAAATAAAAGTCAAACAAGGTCTTATATTAAGGACCAGAGGTAGTACTTGTTAACAAAATACATCATTACATCCCAATTACATCGTAGGACTCAAATGTTTGCTGCCATTCATATTTGTTTAATTTAGAAACCATTCACATATGTCCATTGAATTAAATTTACTCCTAAACATTGTTGCATCACAACACGATCCATTCAAGTCCATAAGCTAGAAACAAATGCTTAAATATGATGTCCATATTATTTTAATGATTTACAACATATCAGAATCAATCACATGTATTTATATGTAACAAAAAATCTTCCATATCAAACCTAAACATTTAAGGCCCAAATTCATTAAAAAGAGGTTGTATACTAGTAAAATAATAGGCAAAGCATGTTTGAAATATTCATATCAAATCTGCCACATGTATTATAATAACCCAATATCATCAATCTCCTATATGAGATTAAAACCAAAGAGGCCCAAATTCATTATTAGGTGATCCAATACTTGAATAACAATCAAATGAGCATGTTCGATAAATGCATTATGCATGGTTATTAATGCCTTAGTGGCTTTCTAGGACATCAGAAGTTGGGTCCCAATCAGGTTGGGGCTTGTAATGGAATAATGAACTTAAAAACTATTGTTGTTTTATAAGCCAAATATTTTTAATATAGGTCAATCATTTACTTATGATCACATTCTGCTTATTTTTTTCATGAATTAAGAAGACACCAACTTCAGCATTAACCTTATTCATTTCATGATATGATCAATTTAAAGTAACTAAACACTTTATATTTGTTCTTATCAGTGTAAGCCAAACCGATTGCTTGGCTCATTTAGTTGGGAAAAAATTATGAGAATCCACTTGAACAGGTATATCCAAGGATATCAGAATCAAAAGTCAACATACAAAAAATAGAAACTACCAACCACCACATAATGCAATTAGCATTATGCTCCTACATACATAAAACATAATGACAGCACATTCCACATAAACCACACCAAGAGATGACATCAACATGAAACAACAACTTAAAGGGACAACCCTTCAAATCTTCTCCTACTTGATTGCCTTCAGAGGCTTGGATGTTGACTTCATATGGGAAGAATTAGGTGAAGGAATCCATTTTTCTTTCATAGCATAAGTCCTTTTCCCGACATTCCTCTTCTTAGCCTTGTAAGTTGCAGAGGCAATCACCTTAGACAATGGGGTCTCCTCAACACTACCTAAATCATCATCATTTTCCTTGCCTACCTCAAAACTAGTCTTAGTGGTTTTAGCAAGAGCAGTAACTTGAGTCCTATTACCAAGAGAATCATATGCTTGTCAAATTTATAGGTGACATGCTATAAAAATATGCTCAATGCTGTCACATCCCGCTAAATTTAGTATTGATAGAAGGGGAAAAATTTGGTTAAGGGCCAATAGGGAAAAAAGATTGGCTAAAAAAGCTAGGCATGCTGTGAAACCTAAAAAGGGCTCGGACTGGCATTTTCAAATTTATCAGTCCAGGAAAGGCGAAGTAGGAAATTTTGAGAAAAATTCTGGAAAATTTCCTAAAAGTGAGAAATTGGTGAATTAGAGGTTTTAGAACCTCGAAGGAGGCCCTAAAGGTGAAACATATGGAAAAAGAAATTTTTATGGAATTTCCCGAATATAGAGGTTTTTTAGGAAAACAGTGAAAAATTTAGGGAAAATAATTATTTTAAATAGCTAGAGGCCTTAATAATTCTGGAAAAAATATGAAAAAATCATATAAATATTTTTTTGAATTTATAAAATTATTTTTAGGCTTTGGAAGCCCCAGAATTCATTTTAAAAAATTTATTTTCTTGCAGTTATACTGATAGAGGCCTAATAAGGAAAAATTCAAAATAAATACCTCGAGGTGGCAAAAAATTCTAAAAATGTTTAGATCATGTTCTTATATTAAAAGGTGAATTATCATAATAAGAAATGAATTTTTGGAGGCCTAGAAAAATTACAGAATGTTACAAGCGAATTCTAATCGAAAAAGTTTCGAATGATTTGACATTGTGATTTGGTTTGTGGGCCATCTTTTTAATCCAGCCCAAAAAAATTTTGAGCCCCACATTGGGCCTGAATTAAGCCCAATTTTGTGAGTAATCTGGACCCTTCATTAAATATTAATAAAATTCAATTTTTACATAAATATCAGTAGGAAAGTTCTAGAGAGAGAACATGGCATGATTTGAGAATTTGAGGCTTGGAAGGTAGCCACATGGCCACTTTTGCTAGCTAAATTTTGGCCATTGATCAAGGGGAGAGGCTAGATTTATTTCTCTACAAATACCCCTCAAAATACCCAAAAATAGATAGAAAATTGGTAAAATAAGGGAAAGTGCTACCCATTTCATTTTTGGAGCTGCAGACTAAATTTGACAAGTGTTTTTGGACAAGAAATCATCAAGCTTTAATCAAGGATTCACCAAGGTATGTTTGAGCTTTGGGTTGGTTAAGATTAAAGCTTGTTTTGGTTAGGAAATTGAATTATTTTGGAGGTGTTTTGTTGCTGTAAATTTGGTTAGCATGCTTATGCTTTAGGGCATGATAGAAACTTTAAATACGATGTGGAATAATCATGTTTAAGTGGTGTATGGATTGATTTTTGAAAGAAAATCAACCTAGGCTTCATGACACATCAATTCAGCCACTATGCTATCTTGGGGTAGGAGTTTGTTTTGATGTGTTTTGATTATTCCAATGAGTTTAAAATGTGTTTTTGTGTAGGAATATACTAAAGGAAAGTGTTTGAAATCATTGGAATCAAAAATAAAATTTTAAAAAATACGGACCCCTATTCGGCTAAGCTTAAATAAAAGGGAAGGAGTGTGATTTTTATAAATCTGATTGGATATTTAGATTCTACACAAAAAAATTGTATAGGAATGGACCAAGAGATTGATAGAAACAAAGAGGGAATAATGACGTCAAAAATCAAGGAAAAAGGGGTTTAATTAAGCTTAATGTCAAGCATTAGTGCTTATGCTTGAATTATTGATGAATTGGAATGTTTTTAACTTGAATTAATAGGTTTTGTGGAGGAAATTCAAGGAGAACATAATTCCCTTAAGGAGGCCGAATTGCATCAAGGATTAAGAGGTAGCATTGTATTATAATTTGAACGTTTATCTTGCTTGTTTAATGTGATTATGTTGATTGCTTTAACTGAGGAACTTGTGTTGTGATTATTGTGGATTTAATGACATTGGATTGTGCTTTGGCCAAATGCATGAAAATATGCTAATGTGAAAGTGTTGATTTTCTTCTTTTAGTATGATGCAAAACATGCTTTTATGTGACTTGACGATGTTTTGAAGTTTTATAGCATGTCACATTATACTCGCTTGATTTATATGATGATTGTAATTCATTGCTACTGAGATTTCAATGAAATCTCACTCCCCTCAATGTATAAACAGTAATAGGAATTTCAGGTGGTGTCACTAAGAGCAAGCAGAAAGGAAAGGGATTCACTTGGAGGATGAGGGAGTTCATGTTATTGAAACAATGTTTTATAATTATATGTTGTTATATATAGTTGTAAACCATATCGAATTATTATGTCAATATTTAAGGATAAGTACATTTGAGTAATTGACCAAAGATTATGTGTGAGTATATGCCATATGGTTGAGAAAAACTAGATGAAAGGAAAGAAAAAGAAAAGGCAAAGAATGGTATGAGAAAAGGGATGAAAGTTGACTTTTTAGGAGTAAAGTTTAACCAACATGGATTTGAGAAATTGGACAAATCTGGATCCGAAATTTAACATGCTTATAGATCTCATTTTTATCTTTAAAACAAGTGATAATTTATTAAATTTAGAGTTTTGTACAGAAAGTTATGCCCTTCTAAAGTTGAGTATAAATCTTGAAAAATTAAAAAATGACCAAATAGATAGTACCACTTTGAATGAAATCTGGGATTGATGCATGAGATCTAGATACCAATGATTATTTTTTTTAAGAGCATTCATGAGCTTTCTATAGAACTTGGAATCACTTCGTTTTGATTGTCCTACAATTAGTTATGAATTTTCAAAGTTAGCTAAAAATACTGTGAATAATGAATACTAACTCGGAACCTAAGTTGAAACAATGAAATTTTCTCATACTTGAGGCTTATATAATGGTTCCAATTGTTATATAATAAGATAATAAAGGAGGTATAACACATGCTATTTGAAATAGTTAACAGAGTGTCACTTTCCTACTAACCTTCGGATCAACATTAACACTATTCTCATCAACCTGTATGGATGGAGAAGGTACAGGTCATCCATGCATAACTCCATAGTAACTGAATTAATTAAATATAATTAAATACAAATAAAGGAATAATGAAGACATGCCTGATTGAACTCTTCCATTAAGTCTGTGCTTTCAATGTAAGAGGTAACAGACATACTAGAGTTAGGGAAGTCAAGGTTATATTGGTTTAGCTTCAGCTTGATCAGCATCATCTTACCAACCAGCATATCAAGCTCCTCAGGGAATTCATAGGAATGATCCTCCTAAGTAATAATGAAAATTAATAATATTAATATGAGAAAAAGAACCATAGAACCAAACCAATTAAGAATGCAAAGTCACAGAACACAATACCCTTTCAAGTACAAGTTTCATCTCAGCAGCAGTCTTCTGAAAAAATTGCGAGCAAGCTTATCAAAGAAAAAAACAAAATTTTTCCCTCAATAGTCTTCCACCATGTAGTGAACCTTTTGCCTACCAATAAATTTAATTAGTAACTATTAATGACTAGTGATGATTAATGATCACAAAAAATTAAGTATGACCATGGGATATAAATCTGGGAACAACACAAAGTTTGGTCTAGCATAAAGTTATCTTACTTAGATTTGAATGTAGCAAGTCCTCTCTTACAGTTAATGCAAATATCTTTTCCATTAATATGCCTTAGTTTGCTGCAACACTTAGTACAACCTATATATAACCAACCATATCTAGTGTCAACTTTGAGAATAACACACTTGATAACAAAGAACGTGTCCTATTCATCATGTACATATCAATTTGATAAGTCCAATGTGATTGCTAAAAAAGATCTTACTATAATCGCTAAAATATACCAACCAAAGGCTGATTAGGAATATCAAATACAAGTATAAGAGGATGGTTCTGGAGTAGGCTAGAGACAGTTTGGCTTTGGTAATGCCTGGGGATGGATTGAGAAATTGTGCTTATAGTAGGAGATGGTATAGTTGTGGCACTGGAATGGCAAAAAAAAAAAAAATTAAGTTAAGTGGATATGTTAAAGTATACAGAATAAAACAAAGAAACCCTTTAACTATATACCTGTCAATGAAGTGTTTCACTTTAGGGTATTTCACATTAAAAGAAATATGTGTCGCATGGTAGGAACTGCATACCTCAGTTGCACCTGCGAAATAATTGTGAAACCAAAAAAAAATTGAGTTACCATCTACATGCTACCTAATTTTGGAATCCGCCATAATTAAGATTGATATCAATTACCATCTTCATCAAAACCAATCCTGCCAAGTTGAATAATCATCACAACAGGAGCTTGCATGCTATTAAAGTTCATCATACACACATTGGTAGCACAATCACCATATAAAACTCATTCCACAGAATTTCCACTGAAACAAAAATTAACAAAATTAAGTAATACATACCACATTGTTATTCATATCTTGGAATGAAAATAAACGTAATCAACATACAATTCATCTGCCATAACCAAACGAAGCTTGTTCTTTACTTCATTGTTAGACTTGTACTCCTCAAAATTACCAACTAATGATACAAAGCCAATAACATCTGATACAAAAAAAAGATAATTACAATCAGCTTATAGTATCATAGAAAGCACACAAAAAACATGTAAGAAAAAAAAAAGTAATCATAATTTTCATCCAGCATGCTACCAATAAGGTGGTCAACATGGTTGCTCTCCTTCACTTTAATGATATCACGTATGGAAAAGAAGTCATAAGAGTATTTAGGTATATTTGCAGTCTCTTCCTTAATAAAGGTCTGACTTCTAATTGTCAACTTGAAAGCATGGTTTGTTGCCCTATACTCCTTGTTATTTGCTGAGACCACAAAGTTAGCCATGAAATAGGTCCTTCCTTCTACAAGTTTGTTATTGAAGAGGTTGAATAGGTTCTTGTTCATCACATATGCTTGAATCTTGGTTCCCTATGTACACACGAACTGGTCAATGATATAAATAACAAACATGTAAAGTATAACTATGGAAAAATTCTGTATCATTTAAAAATATTTTTAAGAACCTGTTAGTTAATCAAAAGCATAGACACACAGAAGACTTTAGTAGGAGCATCTTTGTGATACACATTCCACCTTCTAATGACCCGAACAACTACTTTCCAACAACTAGTTTTGTCATTGATGTCCTTCATAAGTGAGCATCCTCTTAAGGCCATTGTGGAGTTGCTGAAGGATTTAAGATTTGAAGAAGTTAATTACTGAAGAACTCTAGATTGCCTTCAGTTTATGTGAGTTTAAACAATTGATCACTACAGTTTATATAGCAAAACAAATGTACAAAAAGGCAGGAATAGATCCCTTAATAAATTTTGAAAATGGGTTATCCAGTGTTGGGAAGAGGTCACTTTCATACTGCTTGAAGTTAAGTGCATGGAATGGGGTGAATTGTAATCAACTTGGTATATGCTTGAAGTGTAAATATAGAGATATAATGTCAAAGGAGATTATTGCTATGAATGTATACTCAAAAAATATTGGAATCATAAGATCTTAGAGCATTTTCCAAATAGAAGTTCAGACTTCTATCTATATGAAAGCATTAATGATATGTAGACATGACTTTCATTGTTCAAATCATCAATCTGTGAGGCTCGATACAGAAACAAAATTTTAAAAAAAAAATCCACCCTAGCTTATCTTATTAGCATACTAAATCCACCTATATGAAAGGATTGGGAAGACTATAGATGGGTGGCATACAGTGACTACTTGAGCAGGCATGAACCATAGGCTACATCATTGGGTTTGGCTTGATTTTCTGGTTCTTGGGTTGAATCCTCTTAAGTCCATATGTATCATGGCTGACACAAATAAACTTATGATCCTGTGTGCATAGTCTATATCTTTATAAATTCAAGGCCCATGATTCTATTCAACATAAATCAAGGGTGCAATAAATATGAAAGAAGACGGGTGAGGCTCAATGCAAAAAGAAAATATGATATGAAAAATCCATCCCTACATTATCTTAGCAGCATACTAAATCCACTTATATCACAGTAATGGTAGAAGGACTATAGATGGGCCAAGTGATTGGAGAGCAGCAAACAGTGACTACTTGTTTAGCATACTTACACCTAACAATGCGTCTAAAGTACAGGCTATATCATTGGGTTTAGCAAGATTTTCTGCCCTTAAGTCGAAATCCTCTTAAGTCCACATGTATCATGGCTGACACTCTATAAATTTGTGATCCTGTGTGCAGAGTCCATATCTTTATAAGATTAAGGCATGATTCTCTTCAGCATAAATCAAGGCTGCAACAAATCTGAAAGTAGATGGGTGAGGCTCAATGCAAAAACAAAATTTGAATATGTTTATCCATCCCTACATTATCTTTTTAGAAAAAAGAAATATAAAAACAAATACATAACAAATCTTAAGTTCTTTTACGCGAAAAATCTGGTCCATTTTACAGTATAATAATAGGAACAATAAGCATAGGATACATGTTAATTGAACAACAAAAAAGCATAGGATGATGCAGAATAAATAAAAAATCACCCACTCATCATATTTTCCTACAACTGAAACGTGTCCATGGTTAAAAAAAACATATAGCGACAAGAAAAAAGAATAAAGTACACAACCATGTCCTGATATATGAAATTTCAAACATCGCACGTGGGAAGGAGTATGCCAACAAAAGTATTCTTTTGGATCAACTAAAAAAAGCCATCATAAAGTGCTTGTTTGGACTATCGAATAAAAGGTATACCACTAAGTAAGCAAGAACGTGGACCATATGTGTGTCTCTACAGTAGAAGTTAACTAAAAGATACATCATAATCTAAAAATCCATGGCTCCATGTACCAAACCCAATTTTTTTAATATTACAAATAACATACTGTAAGAAAGATGTCAAAAAATAATAATAAACCAAAAATCTTTGAGTTTCCCCACTTGAAATTGACAAGTCTGTAAGAAAAAGAAATATACTATGCATCATTAAATATATCTACTTGTATTTTAATATATAACTTCAACCATAAAGTTGCACCAAAGAATTAAAAATGTGGAGTCAAATGAAAAAGTAACCCTAAGTGATAATGAAACCAAGAAAACATGACTGCAAGACGTGGGATCTCAGACTTGTACATGATATTTGGAGTAATCCTTCATTTTTTTTAAGTAAATCATAGCATGTTAATAGATATTTGCTTTCTAAGCATGTTAATTTCAAATTTCATTATTAAATGGAATTGATCGTTTTGTCAATAAAATAAAAGACATAAACTTGCATGCATTATGTGATCCCTTAGAACCCTATATGAAAATTTGGATTTATACTTACTGGAAAATTCATGACCAAGATGGAGATGAATCTGGACAGTATGGATATCTATATACCACAACACATGTATATCAGTGTATTAACATTAAATCAAAAGACACAAATTAACATGATAAAAAAGACTTTTCATAACATTAACAGTACACAAGTGAGATCATAATATCCAAGATTAGATAACAACCCAAACTCTAAAAGCCTAATACATAACCAGCTAATGTTTTAATACATAATTAGATAACAACCCGTACTCCAAAAGCCAAATACATGACCCACTAATTGTAATATCCTAAAAAAAAAATGAAAAAAAAAATTGAAAAATATAAAATAATATAATATAATATAATATAATAATATTTTATTATATAAAAAAAAATAACAAAAGTCCAACTTTCCACCGATTTTCGGTGGAAAGTTGGAGAGGGCGTGGAATTTGGGGGAGGGGGCGTGGAAACATGGGGTGTGGGTTTGACAAAAACCCCTCCCCCAATAATTGTGTGGGGGTGTTAAATACCCCCCACAACCCATTTCCCCCTCCACGGCAGGTGCAAGAAGGAGCAAGAGAGAGGGAGAGAGAGAGAGGAAGTGTGTGTGAGCGAGAGAATCATACCGGTGAAACAGAGGGCAAGCTTTGAAGATATTTTAGGTACATAAATTATCTCTTTTCATCAAACTTCCTTTATAAATATTTCATGTATATTTTAAGCTTCCTATTTACGTTATTACTATCATGATTGGAGAAAATTTTGAGACTTATATATGATATAAGTATTGAGTTTTGACAAAAGATGACTATAGAAATTTAGAAGTAAATAAGTTGTTAATTTTAATCGGTTTAGATTTCTCTATTTGCTAGTTTTAGTATTTAAAATTAATTTATTTAGTGGAAAATCTGTTATGTATGAGATATACCATATTTTTACCGATTAAATTTTAGTTAAATAATTTATTTGGATTGTTTGATATATTATTGAGGTTTTAATCGGTTTAGTTTTATTTATTGGGTGACTGGAGGTTAAATAATTATTGTAGCTAAAAAGTTTATTATTTATGAATATATATATATATATGTATATGGTAGTTATACCATTAAAGTTTTGATTAGATTATTTATTTATAAATATTTGAAGTATTATTGAATTTTTGATAGTTTGATTTTGAAGTTTAAACTTAAATGAGGATTTTTAGAGTTTATAATATAATAATTTTATATTTGGAAATTGTTGAAAATCCTTTTTATTAAGGTAAATAATTTGGAGGTGGTAAATAAATAATTTGGGGTTGTTAGAAATTTTAAGTTGTTGCTAAAATACTTAATAATTTTTGGGTTATGAGAGTTGCGGGAATTTAGAGTAAAAATTTAAATAATATAGAGAAGTTTAATTAATTAATTAATTAGTTTATATTAATATGTGGTTATATTAATTGTGTAGATTAATTATTGGTTGAGCAAAGGATTGACCTTGTGGTAATCCTTAGTATTGCTTTGGCGAGAGGTAACCACTTTCCACTTGTTATATGTGCTAATATGTTGTTTGTGAGTATTTTGCTATTTTGGTATAATGATTTGTTATTTGAAACTCGAGTAGATAAATTATATCTTTTGAGCTATGAAAATTGTCTTGTGGGATTTTTGGAATTGTGATTGAGAAGTTTGGAAAAGATATATGATTTATATCTTATGGATTATACTGAGAAAAGATTGAGACATTTTTATTATATTGTGAATGATTGGTTGTTATTTGGATTTTGGATTGAGTCCTATCCTACCACGTGGTAAGGCCGCCATTGGTGCACATTGGTTGGCTTCTTCTTTCGTCCCCCATAGTGAGGGATAGGCCTTGTGGCTTCTTATTCGTCCCCCAAAGTGAGGGATAGGCCCATCTGTTTGATTAATCCCCCAGAGTGAGGGATAGACTTATGTGGCTTGTGTGTTGGCCCCCATAGTGAGGGTTTGGATGATTGAAATTTTATATCTATAGTTCTCGAGAATTAATAACTGTCCCACTTGACACCTCACGAGCACGTGTTAGTATGTATGATGAGTTGGAGAGTTGGTTACTGAGGCGTTTGTCTCACCCCGTGGTTTAAC
This sequence comes from Neltuma alba, assembly GCF_004799145.2. NCBI lineage: Eukaryota > Viridiplantae > Streptophyta > Magnoliopsida > Fabales > Fabaceae > Neltuma > Neltuma alba. Next base: position 36,595 of record NW_021637439.1, read on the forward strand.
ATTTTCAGGCGATAGTTCAGGTGGTGGCCCATCAGGGAAGGCTCCGGAGGCATAGTGTGCTGATTAGCTTGTATAGCCTCCCTGCTTTTGTTCTATGTGCTGACTTGTTATATATTGCCACATAGGGCTCATCTACTATCATGTTGTAAAATAATACTCTTAATTACTACTATCTGGTATGATAGGGCCGTGAGGAAGCCCGAGACGTTTTAGACTCTACGTGTAACGCTCCTTTGAAAGTGTTGACTTTTGACTAATGGGCTCTATGACTTATATTAAAATGTTTTATCAGTTCGTGTGTTTAAAAGTTTAAGTTTGGTTTGGGCTAACGGTTGAATGATATTTCTGGACTTTGAAAGTCCAAGGCCCAAGTGAACGATTGCTGTGGCTCGTAATATAAGTTTATTTCTTTTAACCATGATAGCGATTTTAAAATTTTAAGGTTTCTTCTTTTCTATCATGGTTAATCATTCAAATAAATTGTTGGATTTAATCTAAAATGGTTTTGAAAGAGCGGTTGTCACACTAATGGTCTAATATATGATTAGATAACAACCCATACTCTAAAAGCCAATACATAGCCAACTAGTAGCCTACCAAGATATCCTAAACTTAAACAGTCCATAGTGATATTAGCATAATCAAACTTCTGAAGACAACTTAGTCCTCAAATCGGCTATCAAGAAGAGATCTCCTAACAGCTATAATTTCACTGAAGGTGGGATTCCAGTATGCGTTGGTGGCACTCACATAATTCTGAAGAGTTAATGAGTTTGCATGAATGAACCAACAAATGGCCCATCAATTGTATAATATAACAGGATATATTTAAGAATGAAACTAAAAAGCTTAATGGCATTAGTACCCAGTTGCTTCTTCACAACTGCATAGTTAACCAAGGTCACCATCTTGTGCATCCTTTCAAGTGGAAGGTATGTCTTCCAAGCTTCTTTGGCAGAGTCTCCCAGAAGAAGACACCTGACTCTATCACCTCTACGTAAACAAACCAAGGTTGTAAAAAGTATTGCATAACTATAATCAAGATAAACTTCATATAAGTAGTGAAAGTTAATGAATTCATACTGCGTTTCTTGTATCACAAATGTGAGGACATGTGTTAGAAACCCTCTCACTCTTGTCTAGTTAGCCTTGTCAATACTAACTAGAAGACCACACACATCTATTTGCAAGGAAAAAAAACAATCACAAATAAATGAACAAATCTGCGTAAGGCATTCTGAATAAAAGATAAAACCATGTTAATAAGAAGGAAACCTCTAACTCTATACTCAAATGAAGGTTCCCTAAGTAAGGCATTGACAAACCACAACTTGACACAATGAGGAGGGAACAGGAAGTTTTTTTCCTAAACCAAGGTACTGTGAAGCAGAATGATGTGGTACTTCGGATAGATAACCTCTCCACCAGTACCAATATTGAAATACTGAATCAAGTACCCCTCGCCTTCCATGAACACATCGTAGAAGCGACCAGTTCATCTCTAATAATTCTTACCAGCATCCTCGAGTTCTTCACATAAAGTGCATGAAAAGATTATATATCCATCTCACTCAAATAGAAATAAGTGACCTAAAAGAATGAAAAAATAGTAGAACATATGACATACCAGCTCATCAAAGACAATCATGTCTAAAGAGACCAAACTCTTCGGGTAACCAAGGTCCCTCTCTGAATTGTCAAAGGTAGTCCTCATGAAAACCTGATCGACCTTCACCACGACCTTCCATGTGTTAACACTAGGGACAACCTCATCGAGCCTATCATATTACAAAGCCATATCAAGCTAGAGCATAGTGAAGAAATTATAGGTGGAAGGAAAATGTGTGTGTAAAGAACTGAGGGAGGCTCACTATTATATAGTAGGAGGAAATCAAAGAGGAAGATTGAAACATTAAATGCAACACTCATGTTACTTGTAATATGATTTCTTGCGTTTGAAAAAAGGTAACCTGAAAAGGTTGCAATAGCAAGCCATGACACTATGTTGATAATTTGGCATATGATGGTCAAAAAATAGGATGACATGGACTTGAGCTGAAGATATAAGCATTGTGCATGGAGCCTAAGGTGTGATGGGAAATTGCACTTAGAAGCTGTAACTGTTCACATAAACAATTACATGTGAGTGGAGTCAAGGGGAATGAGAAACTAGCTTGGCTAATTATATAGCACAGTTGTTAAAGTTATGTATATGTCAAGACTTCTTCGGGCAATCCTATGTGACGAGCTGCAAATAGCAACCTACTCATCTTTTGAATTGGGCATCGAAAAGGTGATATGAGCGTGGAGGGCAATTATTCCCTCTGTATAAGATTAATCAAGGAGAGGAATGATCAAAATAAAAGATGCATATTCAAGAAGCTACATTGTGTTTTTAGAGCATATTCCAACATATTAAAGGCCCAAAATACAAATATATGCTTAAAAAAGGCAAATTAGGTCATAACCTTACATATATAGGCCCAAACACATGTCACGGTGCAGCATGGAGATTCATGAGTGTGAATAGTACTAGTGATGGTCCTAATGGATTTAAAGAAAACTTATTTGAAGTTTCACGAAGCATCGCTTAAAGACTAATCCAACTAGAGTCTGCTTAGCTTGCTTAACTTAGTTTTTTCAATTTATTTTGTCAGTTTATTTTGGATATAATGCAAATTTCCATTTGATATTTGTTCAAGTAACCTCCACAATTGCAAACTTGCAATACTTATGAAACGTTACAATTTTAAAGTTTTTTTTAGTCAATTTTTCCACACATCCTTAAAAGATATTTCCCAAACACTCTCTCAGATTTCTTATCTAAATAACCTCTTTCAAGAAATGATAAAAATTGTAACAACATAACTCTTACTAGAGTAGATGTCACAAATGACTCACATGAACTCAAATGATAGAGAACCTTTAGGTATTGACTCAAGAATAATAGTTTTCATTTCTAAGAGGTTGGAAGGATTTTTTTGGACAAAATCAAGTTAATGTTATTAATATCAAAAGCAAAGTATAGACACCAATATCCAAATTCAACAAAGAAAAACATTCAAATTCTACACATGCAATCTATTTTGAGCTAAAACTAAATATCAATGAAACAATGAACTATCATAAGAAAATAAAGCAACTCCTAACCTAACTAGCAAAATTAGCCAATACCACACTTATTAGTATTATATAAATCAAAACCAGCTACAACCATTATAGGGCTTCTTCCTGCCTTAGGACCATTCTCCAAAAGCCAAGCCAATGTAAGTGCTAGTGAATCTGCCCACCCTATAAGATATAACTTTTTGCCAAACTTCATAGTTTATGAACTTGTAGCCTCAAAATTCCTCAACTTGGCCATTTTCTTAGTTCATGAAGTATTAGCATTTAGACATTACAATATTGAGCTATGGGGTGTCCTCATGAGCTTTTATGTTATTTCGATGTATGATTATCTCATTGGTACCCTTCTATTGCTAAAGCTACTTTCACATTTATAGCTTTTAAACTTTCCCTTAAAGTAAGAAAGGAGAAAAATATCTGGAACACTACATAAACTTTCATGAGATCACATAATCTTCCAGAATTAAACCATGTAATGTTTAGTTATAGCACAATCTATCTTTTACTCTCCTATTTTAGCATAATCTCCTTAATTATATGCACTGCAATACTAAAACAAACATAATTTCCTAGGGGCATTGATCTCTTATCATATTTTACTTCGTTAACAATTCTTTGAATGCTTATAACCAAATCATTATTCCCACATAAGCACAAGCAAAATGATTCAATAACAGTGTCTATAGCATCCAATTCCTATTCTTAGTTCATTGATTCTAAAAGCATAGACAGTGTCTTTCCACATGTTAAGCTCAGCCACCAAAATCTCATACAAAATTATGTATAGAAGAGATAGACCACCCTAAATCAATATATTCAAAGCTAACTTCAACAGTACCTTGTACTTCCTATTTAGATTCACCTCATTCTTTGTCATATTTGAGTTCCATCAACTCTAGTATATGCAACTTGTAAGAACAAAGAACTATAAAACTTCCAGATCTTTCATTAACATCTATGGCCACAATGAAAAAAAATACTAGTGTGTGATTAAGGATTGTCGTAGTGGATGATGATCTTGGTTTCAAATCTGTTGATCATCCAATAAGAAGAAAGTGGGGCAAGTTGGAAAACTCCATTCTCTATTAGCTAGAATTGCATCTCCCCTGCCTCTTACTCATAAACAACTTTCTGACTCAACTTGTAACAACACCAATTATCTTGCTAGAAACAACCATGATAGAAAGAATGAAACCAATATACATATCCTATAATGGTTAGTTAGAAAACAAGCACATCACTGCTAAGCTAACTATGATAGAAAAGAAACTATCCTCACTAAAGGCTATCATGGTTAGAAAAGGCAAAACCTTATAACATGCATTATTACCATGTATCATCATAAACTACAAATTGTAAGACTTAAACCTCATCAATAATTCATAATAGTTTCATATCAAATAAATCACATACAATCCTAGGCCTCTTGCTAACCATCACCGCAACAAAATAATTAATAAAACTCAATCTAAAGTTTAGCACATTTGCTATGACAAAGGACATAGAAACATGACAATGCATGAAATATTTAAACATAGATGTTCTAGGGTGGTAATATGTAGTATACAGAAAACAATACTAACTCAGATCGAGGATGCGCTACAAGTCACTAATGTAGTTTCAATCCTCTAGAGGCTTTTCTAACATCACTCTTCTAGAGCTTTCACCTAGAAAAATGTTAAATAACAAGAATAAGGTAACATCTCTGTAGCTAAATTCCACACATCACACGCTCTAACGTGAGTCAGTGAGGTATCTGATGGATACATATTTTAAAATAGTTATACAATTCTAATCAATAAATAGAATGTGTTTATTGGATTTATCAGCTAGTTTCAAAATAACATCATTACTAGTTTTAAAGATAACATAATCGTTTACAAGATACTAACTCAGAAATCATCCCATGATATATATGCAAATATGAATCCCAATTCTAACGTTATATACTCATTATTTTTGCTAACTTAACTCGTCGGCTAAGTCTTACTATATGACTGGCCACTCTCATATGCTCACCACATGAGTAATATGAATCGACCAAAGTTCATAGTGCATTTATTAGACCATGAGTCCCCCTTGAAGAACTAGTAGGATCAATGATTTGAAACCTAAAACAGACCTAATAGTTAGACCATAATCTAGCTACTTTATCAGTCAATTTGGAGCTTTTGACCGTTTGAGGGGTAAGCCAGTTTAAACTGCTCAGACCAAACTTTTGAGTCAGAAGCTAAATTTAAACTTGAAACCAAAGAGATTATAAAGAAACTAAATAGCCAGAAAAGAAGAAGAACATGAAGAGGAAAGAGAGGGATAAATGGCATGGAAGAAAACAAGAAAGATGGAGATCAAAGAACTATGAGGGGAAAAGCAAAAACCTATCATAGAAAATTCCAATGTTTCTTTTGCCTATTTTGAGATGAATCAAGAAAGCACCAACACAGGTGGAAATGTTTTAGAATTAATATCCTAAAAAGTTGAGGGAGCTCTTGAGGCTGTCATGAAAGAGGGCCTCATGGATAAAAAGAAGATAAATTCGTATATGAAAGAGAAAAATAATAAAAAGTTAGGCTTGAATTGATATTTGCTTTTCACCTTTTATCTAACACACTACATGCTTTGAATTTTGGGGGGAAAAAAGACCTCTTAAATTTCAAAATTACAAATTAGGAATTACTACAAAAATATGTCTTCATTTGCTTTCCAGGTGTAATCAATTGCTATCAAAGTGTAGTAAACAAGAATAATTTGGAATTTTGAAATTCAAGAGGTTTTTTTTTTGGATTTTCCCTTGAATTTTTTTAGTTTTATTATTAATTAAAAAATTAACGGATATTTTCAAATCTTCTCCTTGTTCACATTTTCGAGGCATTAGAAGTACTCATCTATATCCATTGCCACGTCCCATCACTCATTCATCTTAATTATCAATTATCAATATTAAGTATATATATTACTTTTATTATTTTAATTTCTTTTATATATAAAATATTGATTAAAGAAAACTATTTTGAAAACTACATTGTATATTAAAGTGTGTTGCAGGATACAAGTTTTTAGGTTTTGAATGATCTCCCTACGGAATTGGATTTGCTATTATTTAAAGATATGATGGTTGATGGTTGTTCTAGCTCTAGACTTGTTTTAACGGTGAATGAATAATTTGGGCATTTTCCACCATTGCTTATCAAAATGTTGATTAAAGAATTTATTAGCCAAGCCAATTTTTGTAATTTTTGTGTTATATTAGTATAACTAGTATATTATTTTAATTACGATAGGTTAAATCGCTTCAAAAATTATGAAATTGAAGTATTTAATTATTTTTTTCAATTATTTACCCATTTGATATTTAATTTTTTTACATATGTATTATTATATGTGTGTATAATATCATTTTTTATTTAATTATTATATTCAGTCCAACCAAATGGTTGAATCGTAACCCACTAACTCCTTTGGCTTGATGTCCAGTCTAGCTTTTAAAATATTGAGTGGAACATGGATATGGGCCAACTATAGAGCTTATTATGAAGGCCAATATCACATAACAAGTGTATGTATTAATAACTCCAATAAAAAATACAAAAACATACCTAATAAAAAATATAAGTTATCCATCACATCCTAATAGTCAATTGTTTACAAACTCATTTTTCAGTTCCTTTCAAGATACTACCCCACAAGACAATTTATGCAAATCAAAACTTCATATAAAAGAAATTATTTATAAAAGTTGTAACATCCTGAGTTTTTATCGGGTTTTAATAATCTCTTTTGGTTGATTTTTGAGGATATATTAGTGATTTAAATGTTGATCTTGGTGTTTGGGTTGGATTTGAGGTATGTTGAAGGAATAGGTGAACATATCCCTCTTAGGGTATGTTCGCCGCAGCGAAGTTTTTCCAGGGGAGAGTATCCTTTCGGGAATGTTTCGTCGCGGCGAAGGTGAGGGCATGCCGCGGCGAAGTTTTTCTAGGCGAGCGAGAGTTTCCTTTCGGGAAGCTTTCGCCGTGGCGAAGATTGGAGTTCGTCGCAGCGAAGTAGGGTTTTCAGGCGAGTAATCCCTCTCGGGATTAGTTAGCCACGGCGAAGATATGGGTTCGCCGCGGCGAAGGAGTCGGAATCTATATAGTCGCGGGAGGGGTTTAGTGTGCGAAAATTAGAAAAATCTGAGGTAGAGAGAGAGGCTCTGCTAGGGTTTCGAATTTCTAGCTTGGAGGGGGCATTTCTAAGGATCCATTACCTCAAGTAAGTGATTTTAACCTCTAATCTATCTTCTTTCTTGGAATTTATAAGGATTTATGGTGAAACCCTAGAGTTTTCTAGGTTGTTATGGAATTGAGGTTTTTGACCGATTGTTTTGAGTTTAATTGAATGCTTTGGGTTAGTTTAAGTATTTAATCGGTGTAGTTTTCTTGGATTTAAAGAACTTAGAGTTTTTGAAGCTAGGGTTTATGGAAATGGGAGGTTTGTGATTGAGGATGATAAGGTAGAGGTTGATTCTGAGTTTTGTGAATTGGGTTATGTTAAGGAGGGTTAAATTGGATGTTTAATCGGTTTAGATTGTTGTTAAGACTTCAATTGTTCAAATGGGATGTTGGAGGTTGAATTCCTATAGTGGGTCCTTGAGGTTTGAACTCTAATTGATGCTTGAAAAGGGGACTTGATGTTTTAATAGACTTTTATGACTTTGAAGAGTTGTTTTGATAGGTATACCCTTTGAGTTGGATAGAGTTTTGATTGGAGCTAGGAATTTTGTGTCCCCAAATGTTGTTTTGGTCACATTATTAGTTTGAAAGCTAATACATGATGGTTGTGTGTTTGTGTGCTTGTGTAGACCGACTGTGAGTCTTGTTAGGGCACGGGGCCACATTATTGGTTTGTTATTCCTTGCTCAGGCGAGAGGTAACCACTTTCCAATCCTTAGTACTTGCTTCTGTGGTATTGTGAGTAGATTTATGTTTTATGCTCTGAGTAACAATTATATTCAAATTGTATGTTGTATATATAAAAAGGAAAAACCGTCTTGTGGGGTTTCGATTGATAATGAGTGAATCTTGGAATTGTGAAAGATATACCACTGAAAGAAGTTGATTATGAAATGTTCAATTACTATTTGATTATGGTTTGAGCATGATGCATGAATTGGGAATTGGTGAGAGTTTTTGATAGTTACTACCACGTGGTAAGGCTTCCATTAATGCATGATGGTTGGCTTAGTACGTCCCCCATAGTGAGGGATAGGCCTTTTGGCTCCCTACGTCCCCCAAAGTGAGGGATAGGCCTTTTTAGGCTCCTTACGTCCCCCATAGTGAGGGATAGGCCGGGTTCGGCTCTTGAAAATCCCCCAAAGTGAGGGATATGGTTGATGGGAATTGCATCATTGCACTTGCATGAATTGTTGTGGCTATCAGTTATAATATTACTTGTGAACTGCCCCACTTGACACCTCACGAGCACCTATTTAGTAGTATCTTGAATTGGAAAGGTTGGTTACTGGGACGTTTGTCTCACCCCGTGATTTACAATGTTTTCAGGTGAAGTTTCTAGGCGTGCGCCTTCGGGAAGAGACGCAGAGGCTTAAGCTTGGTTAGCTTTAGGCCTCTAGCCTTGTTTATGTATGGCTAGTTGTATATTTCCACAGTTAGGGTCCTTTGAAATATTTTAATTGCTCGGCTTTATTGTAAACCGGAGGAAGTGTATCTTCTCACTTTTAATTGCCCGGTCTTATTGTAAACTGGAGAATATGTTATCTCTTCGTTTTAGTTGGCCGGAGGCCATTTCTATTGTTTTATGAAACTTTGTTACATGGTTGAAAACTAATTGGATGGGCTGATTTTGATGTATGTTGTTACTCGGGCCGGAGGCTCGGAGGCCCAGTGGTTGTGAATGATTGATGTTAGTTGCATGCAACTGTGTTTGGGTTCGACCCGAGTTTGAAAGTCAATTTCTAAAAAAAATATGCAAGTTTCTTTCTACTATGGTAGTTCATTTTAACAGATTTCCTTTTTCTACCATAGTAGTAGTTCTATGACGAGTTATAATATTTTGAGGTGAAGGGTCTTACAAAAGTCACTCACCAACACATGCTAGAGCACTCAACAGATATAAATTCAGTTACTTAACCTCCTAGTTATTAAGTCAAAACACAAATCAAGGCCTAAACTTGAAAACACTGAAACCAAAGTAAGATCTATAGACAAAATTAAAATGTCATCTTTGCACTACTAGACTAGGCTACATATACCAAATTCTAACCTCTAGATCCCCTTCTAAGATGTTCAATTATTACTCAAAATTCTAGCTTGTTAAACTTTTCTAAGGTTTAAAATAAGAACAAATATGCAATAATTTTGATTCAATTTCTAAGTTTCTTTAGCTTAGATTATCTTTATGTTACAAGCTTATATTATTAGAATCATTAATTTTGGCAGTAGCACTTGCAAAGAAATAGCTAATTTGAGTTACATCTTATAGACATTGTTCTTAAAAGCTATTCCGCAACTACCAGCAAACGAGAAGGTCACGCTCCCCATGATTAATAACATAACCTGGGTAGCTATTATAGCCCTTTAGAGTATAAACCAACCCTAAACCAATAATACTTAGTACATAGAGATATCAATGGTTCTATAGACTATGAACTCACACCTTTTGGGCATATACTAGAGGCATTATTGGTCAAATCATACCTCCCACATTTTCACTGTTAACGATATTTTTCTACATTAAAATGGCCACATGTGTGCATGATGCACAACGGATGCCCTAGAGATTTTGCCATGATCTCATAGGAGTGGCCCAACTCCATATTCGTAATGTGATTTCATTCAATGTACTTGCAATGAGCATACCATCTCATAAAATTATGAAATCATTAAGAGCTTTCGTTCAGTCTTACCAAAATGCATTCTAGCACTTGGAAAGGACTTGCACTTAATTTAATATTAGCAGAACTAAACAAATGACTTGTTCTTACATGTTCAACCTTCTTTATGGAATAACTAATAACAAAGATTGGGTTGCCATGGCTTCTAATTTTGAATTGGCTTAAATCACAATCCCCTCGTTGTTTCATAAATTTATTTTCTCCCTAGAGGTTTTATTAACGGATCTGCTAAGTTTACTTCTGACCTCACATAATCAATTGAGATTACCCCATCTTTCAGAAGCTGTCTTATAATATTATGTCTCAATTAAATATGTTTGGTTTTACTATTAAAGGTTTTATTTTTTAGCTGTAGTTATCAATGATTGCCTATCACATTATAAGGACACTAATGGTGTTGATTTTTCACCCAGTAAAATATTAGCTAAGTTTTTCAACCACTTAGTCTTACAACCAGCCAATTCCATAGTAATAAACTCAAAATCCATGAGGATTTAGTTAGTATAATTTGTTTGGTTCACTTCCATATTACTGCACTACTACTAAAAGTGAAAATATAGCCACTAGTGTATTTTGTCTTATCTGAGTCTAAAACCTAAGGAGTACCACTGTATCCTTCTAATATAGTGGGAAATCCAATATAAAATATACCATAATTCATGGCGCCTCTCAAGTAACTTAATACCCTTAGTAAAGTCTTCTAATGCTTATTGATTGGGTAGTAAGTGTATATGCTTAACCTACATATAACATAAGCAACATCTTACTTTCCTGAAAACACTGTGTTGAGAAAATCTTGAGAAAGTTTGGATATTATGATATTTCTCTTATTGGTATTCTTTATGGTTCTTATAATATATGACTTATGAACATATCCTAATCTAGCATGCCACATATCAAAAGAGTCAACAAAATAAGTAGAAGAAGATTCATCCATACTAATCTCAGCAACACTTAAAACAAACAAGCCCTGATTACAATATCCCTTCCTAATTAGAATATTATTCTTCGTCATGACATCTTTGTCAAACTCAAAAGACACTCTAACCTCAGCTTTCCCAAGTAGCGCCACAGAGACAAAGTTTGCCCTAAAATTAGGGACATTTAGAACCAGGGTCTTTCTTGATGTAAGTTTTAACAACAGTTTTTCTTTTTCCTAAACCTTAGTAGCTGGGGAATTAGCGAGGTAGATGTGATCTTTCCCTTCTTCAAAAGAGATAAACATCTCTCTTTTTGCATAAATGTGCTTGGTAGCTCCTAAATATTCCACCACCCATTTCTTTACATTAGACACAGTGAGGGCTTAAGAAACCATTACAACTACAACTTTATAATCACTATCATCATCTCCTTCAACCAAATTCACATTTGGCTTAGGAGAATTATCAACCTTTTAAGTAGCCTTCTTCTATTGGCTTTTCACATATAAAACAATTGCCTTTCTTTTTGAACTTGGGGTTAGAGTCTTTGGATCTGCAATAAGTTTTTTTATTCTTATTATTTTTATTTTTGGAATCGTACCTCTTGGAGTAAGGTTTCACTTCTACCAAGTTTGCTTTGGCAGCTATTTTCTTTTCTTTTGCAGCTTGTATTGCCTTTTTGTTGGTATCTTCAATGATTATATGGGTAATGTGATCTGAAAGGGACAACTGTTTTTGTTTGTGCTTTAATTGTTATTTATAGTCACTTTATGTCTCTAGCAGCTTCTTGATTATCATGCTAGCTATGAACTTATCTAGCGAGTTAATCTTCTCAGTGCGAAGCTCCTCCAACAATTTGTGATAGTCATTGATTTGGAGCTTAATATCTTTCTCTTTGATGATATCCCATCAGTAGAAATTCCCTACCACGAACTCATCAATTGGTATCTATGATGATTATGTGGGTAATGAGATTTGAAAGGGACAACTGCTCTTATTTTTGCCTTAATTGTTATTTCCAGTCACTTCATGTCTTTAGTAGCTTCTCGATCAGTATGCTAGCTATGAACTCATACGCAAGCTAATCTTCTCAACATGAATCTCTTTTCCAGCAATCTGTGGTAGTCATTGATTTGGAGCTTAATATCTTTCTTTTTTATCATCTCCCATATGTAGAAATTCCCTCCCACAAACTTCTATTTCCCAGGGTCCTCAGAAGTGTACTTAAGGATAATTGATGCCTATATCTTATGTACTTCCTCGTAGACACAATACACATCGAATAGGTCATTAGATAAAGTGCTAATAAGAGTGTGTCTACAAATGTTATTAGCATGTATCTAAATGTCCCTTGTGGCCTGATTAGCATCTAGTAGTAGTTTAGACTGAGTGAGTGCAGTAGCTACTCCATACATGTCAAGGGCAGAATAAACTTATTCTTGCCACCACCTGAACTTATCCCTGTCAAATGTTTCTATTTTTCAGAATGTCAAGGACCAACCTGGGAATAGGCACTACTATTAGAATAATAATAACTACAACAACACTATGAGTGTTTTCAGCAGTAGCATCAACACTAGTAGCTTTGCGGGGGTCCATGGTAGCAAGCAACTCTTAAGATTGTTGGTGGTAACACCTATAAAAAAATAGTTAATGTGAGTCACATCTTATGGACGCTATCCTTAAGAGCTATTCCACAATCATTGGAAGATGAGGAAACGATACTCCTTAAGATAAAATGAACTCTTCCTAAAAGAACAGGATGAGTAAAACAATGGAAGATAAAAAAGCAAACTCAACAAGGAAGTAGAAATTTCAGAAGAGGGAGGAGAGATGCATGAAAGCTCTCACAATGTTGTTGTAGTTATTTATTATTATAAATAGATAAGCTATTTATTGTAATTTAATTTAAATTTTTACAAAAATACCTCTGATTAAAAAGTGCCTAGTCTGCCTTTAACTCATGTACATAGGGGAAAATTGCTAGATCTCCACTATGTTTGCCTTTAGTCACACATAGTCATGGGAGTGAGATCTTCTTTCTCCTCTAAGCCTGTTCACTACCCCAAGACCACAGGTTAGTATTTATACTCTTGTACCTCCATAGTTTTCAGTAACGTGGCACTTCTTCCTTTTGATACACCCACCCTTTATCTCTATTAGTTGTCATCTATTTATAAGCTAGATTAGAAAATCCTCAATTTACAACCTATGTTCAACTTTCAAAGAACTTAGAAAAATAAATCTAATATGAATTAAATTATTATCACTGCAAATTTTCAAGGGAAAATTTCAATTGAGGACCACAGGAGAATTTATTTTAAACAGCTTCAAAACATTCTGAAATGTCACTGCAAGACCAAAGGAGTAAATTAAAATTAATTTAAGAAAGAAAAAGACATTTTTACCTCTCAAAACTATGACCCTGAAGCTCTTTCCCTTTTTCTCTTAAAACTCCCAGTAACCCAAGCTCTTCTCTTATTCCTCTCTAAAAAGTCTGTTGTGCGTTGAGAAAGATCATTCGCCGCCATCGTTGTTCCGATAAGGAGAGCTGTGAAAGTCATATTTTTGTTATTAATTCGTAATTCTTGTTGTAAGTGTATATTATGTTTAATTATTGAAAATTGATTCAAATTAATACTTGAATAATATGCAGCAACATATTATATATGGCTAGCAACAATAGAAGTAAATGTTTGTGTTCATTGATTATTTTGAGTTTTTATTGTCGCATTTGTGCGAATATATTGATGATTATTATCCTTGTGCCAGAGGAACAACACACTGTGCTAAAATCTAAGTTGTTATGGTGGCTCATTACTTACAAAAAAAAAATGAAGTTAGGTGCTGTTACGAAACTACTTAAACAGATAAAGACCCAACAAAAAAAAAACGATGACATAGTAATGGTTATATTTCTATTGGAGATGTAACTTAAGCTATTTTAGAATGTGTTCAAGTTTGTGTATAGAGAATTTGTACAATTTCAGTTTCAGAGAATATATATTATGAGTATGTTTCATGTCAATTAATTCTAATATTCTGCTTTTTCCCACTAGCTTATAAGTATCTGATGTACTAGTAACAAATAAAATTAGAGAATTTGCAACAAGGATACAGTGCTTAACAACTTCATGTTTTGGAAAAATGGCTATCACACTGACAATTAAAATTAAAAAATTTGTAAGAAAGATATGTATATTAACAACAAGAACACGTCTATTTGCAAATGAACTAGTTGAATTAAAGAAGATGAACATGACAATTCACAAGTCTATGAGGAACTATTTATACGTGGAATTAGATGATCTGCAATATAGATACGCCTATTAACAATAGAAATACATCAATTTGCAAGTGGATTTATTTAATTTATGAACACAACGATTCACAAGTCTGGGAACGATAGTTCATAAGTGGCATTAGAAAATTTGCGACACGATTATACCCATTAATAACATAAACATGTCTATTTGAAAGTGGATTTATTTCATTCAAAAAGTTAAATAGAATAATTCACAAATCTAAGAGTGATAATTCACAAGTAGGATTAAGATATTTACAATACAGATACACCCATTAACAACATACATACGTCCATTTACAAGTGGATTTATTTCATTTATAAAGTTAAACACAACAATTTACAAATCTGAGATCAATAGTTTAGAAGTAAAAAGGACATTTGCAATATGGATATGCCCTTTGACAATATAAATTGTCCATTTGTAAGTAAATTTATTTCATTCATAAAGTTGAATAAAATAATTCACAACTCTGGGAGTGACAGTTTGAAAGTAGAATTAGGATATTTGCAATATCAATACGCCCATTAACAACATAAATACATCCATTTACAAGTGGATTAATTTGTTTTGCATTTATATAGTTACCAGCCAATTTCAGTGCATTATTTCATATATTATTTTGCTTTCTAAGGTCATCATAGATTCACCTCCTTCATGGAAGATGCAAAATAATTGCTTTCTACTATTGCTAGTCATATATAATACGTTGCTACACATCATTCAAATATTAATTTCAATCAATTTTCAATAATTAAACACAACATATGTTTACAATAGGAATTTGCGAATTCACAACAAAAATACGAGTTTTCACAATACCAAATCACCATTTTATTAGAGAAGTAGAATTCGCAAATTCATAATACAATTCATGATAGGAACTACAAAGCTTACTCTTAATACTCAACAGTGTAAATTTAAAATTAATGCACTGTATAATTTTATTTCAGATCTAAGAAATCTAAAAGATTTCTCTGTTTAGAATTTCACGATAGCCCAAACCAAATCCATAAAATCCACAATAGAAGAAATGGAGAAGGATTTTGCAATATTATATGCAAAAATTTTTTTTAATGGAAATGCAGTGAAAGAGGTCACGTACACAGAGAGAGAGAGAGACTATGGCAACAACAAAGGCTCTTGTTACCAAAACAACACTAACAGTGAAGGCACTCCATACTAGAATAATAGTGAAGGCGAAGGCTCTCCTTACTAGAACAACAACAACGGCGAATGATCTCTCTCAATGCAAGAACAGATTTTTCAGAGAGAGAGAGAGAAAGAAGAGCTTGAGTTACTGAGAGTTTTAAGAGAGAGGGGGAAGAGCTTTAAGATCACAGTTTTGAGGGGTAAAAATGTCTTTTCCTTTCTTAAATTAATTTTAGTTTGCTCTTTAGTAGAATGTTTTGGGGGTTGTTTGAAATAAATTATCTACTGTGATCTTTAATTGAAATTTTCCTAATTTTCAAATATCAATCTAACCGTTGACATTAATGCATTAGACATTATGAGTCTACTCTTTAAATTTTAGCTCGATCTAATGGTAAACTATGACTTGGATCTCGCGAACTGCCTAACCAAGTTTCAACTCGTTTCAACAATTCTTCAATTTACGTATGATACTTTACTAAACCTATCTTAGCTATATGTGAAAATTACTTAATTGTTTAATTTTACCTTGCCACCTTCTATATATAGACTCCTAGAATTTCCTCTTCCTCATTATTTAGTTGATGTTGGACTTCTTCAGTTTTTTATTTTATTTTATTCATTTACATATTTCTATATGTGTGTATATATAAAAATACAATCATAATTATTTTAAATGTTTAATTCAACCTCCATTAGTTTAATGTTATGAGATATTTACTTATATATTCACTTAACCTCCATTAACTTCAATATATATTATTCTTTTCCTAATATTATAACTTGATATTATATTTTCATCCTTAGAATTTATTTTATTTGCATGCATTTTCTTTATTTAAATAAATACAAGGTAAATTCTATTTTGCAAGTAAACAATTTTCGCTAATATTATTTAAATCTTAGGGAGAAAATTAGGATGTTATCCAAATCCTCTTCATTGATTCTTAATCGCTTCTTTAGAATCATAGATCTTGTTGGTTTTTTTCCTAATTTGGAACAACTCTAAAGCCTATTCAACTTTCACAAATAATCTCAGCTTCAGGTACACACTCTTGCCAACAAATATCTCTAAGACACATGCACATTGGAACATCCTCTATTTTTGTGGGTGCTAGAGAGAGGTGCTGGAAAACTCATTATAGGAGAGCAAGAAATTCCCACAAGAAAAAACCCTAGCAAAGAAAATGCCCTTGCTAGGGGGAGAAAATTGTGATTGGAAGGGAATTAAGATCACATTTCTACTCAAAAGATGTTTAGAATAACATTTCTTCAACCCATCAAAGTCTTATAAAATGGATCCAGAGTGATATGTTTTTACTTATTGAAAAATATAGCCATTAGAAAAAAAAAAAAAAAGGCTGTTTCTAACTATTGCAGAATTTTAAAAATAAAAGTAATGCACTAAAATTAGAATTTATGCATCAAAATTGAGGAGTGAAAAATATTTTCAGAAAAACTTTTTCTACGCATTACTATGAAAATTAATGTGCTAAATTTATACAGAGGCAAAATAATTTTTATGTGAAAAATTGACACAATAAAAACTTCAACAAATCAAAACTAAGTTTTTCAAATAAGCTCATAAACACGTTAATGAAAAGAGAGTGATGTGTTGCAATAAATTTCAAGCACTTGCGAGGAATTTCGTTTGGGATCCATTGAGCAACAAAGAAGTGTACATTTGATTAACTAGAAGACCATGTGCCAGCCAAAATCAACAGGAGGCAGTGGGATAAAGGATATGGTAGCCCAAAATTCTGCCTTCCTTATGAAACTAGCCTATAAGATAGTCAAGCAGCCCGATCTCTTATGGGTCCAGATTCCAAGGGCCAAATATGGTTGGCAAGAAGGCAATTTAAAAGCCGTCAAATCCAAGAAGGGATCACACCTCTAGAGAAACCTTGGCACCTTATGGGAGGACCTAGAAATGGGTCTCAAATGGACCATTTGAAATGGGGAAAAAGCCAGATTTTGGACTGATCACTGAATTAGGGAGCTTGGACCGCTACACTACCTCTCCTTCGCACCCATCCCAGAGGAGGAGCTTAGCAAGCCGATAAATCACTTGATTTCACCAAGTGGCTCATAGGACTGGCAGAATATTGGAGACAGATTACCTACAAAGATAATCAAGTTAACTATAGATCATGGAACCCCAAGGAATCCTTCACAGCTAGACCAATGCAACTAGAGTTATTCATCCTTTGGCATTTTCACAGTGCAAACAGCTTATCAGCTAATCAAGGAGGAGGACTGGAACGTAGAAAGAAAGGAGTGGCAGCTTGCTTGGTGATGGCCAGGAGCACAACGAACTTGAGCCTTTTTATGGTTGGCACTAAGCAATAAACTGTTAACCAACACGGAAAGAGTCAAGAGACACATGGCTTCAGATGAATGGTGCGAACTTTGTGAAAACGGTTCTAAGGACCTAAATCATGTTCTTAGGGAGGGTACTAATGCCGCCTCATGCTGGAACCTGATTATAACCCCTCATCTCCATGTGGAATTCCGCCAGAAGACACTCAGAGAATGGTTTGAAGATGACATCAACCCAAAGAAACGGGACAAGAACTGGTGCATCTTTAGTCAGTTATTTTGCCAAGATACTTTTGATGCCGTTAAACTTGTAAATGAGGCTATTGCCTTAAGCCACCACACCATCCGCGCGAAAGAATTTCATGAGCGGTTAAGCTTAGGCTAATAGCATGTCTCTGTGTAGTTTTACTTTTTCCGGCTTGTAACTATTTGTACGTTTCTTCTGCTTTTGAATAAAAAGTACTTTTCACTCAAAAAAAAAAGAAAAAGAGTGATGCGTTAAAATTGCTATGAAGGCAAAACTTTGATCCTTTGGAAACTGAGGGTAACACATTAGAATTAAAATTAACGTGCTAAGAATTTCATAAAGAAAAAATAAACTTTTTGAATAAAGATAACTAAATATGGAACAAGGAGTGAAAACAAGCTTTTCAAATAATTTTAGTGTCCTGATGTCAAAATTGACACTTAAAACACATCTTTTCATTAAAAACACTTCGTTAACGTGTGATTGTTAAAAATTGACGTGTTAATATTTTCACAAAAGCATCTTAAAGTTTTCAAACAAACATTATATATTAGAATAAGAATTAACGCGAGGATAACATTTGAGGATCAAAAAGATTTAGTTAATCTTATTTAAGAACCAAAATAGTTTAGAAATCCAAAATAAGAACCAAAGGTTCCTTAGTGATATAGTAAACCCTTGTAGCAAAACAATAAATCTCACTTGCAAATTAGTAATTACCAAGTTACAAATCATGTGGAATAAATGTATGGATTCGTTAGATATCATAATAACTTTGACAAGTTAATTTTTTTTATTTTTTTATAAATAAATGAATTTTATTTGCAAATTAATTGTTACAAAGTTATAAACTAAGGAGCATGAGCATCAAGCTACCAGAAATCTTGAAAACTATTCCTCTTCCGTCATAAATAGACAAATCTTATTCATAATTTTTTTGCCTGAAAATCTTATTTATAAATTTGTAGTAACAAAGATATAAATAAGGGAATATGATAAATAAACCACGAGAAATCATTGTGTTTATTCTTTTTTTGGCCGACATCGTATGCTTAACAAGTTATATTTTCATTAATTTCATAGACGAATTTTGCTGATAAATTAATGATTAGAGAGTTGCAAATTAAGTCATTACTTCCGGTCCTAATTATAAGAACTGATTGACTAATTTGATAAGATTAAAAAAATAAGTTAATTTAGTTATTTGTAATAAATGTCTATTATCTTTCATAAAATATCTTTGCTAATTAAGTGTTGGCTAGAATTACTATTGTTAAAAAGACTATCTTGGAAAAGAATGCATAAATATTAGAGACAAAGTAGATTGAGTTCTTATATTTAGAACCAAAATAAAAATCAAACAAGGTCTTATATTAGGGATCGGAGGTAGTATAAGAGTAGCAAACCATTGAAAAAACCTCTGCTCTTTATTTTAGTATTTTCAAATCTTTTTATTAAAAAATTTTAACAAATTGCATAAACCCAATGATAATGAATATGTAGTTTGATTTGTTGGTCAAACGCCAGCTTTCCTTGATGACAAAGCCTCTTGGATTATACAAGCGTCATTTGAATTGTTACTAGTTAATAATTAATAATTTACATTAGATCTCATCAGACATATCGTTTTTGATTTTTTATCTCGTTCCGTGATTACGGAGGCAAAAAGTCCAAACCTGAGAATAGAGAATAGAGAAAGACCCAAAGGCGAGGGAGAAGAACTGGGGAGTGGGGTCTGGAAGACGATCATCATATTTAATTCGCGCGATACAGGCGTTGGCGGAAGCAACTGCTTCCAGCGAAGTTTCCAGAATGGGCGTGGAGAATGATATTTCTCCGGCCGATGCTCATGGGGCTCCGGGAAAGGAGCAGCAAGCTGCCGGAGTGGGAATTCTTCTTCAGATCATGATGTTGGTTTTGTCTTTCGTTCTTGGCCACGTCCTACGTCGCAAGCGGATATATGTTATACCTGAAGCAAGCGCTTCTCTTCTTATAGGTACTCTTACGGAGATCGCTGTTCGTTTAATTGATATTTTTGTTTTTTCTTCTCTCAGGGGTCATTGTTATTTT
This sequence comes from Neltuma alba, assembly GCF_004799145.2. Taxonomy (NCBI): domain Eukaryota; kingdom Viridiplantae; phylum Streptophyta; class Magnoliopsida; order Fabales; family Fabaceae; genus Neltuma; species Neltuma alba. The sequence goes on from NW_021637439.1 coordinate 56,626, forward strand.
TCCACAATTTTTGTAAAATTGACTTGCTTTTGCAGGTTTAATTGTTGGTGTACTTGCTAACGTTTCAGACACAGAAACTAGTATCAGGTTGTTGCAATGCCAATCGGTTGTACTATCCTTTTACAAGATTTTGAATGATGAGACTTTTGTTTGGATCTTGTTTGTTTCAAGAGCTGACTTATGAGTTTTTACTTTGGTTCTCTTTTACAGGGCGTGGTTCAATTTTCATGAGGAATTTTTCTTCCTGTTCCTGTTGCCTCCCATTATATTATATCCTCAGCGGAGATTGTTATATTGGTCTCCTTTTTTATTATTATATAACTGATGTTATCTATTTATATGGGTCTACCATATTGCTATCTTTTCCTTGACTGTTGAGTTTACTCAGTCCGGTTTCAGTCTATCACCTGTGAGTGCGTCCATGTACCTGCTTTTGAGCTTGCACCTTGTTTTTCTCTGAATAGCTTTACTAATTTTTTGATTTTTGTCTGGACAGAAACCTTTCTTCTCAAATTTTGGAGCAATTGTGACATTTGCTATATTTGGTACCTTTATTGCTTCAGTAGTCACTGGTGTTTTAGTGTGAGTTACCTTCCCCTACTTTATGTTTTTCCATTGTGTTTAGCTATTTTTGCTTTTTTGGTTCATTAGAGTTTATTGATTTCATGCTAGCATTTTCCTCCTATATGCTGCAGTTATCTTGGTGGTTTACTCTACCTCATGTATAAACTTCCTTTTGTGGAGTGCCTAATGTTTGGTGCTTTGATATCAGCAACGGATCCTGTTACTGTTCTGTCCATATTTCAGGTGATGTTACGTATTCATTTTTTTCTCATATAATTTTTATTGCCTCCAGTACTGCAGTTATGTATTCCGACTTCTAATATTCAATTAATAATAATAATTATTTTTTTAATCCAATATGGATAAGCACTAAATTGCCATGGTGCGTTGGTAAGTGGGATTCATTGGCATTCTTCTTCACTAGCTTACTTGTTCGTTGTTTAAGTTGCTGCTACTTTTGCTTAGATGATATTTGATTTAATGATGTGTAATTAATTATGAAATTTGTCTATAAAATAACTTTCTTGGCACTATGCAGCTGGAAAAATGTGAGATAGAAATAACTTTTTAGGGCTCCACTTTCTTTACACCTTTTTATTTTGGGGCCTCACTTTCGATTGAAGATGAAATTTTTATTAGAGAAAGAGAATGATGCAAGAGAGGCATACTTGTAGACCATTTTGCTGTTCAGGTATGGATAGGACAATTTTTGAACATTCTGAGCTGGGGGTTTTCCTACTTATTTTCTACCCAACTAGCTGGACAGAATTCTTTTGCCTTTTCCATTCAAAGTACTTTGAGAATTATCCAACACACTTAATGTAACTTTATGTTGTATGTAACTATATGTTGGTGTTTGACTCTTTGTTCTTAATACGTGCATCTGTTTGCCTTATTTGCAGGAACTTGGCACAGATGTCAACCTATATGCCCTGGTGTTTGGAGAATCTGTCCTGAATGATGCAGTAAGTATTCTTTGCTATTGTCCTTATGTTATCTCTTACTTCATAGCACATTATCTGCAAGACATGGACTTCGCTAACTGACTAATTTGTTTACCTTTTTGTTTGTTCTTCCCCCACCTTCTCATCCTCATGTGCTATGAATAGATAGCAATTTCCTTGTACAGGTATTTGACATTCTACATTGTCTTATTGTTAATCATAGTAATCATGAATAAAGGTTCAACTCTATCTAAAAAACTTTCATGCAGGACTATGTCATCTGTCAAAACTAACCACTCTGGACAAAATTTCTTCATGGTGGTTGTGAGATTTTTGGAGACCTTTGTTGGTTCGATGTCTTCAGGTTCGTCGTAAAGATAGTATCTTGTATTTTTCTTTATCTAGTGTTAAAAACAGGTCACATTTTCTCCATGCATTTCACGGAGTTTGAGGAATGAAGCACGTTATTTTAGTGTAATGTGGCTTGCTATAGATTTTATTATATATATTGATACCTGGCATGGTTTGGGCTTCTATATGTCTTGAAGAGGACTTAAATGAAGTGAGCTAACTGCCACATTCCATGTTGTTCCTTCTAGATTGCATGTCTCATACTTGTGATCTCACTCTTGGTTGCTTTTTCCTTCTTGATATAATTCTTGACGAAGAAGAAATTTTGCCTCTTGGTTTTCTCGTATGTGTAGATGGGAAAGAGAGGTGGAGAGCCTTGCTATAGAAATGTGCCGTTTCTTTTCCATATTTTATGTTATGGAACTGGTTGTTAACTAACCAACTTCACATGCACAACACCCTTCACCTAGTGCTATGTGTGTATAGCTAAAGTCATGAACTGCTACAACTGATTCCAAGCCCCTTACAACTTATTAATACATGACATACACAAGGTGTTTCTATGTTTGTTTTATAAATTGCTATATTGTCAATGTTCCTAAGTTGCTTGCTTTTGGTGGTTATGCAGGTGTTGGGGTTGGATTTACATCTGCTTTGATATCCTTTTTAAATCCACTCTTCTACTAATTACTTACAGCATAGCTGTTGTAGTATTGTGATTAGAAATGAGAGAGGAGCAGAGAGAAAGGAGGAGAATGAGAGAGAAATTAAGGGAAATAGAGGGAAGGGATCAGAGCATCAAAGCGAAGAATAGAGGAACAGAGAGGGAAACCAACTCACTGCATGTATTCAGAATGATCTAAGGCATAAAATGGGTTTTATTTATATAGGCAACGGGACTGGCCCCAACAGCTATATTCTGTCCCTTATGTAACTAACTCAGCCAACTCTTAGTGACTGTTCTTTGTCATTATTATGATTACATCACAACAGCACAATGGAAGCTTACAGGATGTTGCGAATACCTTAACTGTTATTACCTTTTTAAGTATGCAGGATTGGATATTGACAAGTGAGTACATGGTGTTTATTTTTATTCTTTTTACTTAACCTTTGATGATATCCATAATAACTGAAAAATACTGACAAGAACATTTTTCTGGTTCCATCCAGTCTTCAGAACTTGGAGAGCTGTCTTTTTGTTCTTTTCCCATATTTCTCGTAAGTAATCTCTTGGACAATTTTGTCATTAGTTTTGCTTAGAAGTTTACTACATTACTTTCTACATACACAGTATGTATCGGTTTATACATATCTATCTTGTAGGTACATGCTTGCAGAAGGTCTTGGCTTGTCTGGTATTGTATCAATACTGTTCACGGGAATAGTAAGTGCATATTTTGTTTCCATTCTCTTTTTTTTTGGTTATTTCTCATCTGGGTTAAAGAAATCTCATGACCATTTGGGTAATCCGTATTAGGTCATGAAGCATTACACATACTCCAATTTGTCAGAAAGTTCTCAAAGATTTGTCTCCGCATTTTTCCATCTAATATCATCACTGGCAGAAACATTTATGTGAGGACTTTATCTTCAACTTCTTTCTTGTAATCAAATCATGAAGTCTAAATGATGCATGAATAACTCAGTTTTTACTGATTTGCAGATTCATATACATGGGGTTCGATATTGCTATGGAACAACATAGCTGGTCGCATGTTGGATTTATATTCTTTTCCATTGTATCCTTTCTTCTTTATTTTGCCCTATAAACCTGAACAGTAGGGACTCATAATAACTAAGCATTTTTTCTGCTATTTTTCTTCCTTAACTAGAACCACTCCAGATATTTATTGGGGTTGCAAGGTACTATTGCTATCACCGCTATCAAGATAAGCCCTGGATCATGATGGGCACATGTTCATTTTATGATTTTCAGCTAGTTTTTTATCGTTTAATGATTTTCTGGTTCATTTTAATACCCTTCAATCATTATTATGCTTCACTTATTTTTCTTGGAATTCTTTAACTAAATTGTTTGGTCACTTAATTCAGGGCAGCAAATGTCTTTTCTTGTGCTTATTTGGTTAATTTAGTCAGACCTGCAAATAGAAAGATACCTCCAAAACATCAGAAAGCACTTTGGTATAGTGGTAAGGAAAGGAACACAGTTGTTGCTGACAATGACGTGGGAACTTTGACTCAAAAGATTGCTTTTTGCTTTTGATTTGTTCTTTGCTGATTTACCTAAATTTCAATACCCTGAAATAGGACTTCGAGGGGCAATGGCATTTGCCCTTGCTCTGCAATCAGTTCATGATCTTCCAGAAGGACATGGGCAGACCATATTCACTGCAACTACAGCTATAGTTGTTTTAACGGTAGGCATGTTCACTATTGTCCTCCGTTAAACCAATTATTAATCATTAAATATTTAATATTAAATAATTAAATAAAATGCTGTAGAAATTATGTAAAATATTGCCCAATTTAGACATAATGTAATTCATATAAAATGTTTCCTACTCTTGAATGGGAATATATTATAAATGAACTGCATAAATGTTAAATCCAAAATCTTTTGAGACTGGGAGAAGAAATCATGTTATGATCAAGCTTTTTAGTTAAATTGTGCGCTATTTGTTTTCTTGGTTGTGTTTGGCTAATGTACTGTGCTTGTTAACTCCATGCTCATTAGTTTTTTTTTTTGACCTGCCATGCTCATTAGGCTGGAACTACATGAGTTAGTAAAATACACAAAAGTTCCCTGAACTTTGAGTTAGTTGCATACGACCTCCCTAACTTTTAGAAGTTTAAATCAAGGACCCTGTGTTTCATATTTGATCATTAACTCCCCTACCTTTAAAATTACCGTTAAAGTTAACAGTTTTTTGCATGTCATAATTTTTTTAATTATATTTCATATAATTTAAAAATATTAATTTTATTTTATCCTTTAACTTTTAAAATATAGTGAAAAATTTCCTCTTTCTTAATATCATTAATTAGTGTAGTGGAGAATGCTGATGTGTAATTTTTCAAGCCAGTTAAAAAAACTCAAATTTACTATTACTTTTTATTAATTAATTTTATCTTACTTTAAAATATTAAAAATAATTATCATTATCTTGAAACCTAAATTCTCTATATATAAATAAAAATTTAAACTTAAATCTTTTTAGATGCTTATCTATACAGAACAAGTTATCTATGTATAGTTAATATATTTTTTTATATGTCGATTAAGTTTAATTTTTTAATAAACATTTTAAAAGTAGGATGAGATTGATAAATAAATAAATGATGACAACAGCGAGCTGGATTTCTCTTCTTGAATTGGCTTGAAAAATTGCACGTAAGCATTTTCCATTAAGTAATTAATGATGTGAGAAAGAAAAACTTTTGACTGTCTTTTAATAGTTAGAGGATTAAAAATAAACTCTATGAAGAACCAAAATGAAACTTGATATAAGCTTAAGGGACTAAAAGTATTCTTTGCCGCATGAATTTTATGGAGTGGGAGCATAAGTATGCAAGCTAAAAGATTGCTTTAGATTTTGATCAGTCCTTATTAGATGATGAGTATAACAATATTTCTGTCCCAATTCCTGTTCATGAGGTTATATAGTGTATAAACAAGCAGCCAAATTGTTTTCCTTATCTTTTAAAATTTTGGAGCCTTAACCGATGATCATAAGAAACCCCTTGTGAATATTCTGATCATTCAAATTCATATTTGTTTCAGGTATTACTGATTGGTGGTTCAACGGGAACCATGCTGGAAGCCCTAGAAGTTGTTGGTGACAGCCATAACATTGACAATGCTTTGAGTCCAGTAGGAAACATCAATGTAAGTTTTACAACAGATAACTTCGTTTTATATCTATTATAATTTCTTTATGAAGCTTATTATATATTATTTTTAGTTTGAAATGTGCAACACCCATCACTGGTTTATGAGAGCGATGGCCATTTGAAATTTGAGCTAAAGTTATTCTGTTTGATAGCTTTGTTCCAAAATTATGGATGTGTTTTTATGTACTTATCATTGAAGAGATATTGATGCATATTATGCGTGTCATGGTTTAAAGATCGTTAAATATAAGAAGCATGTGAATCACTTATGCTAACAAGTTTATAGGTGATTGAAAGGTATTTAGTTATTTAGGAGGTTATTTTATTTATTGCCTTGTTCATTTGATGCTGACGTAAAACTTTACATAATTTAGAAACCAAATTCATTTGTACTAATATGTCCTTATAAGTTTAAATTTTATCTTTTTGCCCTCATATGTATAACATCCTGATATATTAATAACTCTTAATGGATTCACAAGGAGGAGGCTCTTTCTCTTTCTTTTGCAAGTGTTTTCTTCTTCAATTTAGCTTTTTGAATGCAGCATGAAGCAAACTCTTAGTTGGCTAGAATGTGGGAAGGTGGGGCTAATTTGTTCAGATGAATTTTTGTTTTTTTTTTTTTGGGTATTCGTTTACCTGCACATATGTAGGTTACATTTGAAACCGAAAGAAGAAATATACAATCAGTCTTCTAATTATGTTCATAAATTATAACCAATTCAATTTCATCATACTGGGTCAAGTTATTGTCTCCACTTCACATGGTCATAATGTATAGTAGCGGTGGATAAGGTGTTTTGTTGGCACTAAACCATCCTAGGTGGACATAACTAATCTGGCGGTTCTAGATAAATAATCTTGCGTGAGGAAAGATCGTGGTTGTAATTTTGATAAGCTTTCAAACCAGTTTAATGATATACAGTTTTCACTTGTGTGGTGAGTCTCCTTTCATCCAGTTCTATATAAAAAATACTCGACTGGAAGTTAGGAAGCATGGGCATACATACTACCTAGTCAGTTAAAATAAAATCTTTTTCTTTTGTTTTTTTAAATCATTATTTTCAAACATGCTAACTCGTGTTCTGGGAATAATTAATTGACTTATCCTAGGATGAATGTGACCCTACGACTCCTGTAAACCTGTTTACTTTTATTATGATTTGAATACATGTTCAGTTGTCGATCGTTCTTGTATAATTGTTTGTAATTGTCAATTTCTAAATTAAACTAAATAACTTTTGAAATGCATATAAAATTTTCTTTTAATAAATTTATTTGTACATTTCCCCCACTTTTTTCTTATAACATTTTTGTTTTCTTTCACAAGAATTTTGAAGGAAACCATGGTTATATTGCTCCTTCGTATGATGAAGAATCTTCATCGGGCAACAAAATCAAAATGAAATTGAAAGAGTTTCATCGGAGGTATTGTCTGAATCTTGAAGTTAACAATATAGCGAAATATATTTCATTGAAAGATCTTCCCATTTTCATTTACTGGTTGCTTCTCCTTTGCAGTGCTGCGTCTTTTACAGCTTTAGATAAAAATTACCTCACCCCATTCTTTACAAGTCAAAATGGAGATGAAGATGATGAAGGTAAGTTTAGCAGTATTAAATTTGATTTAAATGTGTCAAATTCGCTTGTAACTTGATTTGCACTTTCTACTTGTTCACCAAATCTAAAGGTCCCTCTAATACTCATTTTCTGGATTTGTGGACTTTGGATTTATTTATTTATTTATCATGTTTATTTATATTTTTCTTCAATTAAGATAAAAACACTCGTCACAGTTTTAAATTTAATGATTTTTCATTAAAAATTTTATGCATATTCATGGGACTAGGAGGTTCACTCATCTTGAGATTCAAGAAAATTGAAATATTGATGGCTGCCTTGGCCATATAAAGGAGGGGAGGAACACTGAATGCTTGGCAAGGGGTTGTACTAGCTTAACAAAAGGTTTTGACTTTTGAGTTTGTGTAGTGGCAACCGCATTAAATATTGGTAAAGCTTGCTGCCCGATAGGGTGCTGCCTGGCTTGATTCAGATTAATCCTGACCCTGATAAAAGTCCTCTAGTTGAAAGCGAGCTGGACCTATGATCCAGGGTGCACATGCAAAAAGAGAGAGAGGAGGATTTTTTTTTTTTTTTTTGGCATTGAGGGTGTGGGTTTGTCATCCATGCATAATTTCTTTCTAGTTTATACAGTTATTTGGTTTCCAATATTATCAAATCTGATTTGAGTATTGTCAGGACATAATTTCTTGTCCATCATTAGCTTGCAATTTTTGTGGAATATTGATTATATACGTGGGTGGGTGGGAGTCTGTGTGTGTAGTGGTTGGAATGCTTTGTGGAGAGGTGGTATTGTGGGAGGAGAAATTGGTCATTGTTGGATAAGAAAATTATGGTTATGCTATTGCATGCTGATGTTTGAAAAAATGAAGGTATTTTACACATTTACGAAGATTTTGGCATTAATGTTAACCATTGATTTTGATATAAAGGTGTTTATGCCCTTCTCTTGCCTGTCCAGATATAGGCGGCTATCTTTTATGCTATATTTTATGTATGATCTTGATGTTTGCCTTTTGATTTGATTTTGTTTTAACTTTGCATTTTCTCCAACCTCCTGTGCTTCGTTTTGACAGAAGAGCCTCTTACTACAAGAAGAAGCTTTCAGGGCAATGATCATTACTATAGTGATTCTCGCTGAAGAACTTTCTTCAAGCTATTTGATGCCTATTTTGTACATAAGTCGGACTCTGCAATATTACATCTAAGCTTTGGAGGAATAGACAGACATTAAAATGGTGCGATACGTTTGATTATTGCTTCCCAAGTATGTATAAGTTGAGAAATCTTATGGCAGCTAGGCATTGTGGCCCCTGAGGCGAGGCTGGGAAGTCGGAATACTCAGAAGACATGTCTGCAGCTGAGAAGCGTGATAGATATACCGTTCAAGCTGATGATTATATGTCTTTCTTGAGGTTGGAGGCTGAGAAATTGAATTTGATCACTTGTAACATTTTAGTTTACTTTATAAGCTTACTCGCTCCCATTTTGCTCTTCTGTGACGTTTTTCTAATTTTTTAAGCTTTAAGATAATTCTAGATTACTCGGACATTGTAATGATGAGTTTATTACCAAAATCAATAAGAAGATAATGTTTCGGCTAGAAGACGATCCAAAGGGACTGGGATTATGCTGATAGGGGTCTAACTAATATTAAGTGCATTTTACCCTCTTATGACCTACGACGATCTGAATCTCGGTATCATTGCGATGGACACAACATGCTGGCGTTGGATGCACGCACTTCGGTGTGGCCTTTGGAAGTTGATAATGTCAACTAATAAGAAGCTGGGTAGACAGCTGAGCCTAACCTAATGCTGAATGCTCTATCAAGTGTTACCTCCCATCCTTAATATAACAGAGAGTTTGGTTTTCAATTTGATTTTAAATATTACTTCCGGTCTTAATTATAAGAGTTAGTTGACTAATTTGAGGAGATTAAAAAAAAAAATTTAGTTAGTTACTCGTATCAAATAGTTATTGTCTTTTTTAAAATATATTTATTAATCAAGTGTATTGGTTAAAATTATCATTGTTAGAAGAATTACTTTGAGAAAGAATGCAAAAATATGAGAGGCAAAGTGGATTGGGATCTTATATTTAGGACCAAAATAAAAATCAAACAAGGTCTTATATTAAGGACCAGAGGTAGTATAAGATTATAATTTATTGTCTCTCATGTTTATTCATTTTTTTTAAAGTAGTCTTTGTAATAGTTATGCATATTAAATATTTCATCAAATGATAGTTCTAGATAATACATATGATTAGTAAGGGTATTTTAGAGAAGATAATACATATTTGTTATAAATAAGTAAATTAATAAATTTTTTTAATCCATCTGAATTAGCTAACTATATATTATATTTAGTATTATAGGAGGTAGTACAAAATAGTAAAACAACACCGTTCTCTTTAGTAGACTAGGAAAAATGGGCCGAGCCCATCGAGCCAACTTATTTAAGTTGAGGGCTAAGCTTGTATTTTGGAATCTTGAAAGAGAAGTTGGATTTAAAAGGATCAATCTTGTAAGGTTAAAAAATAAACAGGCTGGCCCGTTTAAACCCCTTAACAATTTTTTAAAAATTTTTTATATTTTTTTCTTAACTTAAAAAAAAAAAACTTAACATTTTATACATAACATACTATAAGTTTCACTCACCCCTAGCCGCTCATACAAACAGCATTCACAAAAAAAAATAATAATAATAACTATACTTGTTGGAAAATAACAACAAAAAGTGGAAATCACAAAATTTAAAATTAGGTATATTTACAAAAATGTATTGTTATTTATAAGTTGTCAAAATTTGTTAAAATACTGTATGTGTAATTTTTATGATTTTCATTTGTCATTCTCCCATATTTTTATGCTTGAAATAGAATTTATTAAAAAATCTTTTGAATTAAAATAAATATCTATATCATTTTTATAGTTAGAAATGAATTTAGAACTAGAGATGATGGACTTCTTTTTTTTTTTTTGGCTCACAGGGCAAATGATTATTCTTTATATATACTATGTTTGTTAATTAAACTTTTTTGTTCATTATTTATAATTAAACCAAATCATTGATATTGTAACTATTTACTGAAGTTAGTGCTTATTTAGTTGTTTATGTCTCCATTTAGTTTGTTTATTTAATAGACTCTATTGTACTCTGATAAATGTTTAGATATGATGATATTTATGTTTGTAACTTAATTTTATTTATATTTATACCTTTTATTAATAATGTTATTGTTTCATTTTTATTATTTCAATAAAATATGCACACACAAAATTAAAAAATTACATTTTAGTTAAACGGGTTAAAAGCCCATGGGTGGATTCTAAGCGCATCATCTCAAGGGCTAGACCTGAGAAAATTGTCTATTTCTGAAACTCAGGCTTAAACGAACCAGTCTGTTTAGGCCCGAGCCCCTGACAGGTCAGCCTATTTTTTCAATATTACTCTTTAGATTCATCAATGCTTTAGCACATGATACAACGCCCTTATAACTAACCCCACATCATCTTGATTGGGTGCATGCGAAGTTCAAGGCATTTCTCAACGACTTCCTCATATGAAATTTAGATCCCCTTTTCTTACCCTTTAAGTAAGGTTCTTTTATATGAAAAAGCATACAGCATTTAATATATCTTTACCATAAAAAATTACAAGCAGTTATATTTTTATCATATTATTACTTAACAATATTTTCTTAATTTTATCTTGCCAATGAACAATCGATGTGTTGCTATTTTTCAAAAGCAAAATCTGTATTTTTTTTATTGGGCCAATCCTTAAAGTAATGGTACCTTGCTGATGTTAGTTTTAGACTTTTAGTTGGGTGGCGTGGCGGGGGACCTGCCAAATTCTTAATCGGCTTTTCCCGTCAAACACACGCCATGCGGAGCGTGGGCGTCCCTTGTCGCATCCTCCACCATCCACTCAAATGCGCACTCCGCCCAACACGTGGTTTCATCAGGAAATAAAGGGGTGAGGATGATTCTTATTTTGGAAGTTTTCCCGAATGCGTTGTGGGTACCTATGAATTTTTTTTTAGTTCATTATTGAATGGTTTCGTGATATTTAGAGCTACTAGACGCTTACCAAAAAAAAAAAAAAGCTACTAGACAACCCATCAGAGGACAAGTCTTTGTTGGTAGAAATTTGGTATTCTCGAGAAGCAAAAAAACAAAATACGATGTCTTGATCTAGTGTAGAAACAGAATACAGAGTCATGGTACAATCTATATTCGAGATAGTATGGATATATCAGTTGTTGAAGGGGGTCAGTATCGAAACTTTGTTACCAACAAAGTTGTAGCATGATAATAAAGTGGCTTTGGCTTTCAGTCCCTATATTCGTATTATTTTGTTTTATTGTTGAGCTCTTGGCGTAGCTACCGTTTCTTCTATTTTTATTAGATACTTTCATCTTCTGTTTTGACTCCTATATTGTTGTGCGGATGTTATTTTACTAATAGACATTGGTCCTAGTATGGTGATATTGTTGTTTGGTCCCCTATAAGGCATTTGATCGCTGACTCTGGGTTGTGCCTCTTGACATTTCATTTTATTTTTTGTGATGCTGCATCTAATTTTGCTCCTACACCTGAGGGTGTCCTTATTGTCACTGAGATTACTAAGCATAAATTAAACTGGGCAATTTTTTTTATTCAATATCATATTAAAAGTGTTAAAAAAAAAAAGGAATAATGTCACCCTATGTTAGGCATTAAAACGGACGTTTGTTACATGTGATTTCAGGTGGGCATAATCATGTTTTCTTTGATCACTTTCGCCTTTGAAGTTTTTGTAAAGAAGTAATGCATATTTGAAAAAAATTTTGAGCCCAATATCGCTTCTAAGGTGTTAAAAAAAAAAATGCAACATCATCCAAAGTTAATAAGAAAATGAAAAAAAGCACATGAAATATGGTTTTTGTTTTTGTTTTGCCATTAAATTTGGCAATATTGCTCCTGTGTTAATATTTATAGGGTATCATTGCCATTTCAAGAAAACTTTTTTTTTTTTTTGACCAAGCATTTCAAGAAAACTTTTGAGACAAAAATGACAAAAAAAAAAGCATAATTATAGCTATATGGTATAAGATCCGATATGGTAGACATCCATAATATGGGCTATTATTGAAGGAGGGTGACACTACTTTTTTTTCAACAATACTGAGGTAGAAAAAACTTTTGGATACTCAGTTGATCCGTTAAAACATTCAAGATAAAGATAACCATTAACCTGAAATGTAATGTTTTTTAATTAATTACGTTGAGTAAGTTAGAAAATAATTAAAATTAGTTATTTTTTAAACATTAATTTATCTTCAACAAATATTATTAATCAAAAGAATTTGCTTAATTACAACTGCGCACTTTGTTCAATGCATAACTCCGTTAAAAATTTTAATTAAATATTTTCCTTTTATAAACTTTAATTAATTACTTTACATAAGTTAAGAAAATTAGTTAAAATTAATTATTATTTTTGCAAAATATTAAAATTATCTTCAGATGTGTTTGATTAACTAAATAAAAAAATTTATACTTGGTTAAGAATATTATGTAGAAAAAATAGTATTTTAGACAAAACATTATATTATAAAAAATCACATTCAAACATTGAAACTTTTAACACGTCAATAGCAGAGTTGATTTTTCATAACGTGATAAATTTGAATTTTTATTAAAAAGTATGTATATTTAATATCCGATAGTGTCTCAAATATAATTTCTTCCATTAGGATACGTATACTTATTAAAAAAAAATTGATCTTTATTGACTATAAGAAAAGACTAATTGGTGGAAATAGGTTTAAAATCTTGAAAAGTAAGAACAAAATTTTGCAAATTAAACCAAAAAGGCAAAATACCTGTTTAGTTCCCTAACTTTATAAAATTTTTTAATTTGATCCCTTAATTTTATAGAGTATTATTTTATTCCTCTAATCTTATTATAGTCTTAAATGATAAGTTTTTGTGTCAACCGATATTTTAAATGTCTTATGAATTTTTAAAGTTTTTAATGTTAGCATCTTTTTGTTAATGAAACTTTTTAGTGTTAAAGTTAGGGAATTAAAAAAATACTTTATAAAATTAAATGATTAAAATAAAATATTATATAAACTGAAAGTACTAATGATACTTTTTTCTTGTATCACAAATGATATGCTTTTGTCAACTAAAAATTATGAGATCTAAGTTAGAGATTAACTTAAAGATTGTATATGTAAAAAATATTCAATTGAAAATGATTCAAGCTTCTAGGATATTTTATTTAGCTTCTAAGATGTTTTAAGTTAAATTTTCCGAATTTTTATCTCATATGTGAAATGTGCTGAAAAAAATTTCAATTTAATTTCATAAGATTAGATTTTCAACTTAATCAAAATTTTCAACTAATTTGTAATATCTTTTAATTTCTGGGTGAGGAATGATGTTTTGGTTTTATTTTATTTTTCCTTCTAAATGCACACAAATCCAAGTCAAAAGGTTTGGCGCGTTTTTCCTTTTTGGTACGTTCTTTCCTTGCGTTTGATTTTTTATTTTCTGAGCATCAACGAACGAAGTTGGGCCGAAGGAGAAAAAAAAGTTAGACCGGGTAAAAGTTAAATTAAGTAAAATGACATGTATTTGGATTGAATTTTATAAAAATTAGATTAGGTAAAAAGTTGTTTGAATTATAATTAAATAAAAGTAAGTTTAGTTTGTAAAATTATCAAAATGAGTATGAGTTTTATTAGATTATGAAAAATGATAAAGACATGAATTAACATGATACAATAAATTTAAATTAGTAAATTTAGCTTGTAAAATTACAAAAATACTTATAAAATTATAAAAATGTGTATGATTTTTATTAAATAATGAAAAATAATTAAAAAATAAATTTACATAATGCAATGAATTTAAATTATTTTAATATGAAGAAGCGGAATTTCATGACTGGAATATATTTTGAAACATTAGAGATACCATAAAAAATTATTGTAAATATGAAGTGAAACATAATTTCAATAGATAAAATAATTTTAAATTAAAATTCATGGTATTGTGACAAAGTTAAACAAAATAATATTACATAATTAATTAATTGATAAGTTATAGACAATTTAGTCTCTGATTATGTCACGAACGCAATTCATATGTGATAAAGACTATGAGGTTACATTTGAAGATGATGCTTGACAAGCTTCAGTATGATCATCTTCCCTAACTATAGTATTCCTCCGGTCCTAAATATAATATTCATTTTGTAATGTAATTTACATTACAAAATGGGTCCTATATTTAAGACCGGAGGAGTATCATTCTTAGCTTCTAGAAAATAGTGTTAGAGCTTGAATGTCTCCTCATAAGGTTATGAATAGCCATTGTTGTACAAACTATATACACTTGTGTTTGGAAGTTGTAACTATGCATATTTAGTAAGATTTGAAATCTATTCTTCTAAACCCCAAATGTTCTTTCTACTGTGCACCTTAAACTGGAAGGATAATAATTGAAGGCTTCATTATTATTCTGAAATCCTACTTATCGGCTGAAGTCTTGAAGGTGGTAGCACTCGGATCTGTATGGACCAAGATATCTATTTGGTGTTGGATATCCTACATCGACAAAGTAATATTTCCCTAATGATAAATGAAACTATTGTGATGTTGTGAAAATTGAAATATAAAATAATAAAAATTAACTTAATTAAAGGTTATAGATATACACCTAGGTGGATAAGGGAAATTTAGAGATGGAGTTCTAATAACAGTGTCAAACACATGAGCATCATGTGCAAATCCCTCCCATTCTGCCAACACAGTATATCTATATCCCAGTCACATACAGCCATGGCATTTTGTGTTAGAATTCCCTTCCTACCAACAAATTTGTCTCGCTTTGTAGCTAGGACCACACGTTGTACATGAGTGCTATCAATTGCTCCTATTGTGTCTTTGAAAAATAGACAGTAATGAGAATCTTGTAGAATGTTTATATAAGGTTCACGAAATATAGGATCTAGGGGTTGAATAATTTTCCTTGATAGATTTAGGCAAGATTGTAGTACACTATGAAACTGTCTACTTACAGTTTTCCCTGGACGTTGAAATCATTCTTGGATTATCCTGTTGCATTATCTATGCGCAACCATGTTTAAAAACATAGTGGCTATTTTTTCAATACCTACATATTTAGCTTTGCGTAAGCCATGTTCCACCAATTTAGCACATAAGAGGTTGAAAACATGTTTATCCACCTTGAATATTTCATGAGATCACCAATCATCATGAGCTACCAAAATGCCTTGCACCTATAAATTTCTTGTCTGCTTACTAGTTCTATAGAGCTGTTTGCACATGTACATTTGACAATAATGATCCACCCATGCACCTACTGTTTTGTACTGTGTTAATTCATTATTTATGATGGCAACCGTGTAGAATGATCATCTTGGTCCCTTTCATTCCACCATAAATCATTGTTCCAATTAGCCAATGTATCTTTATTCCAGTTGGCTATTGTATGATGTTTCCTATAACTAAGATGAGAAGAAAGTGTAAGCATTGTAAGTAGTAAATAAATATATTTCATACTGTAAACAAATAAACAAAACACATAAATTAGAAGTCAAAATTATCATATTCATACTACATATTCATTAATTAAGTTCCTACAAAATACAAACCAGTTCATGTTAAAAAAGTACAATAGTGAAGGCAAAATTATTAAGTTCTAAACTACAGGTCCCTTCTATGTGTTTGGATCTTTTGTTGCCGGTATCAACCACCTCCACAACATGCGTTTATCATTTATAAGTGATATACAAGCTTCACTAGCCCATCTCAACCGAGAAACCATTTTAATACATGTATAATATAGTTCAATGTCATCATTAAGCTCTTCAATGTTGGCTAGGTGTGTCAAAACCTTGTTAATTGAATAGGGATGGTTGTTCAATGTGTTTGCTTGCTACTCAAAAGCAGATGCTACAACACTAAGGCTATCAGCAATTTGTCTAGAGGCAGTAATTTTTTTATTCTTGTTCCTATCAGAAGCCTCACCTCTCTTTCTCTTTCTGTAGGTTCTTGAACTACTAGATACACCATTTGCAGGGTTGTTTAAGTTATAACTAGCCAAGTCATCTATTGATCCTATATTGGTTGTTGGCCTAATACCAAAATTTTTGTCTTCACTATCCATCGGCCCTTCCTCTTGGTCTAGCATGACTCTATAAACATTGCCCTTGTTTTTTGTGTCAGTGTGTGTAACAGGTGCTGGCTCAGGTTGTATAACCGATGATGCGCACATATAGTCTCCTAAAGCCAAAAACATCTTTTCTAATATTTTTATCAAGTCAGATGCAAATATCAGCCCCTAATGTCTAAACTTCTTGAAATTTGGGTTTCACCTATATTTACAAAATTAGCTACAATCAAGCTATGTCTGAACTAATATTCCAAATTAAAACTCAAGGAACATGAATAGTTACTAGTAATTTTTGTTGCCAATACTCATTAGAGGTCAACATAGTATTCGGGGCAGCATCATATCCTATGCTAGTCTCTCCAAATATCAATGATTCTCATAGCTTCCAATCTTTCCTCAAGATATCAAATCTATTTTTTTTTAGTTATTTCTTGTCATAAGATTTCCCACTCCTTTCATTAAATATCTTTGCAATATTGTTCTACCCAGGCTTTATGAATGATTTGCCTTGTCGTTCCTTTTTCAAACACAAGCCTTCATAAAAATTTTTGTGGTATAAGCATCCCATGTCGCTTTTCGTTTATCATGATCCATTTTTCTATGAAAAATAATATAGATAAGACTAACTCAAGCAACCAAAGAACAAAAAATATTCAAACACACATATGTATAGTTACAAACTTACAATAATCCAGCGGTATGTGTATGTAAATGTGTGAAGAGTCATTTAAAGATCACAAATATAATTATTGATACTAGGATTTGGATTGGAGCAAACAACTTCAATATAATTAGTGAGTGTGTATATAACTGATATGATTCCACACACCCACTCCTTAAATTAAAATCTAGTGTCATTACAATAATTAAATGACTATAACTTATGTATTCATCAAGTTAAGAACTTTGATATTATTGATTTGGTTTGATTCAGAATATTCCTGTCTCTATTTAGCACTGCAAGGCAAGCCCCATTTGTGTCTCCAATCTACATGTTCGATCTTCTCAAACAAATATTAACCAATAAATTGCGATGTATAAACTTTGACATTTTTGCTATGAATTCAACCGCTGGTAAAATTAGAAAATCGACGTTAAAATATTTATTCTAGTAAAAGCCAATCCTATCATCCCAAAAAAAAAAAATGTGCTATAAAAGTTCTACAAAGAATTCATTTTTTTGGTGGGAAAATCATTTGTTCAACAATCAACAGATATTTAGGAATGTAAATATATCAATATATTAATATTGTTGTCTGTGTGTGTAATGAAGTTTATATACAAAATGTGTCTAATTTGAAGGTTATGGTATTACAGAAAGTGTCATCACCACAATTAAAAAAAGAGCTCAATCCCAAGAAAATAATCCATTAGTAAGGGAGAGGCCCCTAATAAAGTGTCATATACATATTTTTGGTTTATTGTTCGTTCTTGCCTTAGTCAGCAACAGAAAAGACAAGGAAAACGGGAAAATTGGGGGGTTTACAAGCTCACAGTCATGTAATACATATATCATCTTACAAGAAATTTTGGATGTATATATAGTGTAAAAAAAAAAAAAAACCCGCTTTTTCACCACATATAGAATATTTGATAATGAAACCAGTAGAAAATTTTAGAGCATATGTAGTTAAAAAAAAAAAAAAACCCTGCTTCAAAAGGTTTGGTTTCGCATGTCTTAACAAAAACAGGGGAGATTAACAGTTGAAAAGAATGAGGATAGGGGAAGCTCATTTTTTCAATCACACTTTCTTCTCCTTTTTCATCAGAGCACTCATCATAACATCCAAAACACACCATCTATGATGTCCAGTGGCAAATAACTTCAAGCATATGGGGACTGAGTAGTTTGAGTGAATAATGAGAGAATAATGAGGGGGGAGTGAGAGAAAAATAATATGACAACTAATTATTTTATTCTAACGGTCTACCAACTGTAAGCACGATTTTAACTTCAAAAGCTACCTCAAATGAGCTTAACATATCGTGTGTTTTAATCTAGCTTTCGGCCCCCAAGTAGGATAGTCCAAAAGCTCTCCCAAACAGACTCTAATTTTCCAAACAGGCTTTTGGTGAAAACAAGCTACTTCTAGGTCACCAATCGCTGACCCACATAGGCAGTTTGTGTATCATATTTATCTATTTTTTTAAAGTAGTCTTTGTAGTAATATACGTATTAAAGATTTCATTAAATATTAGTTCTAGTTAATACACATGATTAATAAGGGTATTTTAGAAAAAATATCATCTATTTATTACAAATAACTAATTTAACTAATTTTTTTAATTTACTCTAATTAGTTAACTAACTTTTATATTAAAAATCGGAGAGAGTATCTTTTATGGAGAGACTGGAGCGGTGTACATATTTTTCAGAATACAATGGTTGGCAAAAGCTTAAAAAGAAAATAACTTAGAATTGCATAGGTAGGGCTCTATGTGCCTGGCATTCCAAAGTAGCCCACATCTAAAAATTACTAACAAAAGAAATCATACGTGTGATGGATGATTAAATGATATTATCATACTTCTTCCTTTATTTTATTTTTTTTTGATTTAGACAATTTAACCCCTATCACATTCCCATCATACAAATCTCCTCTTATTATGGTTGTATGAGAAGATGGGTAAGGTGTCATTGAGCTGGAAATTTTTACTCCTTCGCTCCATATGAAAGAAAGAAATACAATCTTTCAAAGGTATTTCTCAATACCTATAATTAAGAAGCCTGCAAATGATCTCAACCTCGACTTGTGGCTGACAAGCCAGCTTCAATGGTGCCAAGGAACCCCAACTTCTCTCCTCAAACAAATCATTGGTCAATTTGGATAAAGGAGATCAAGTACACCATAGAAGCACAATCTACTAATGTTTAGTGCTATGTAATAATGAAACGATGCAGGCAAATAGATGGAAGAGATCGCCTACTGCCATTCCGTCTCTCTTGTATTTGAAATGTTTAATGCTATGCTTCGCTGAATAATTATATTAACTCCACCTCGCATGAGTTTTACCCGACACATCTCAACATTGCTTGTTACACGAAAGTTCATTCACTGCAGCTTGTTGCAGGAAGACAATTGCGAAGCCTTGCAATTTGATGTTTTTTCCCTCTTTTATGGGAAAACGAGTCTTTGGCATTACACAAAATCATGGTTTATTAATTGCTTTCGTGCTCTTTCCCCTACCCCTGGAATACTCACGCAGTCCTTAACTCTACTCTGTAATTTTATCTTTTCATCTATATATTATCTTTTCATAAAAATTTCTCGCTTAAACATTAAGAAAAAGTTGTTGGAGTGTGCTTGACCTTTTGGTGAAAAAAAGTTCACAAAGATAAAAATACGTAGTATAAAAGAAAAACAAAAAGCTTTTGATTTTGATTTGGACTTCGGCGTTTGAAGTTTGAACTTTGAAGTTTCTCGTGATCGCCCAGTCGCTCTGGCCACCCAAAAAAGAAAAAGAAAAGGGAGTTTCAACTTTCAGATTCGCGACCGCGAGGGTAAAATTGACCTTGGCTCAAACGAAGGCTGTTTTTATTGTTTGGAGAGGTGGGTGGGACATCTCGGTCTTTGTCAGAATCGCGCACGCCAACAAAAAAACATCCTTCCAGCTCCTCCGCCGCCCGCGGTGGTCGGCGCCTTGTTCTGAAGAGACGCCAAGGTATTCCAAACTTCTCTCAACTTTACCTCAAAGCCCTCCTTTTCTCGCCTCCAAACAAGACTCTGCTTTCTTTATTTCTTTACAGCTGTCTATTTACTGCTTTCTTTAATTTTCTTGAGTTCATAGTTCATGAAAGGGCTTTTGTTTTCACATTAATTACTTGACGGGGCAGAGATTGTATGCGTAGTTTATCTCGGTCCCTGAGGTGTTCCTTTCTGTTTGTGGCTTTTGGGTTGAGACAATAAGAGGCTGGATGACGAAATTCTGAAGTATATACAATTAGGATAGATTATTGTGAAAATCTGTTGGAGGTAAAGATTGTGTTGTAACTTCTAATAATCATGCCTAGGTCAATATTGCTGCAAGTGAAGATAAAGGTTTCATTTTTAGGGATTTCAGGTTTTCACAGGCGATTTTTTGACGCCGGAAATTGACTTGATATGCTATTTAGATCAGTTTAGGTGTCCTCTGGATCTCTTATTTTCCTTCCACTGTGAATAAAAAAGGCTTATGGATTAATTATGTGAGAGTTGTTTTGAGAACAAGAAAGAATCTGGAAGCTGTCTACGTGTTTGTGGCCTGAGATTTTCTTAACGGCATGTTTAGTTGAGAATAATGGAGGCGAAGAAATGGAAGGAAAAAGTTTCACCGAAGGTTCAAAACCTTTTCGTTTGGCATTCATTTTCGAAGCGGGAAAGATGATGAAAGATATTAATAGCTGTTTGCTTGTGCAACCTGAATCTCCTTACTTAATTTTAATCTGTAATATTGGGTTTATGCCTTGAATTTTGCCTCATTGAATCTATACTTATTGCATACGCTCTATTTTTTGTAGCATTCTGTCATTCCTATAATGACACCAGAACCATCGGAGGAGTTGGAAAAACGCTCAAGCTCAGGGCATCATGTGAGAGGGAATAGTGAATATGTTAGATTGGTCATATCTGATGAACCAAGGGCTACTGAAGCTGAAACATTGCAGCCTCAAGCAAAAACAGGAGTCAAATCTTTTTTATGGTGGATCAAAGTCTTGTCATGGTGCCTTGTGATTATTATACTTGCCATTGTTCTCGTGAAATGGGGGCTTCCCTTTGTTTTTGAGAAGGTGCTTCCTTTTTCATTACAATTATTTTGTTCTAATTGACATATCTCCTCTATGATGTGGGTTTCAATAATTAGACAAAAGCAGTTGATTTTTCCATCTGATCTGCAAATTAATGCATTTACATTTTCTGATTCCATATGCTTACTGATGTTTTGCTCTTTTGAGATGTACTACATCACTATGAAGTCAATCCGTCTTTAGATAATTTTGGAGAAATTCTTATCTTAGGTAGGCACGGTCTAAACAGAATTTGTGGGCCATGCTAATCATGAAATGACATGTAAGATGTAACTATGTTAAATTCACATTTCATTAATACCCACCTCTTACAAGCTTAAATATCTCCTCAACATTGTTTGGTTTCTATAGATTGGGTTTACTAATCTACTTAATGATTTTTTCCTAATTTAGCTATAAAATGCGGGAACATAAAAATTAAAGAAAGATACTGTCCTAGTTCTCTTGGATTGAAGGAAATGTTTGAATGACCGATTCATATTTTGAAGCTTCATCTTTTTTGTTGTAGATTCTTTACCCAATAATGGAATGGGAAGCTACTGCCTTTGGCCGTCCAGTTCTTGCCTTGGTACTCATTGCTTCTCTGGCTTTATTCCCCGTGTTCTTGATCCCTTCTGGCCCTTCCATGTGGCTGGCCGGGATGATTTTTGGTTATGGCCTTGGCTTTGTTATCATAATGGTTGGAACAACGATTGGGATGGTCCTTCCTTACTTAGTTGGACTATTGTTCCGTGACCGCATTCATGTAAGTCTTCATATTTTAACCAATGGCGCTTCATCCCCAGACTTTTGGTTTAAATTGTTATTCTTTTTTTTTCAAATAAACATATAAACAGGAGAATATGTGTATGTTGTCTTAATTTCATGATCAACTTTGTTGTGCAGCAATGGTTAAAGAGATGGCCTCAGAATGCTGCACTTATTAGGCTTGCTGGGGAAGGGAGCTGGTTTGATCAATTTCGTGTGGTTGCTGTATTTAGGATTTCTCCTTTTCCCTATACTATATTCAACTATGCAGTAGTGGTGACAGACATGAGGTTTTGGCCCTACTTACTTGGATCAATAACTGGAATGGTTCCAGAAGCTTTCATCTACATCTACAGGTTTGTTCTTTTTCCTTCCTCATTTTTACACATGATATGGTGAAGTTCCTAATGTGTTGGTAATATCAGTTTGTCCATTAAGGATTTTAAAAAAAAAAACGTTTGAAGAAATTTCTTGAAAGAACCTCAAAAAATGCCTCAACTTGTCGTGTTTCTTGTGGAGCATCTGGCATGAAACATTCAATAGTTGCATCTAAGTTTCGTCCTTTAATTATGGGGAATGCTTCATTTAGTTGCACACCCAACGTTACAAGGAAAGAAAGTGCAATATGTCAAAAAAGTAAGGAAAGAAGGAAAAAAGATTGATTAATATATGACACTCGCAAAAAGGTCATGTTATTTTCTGACTCGTCAAAGAATCGTATGAAACACAACACGACTTAATGCGTCACATAACTTACGCATCACACTTCAATATTTGTCATGTCGTGCTAATGTCTCTATCCTTACTTTCTTGCTCCATCATGTGATCTTGCCCCGATTCAAAAAAATAATTATAAGGGATAGGCGTATATAGAATGCTAATGATAACATCATATGCGTTGAATAGCTGATTGTTGTGCAATAGAGGGTGAATCTGCTTCCCTTACACCAAACGCTCGCCAATAAATTGTTCTGTTTTCTTCTTATATGATGCATCAACATGTTGTCTCACATTTGTCAAATTTTGAGCAGCGGTCGATTAATAAGGACCTTAGCTGATGCACAGTATGGGAAGCATCGCATGACGACCGTCGAAATCGTCTACAATGTTATTTCATTCATAATTGCAGTAGTTACCATTGTTGTCTTCACTGTATATGCGAAAAGGACTTTGAATGAACTGAAAATGGCAGAGGCCGCTGATCAGGAAGCTGCCTCTTCTTCTGTCTCGGGGAATGTTGGTTTTGAGATGGAGAAGCTTCCCCTTGAAAGGCCTAAGCAGCACAGTTCCCATATTCCATGATGCTGTGGTATACTGTATATTAATATCTGTAAAATTTGGTGCAGTGTCAAATTATTATTGTAATTTTGTTTTCTTTTCTGCCTATAATGCGACCTATGATGATAGATAACTTGTAATTACGAAGTGAGATAGCGAAACAATGGCTACGATCTGTTAATATTGTAAGCTAAGGAGTAGTTATGCGAGTTCTCAATATGATTCATCAATAATCACTTCGTCAAAAAATGTTACCCCGTCAGGTGAATGCTAACGCTGTTGTTTTTTATTTTATTTTATTTTATTTGATTTCCGGGGGAAAATTACAATGAAGGACTGTCATATTTTAATATTGGACAAATATGCAATTTTATTCTTGATTTTAGTTGTCAGCTATAATTTTATCTGTAATCTTTTTAGCAGTATAATTTTACATATAATTTTTTGTGGGTAAATTGTATCTAGATTCGGGGTAAAATTGTACAACCAAAAAGAAGGTAAAATTGTACATTTGCCTTTTAATATGCATGGAGAATCATTATCAATAAAATCAGAAAAATTGCTGCAAGGTCATAAAAATATTATTACGGTTAAGACAACTACTCCTCCGGTCCTAATTATAAGACCCAATTGACTTATTTGAGGAGATTAAGGAAGTAAGTTAAGTTGGTTATTTATAATAAATAAATGTTGTCATTCCTAAAATATCCTTGCTAATTAAGTATATTGGCTTAAACTATCATTATTAGAAGGATTATCTTGGAAAAAATGCATAAATATAAGAGACAAATGGATTGGGTCTTATAATTAGGACCAAATAAAAGTCAAATTGGGTCTTATAATAAGGACCGGAGGAGTATTATGTATAAAATTAAAAAAGTTAATATAATATTTAGTCTTTCAAATTTATTCTTATTTTGATATTGATCTTTTAAGTTTTAAATCATCAGTTTTGATTCTCAAAGAGTAAAATGATTCATATTTTTATTAAATTATAGAATTAATATTTTAAATAAAAAGAAACTTAAAGAATCAAAACTTATTATTTGAAATTTGAGGGGCTAAGATCAAAATAAAAACAAACATGTGAAACCAAAAATTATATTAATTCAAATTAAAATAAAAAATGATGCAAACTAGGCGTTTTTGGAAAATTCACAATAATTTTGAAGAAAAGAACTTTTATACAAGTCGAAACAAAACTCATATCTTAGGTAGCGTAAAATTATTTTTTTTAAGTGTTATGAGGATGTCTTATTTTTCGAGAAGTGCTTTTTTGAATACCCAGGGCAACCATCTACCAATCATTTCTATATTATTATTGTTAAAGAGATGCTGAAGACCAAGGAAGATGTAAATTCTGTATTCACGTCTCAACTACAATGATCCACATAGCCATGAAATAATTTAGACTGCAAGCTTGTTTTCGCATGATGCTAGTGCATGTCTTGTAAGTTGATGATTGCTTCTCGTGAAACCTGAGGAGCTTGGTTTGGCTGCTTGACCATTTTGTTTGTTGCAGAAGAAGCGGCGGCTCCACCATCTTTGTTTAGTTGACGCCTCCATTCTATCAGAGTATTCTCAAAATGCTCTTCGAACATTCCCCTCTTAAATCCGCTGCCCATCTTCATTAAAGAGACACACACAGATTAGATGGGCCTGTTAGTCACAAACATAGCAGATAGGCTTCATATGTTACCTGAGTCACAATTGCATAAAGAGGCAAGGTGCTGTAACTGCAGAGCACTTGAACAATTACACTGCGAGCCAGCAGCAACAAGTGATGAGTAGAGAATGTTATATATGCTTTGCTTCCCCCCCCCCCCCCCAAGCTAATGTGTGTGCGCGTGTGCATATTTCGGATATTACCCCATTATAATTCTCGGGATCACGTAAGCTATTTTCTCCATAATGCATGAATCAAATCCATAGGTGAACTGTAAAGAAATGAGAGAACATAAATGTTAAGAGAAGGAGAAGCAGAAGAATGCAATCTGGTTTACTGTAAGGACTTGGTGTTGTGTTCACTCATGACTCACCCAAATCCAGAAGAAGAATGCAATCTCAAAAGCGTTTTGAAACAAGATGAAGTGAATTAAGTCGAGGACAAGGCGTGGGCTATGGAACCAAAAGAATTTATCAGAAGGCTTCACTTGCTTTGTTGCCTTTTTCTCCTGCTGTTGCTCTGCAGGCCGATACTGTTCCAGTCCCCGTTCCTCTGCTCTCTTCTGATCTGACTCCTGAGCCAAACGGGCAATTATGTGCTCTAACTTGGCCCCCACAAGTAGCAAAAGCTGTTGACATC
This sequence comes from Neltuma alba, assembly GCF_004799145.2. Taxonomy (NCBI): domain Eukaryota; kingdom Viridiplantae; phylum Streptophyta; class Magnoliopsida; order Fabales; family Fabaceae; genus Neltuma; species Neltuma alba. Next base: position 82,236 of record NW_021637439.1, read on the forward strand.
AATCAAACCACCTCAATCTATAACTCTTAAAGAAACTAAATGTTTTAATTCACAGACGTCACAGGTATTTCTGTTATGTCTTGTTTAGCAAAAGGACATTTGGGCTTCTGAAAGTGTAAACCACACACTCCCCAGATTTCTTTTAGACTTTTAAATTTAACTAATGATCTTTCCGTAGGTAGTAATGTATTGTTTGTGTTCAATGAGCACAGGAAGAATTTCTGCCGAAAAAGAAAAAACATAGGAAGAATCTTAGTCACTTACTATAAGCGGTAGAAAAGCTAACCAGAAGTATGTGTGCCACCCTGCACAACGAGCTCACAAGTGGTTAATTTCTAAATTGCAAGATCTAGTTCGAAGTTCCAACTTTCTAAATTGAACTCCTGCATATCTTCATGAGGACTGCATATTTGCACATTTCTTTTTCATCTGAATGTAATTCATATAGTTCTGACTTTACTATTATTTTGTACTTGAAAAGCAATGCAACATAAATACATTTTTTAAGCTGACACTTCAAAAATAATCATTCCGATATTGAACTCAAATCTAAAGGATTCAAAGGAAATATGAACACTACGCATATCTCTGAACCTGTGTTGTTGAAGATGAGTTATGGCATAATATAGTAGGAGTTTGTTACCTGCAACGTTGAGCAGCAAAAAGAGAACAACGAAGAGCCAGAGATACCAGCTGCATAGCACAGAAAAAGGGAAAATAGTTGAAGGAGGCTTAAACTTTAAATTTATTGGTGTCAAGTTAAAAAAGTAGGTGTGAGTTGCGGGTCACCTTATGCCCACTACTTTTTTGAAATCAATTTCAAGTGTCTTCATCATGTACTCGTGAAAATCAAATTCTCGTTCGCCTCGCCAATGTTCCTGAATAATTCAGAATGAATTGAACAAGTCAACAGCGTGAAAGGAACAGTTGTAGCAAACAAGTCAATAATAATGTAATTAAATGTAAACCTTGATGAATGCCTGCCTCATAGCGATGTAGTCAGATTCAGTAACAGAGCCATAAAATTGCTTGAAGAATGCTATCTGTCACTCAACATGAACCAGAACAGAACTCTTCATCAGTAATAAACAACGAATTTGAGATGCTTTTCTTTATCAGATGGTACGATATTTAAATGAATGCTCCGTAATGCTCAAGTTATATTTTTGTTTTGTTCGATGTTGTTGGAAGAATGACATTCCTCCAGTCTTTAATATAAGACTTATTTAACTAATTTGATTAGATTAAAGAAGTTAGGTAAGTTAGTTAATTATAAGAAATTTGACATGTTTTTCCTAAAACACCATAATTATCTCCCTTAATATCCTCCCTCCCTCTTCTATTTGATTATGGTAAACAAAGTATCCATAGGGGTAATTTAAGAAAAATTAATAAATATGAGAAATATATCTTATATTTAGAATCAAAATCAACTTCACAATTAGGTTCTATATTAAGGACAGAAAGAATAACATATGCTCATTAAAAACTACTCTTTATGCTTGTATCTCATTTTCTTGTGTGTCATGTGATGTTTGGCCTTGATTCTCAGACATACCAGCCAACCTACAACAGCCGCCCTCCTCCAAAATCCATCAGCATGCTTTTTGAAGAATTCATGGTGATGTAGATCTTGAATATCTAATTAGAACACAAAAGGAAAGAAGTGTGACATTATAACCTAAATTACAGATCTAGGCCTATTTCTCTCCCGTATTAAAAGTTGAACGTACCATTTTTATTTGCCTTAATATTATGTTCCCAGGTCTTCCATTGACGAATCTGCTCGAGGCAAACAATAAACAAATCATGGGAGGAGCTCAATTTTGTAATCTTCATCCCTTGACAGCACATAATTAAGTTTTCTATTTCAAGTATAGTATGCAATGCATTACCCTTGCGCTTCCGAGTAGCAGTGTGGTGACGCAAAATATGGCATGTACAACAGCCAACACAAAGATGAAGATGTGGAGATGATGTAGTGATTCTAATGACATCAACGGAACCTTCCCCTGCTTTGCCAAACAAGACCAATTTTTATCATTTCACATCACATATAAGTATAAACCCAAAAATAAATAAAGCAAAACAGAGTAATTTCTTATGCCTCTTTTCTGCAGCTCTCTGAACCATTTGTTGTAGAAAGAAGGTGTCTTGTGTTGATGATAGTGTCATAGTGCTCTGCACCTTTCTCAGACTCACCGTGCCTCTTGCATGGAAGCATGTGGCTTACAAGGTGGGGTGAAATGCAAATGTGGCTTATTACATTTTGGAACACAGTTAATAGTAAGGAAATGAACCCTAAAAGCATCAGCTCTGCTCAACACACGTTAGCCACAGATTGGTTAGCCCAAACAGCCATATAACAGATTTATTTTTCAGGAAAGATAAATCGAGCAAATTATATGATAATTATGTTGGATCTTCTACCTATTGTATACCGGCAGTTCAGTGAAAATTCGGCACAAAATAATGACACATATTTGGGCTCGAGTTGGAGCCTTTCGGTTCATATAAGAGGTGTGCTAAGAAATTATAAACAAATTACCGTCTTTCAGCTTTTGCAAGGCTGCATTGAGTGCATCCTGATGTTTCTTCTTCAAAAACTGTTACATTTAGACCCACAAATATCAACCGGTCATGATACAGAACAGGATGGAATAAAAGGAGCAGTAACACAAATCAGAAATTTAAGATAAACTCAATATCATAATACTTTGTAATTTCATCTCCATCGTGGAGTCAGCAAAAACTTGCTGACCAAGTTACTTCTTTTAAGAGGCTTTTCCATTAACTGCCTTTTGATTGCATTTAAACGCTCAATATTTGGGCAAATATGGAGCCCGTAAAACGTCATTCAAGGAATGGAGAAGGATTACAGTAAGTGATTGATACGTACCACTCCAAGCTTATGAAGAGCACGCTCAACGCAAAGAGAGATAAGCACAATGATGGAGCATATAACAGCAACAATCCATGTTGGTGTATATTCCAAGGACTCGTTTGGTATTTCTTCCATATCTAGCTCACAATTCTTGTTGCTGTTTGAAAGGCTTAAAGGAGTTGGGCTGAACGGTGAGCGATAAGAGTGTAGGAGATGAGGAGACAGCAATCGGCAGACCTGGGAAGCTTTTGTCTCTTACTACTTACTTGTGATGGCTAAGTTCGATGATCAAACATAAACGGAGAAGCTAAGAACATGAGCATGTTCGAAAAGCAAAAGGATTGTACAGCGACAATGGAGTTGGCGGAAAAAAGGAATCAGATTCGGTGTCCATCGTAAGTAAAGCGCAGAATACTCCTTTTGGAAAATTATGGTGTGTTTCACACCCGTTTCCACTAAATAAAATAGAAGGGGAAAAAAAATATTTATAGCCATATCAGAAAACACACAAGAGACATTATTTGATGCTTCTTCATGCTCACTCGTTAAATCTCGAGAGTCTAAAGGTGATTTCAAAATATCTACGCTTTATTCTATGGAATCCAAGATGCCTCATATTATATTAAATGAAATATTAAAAAATTCTCTTACCGTCCAAAATCATAGGAAGCGTACATTCTTTAAGTTCTAGCTCTGCTAACAGACCAAAATATTATATTTAATACAATTTTCAATTATCGCACCAAAAAACGAGAATCTTGCATGTTATGAATCTTATAAATATTATGCCATCTAAGATCCTAAAAAAAAAAAAAAATGATTATCCTGCACTAAATATCTCTTAAAATTTTATAGTGCAATCTTCAAAATACAACTTCGGCAACTACAACGATTCACACAGGTTCACCTCTGCAGAGCAGGACTCAATTTTAGGCTTCATTAAGGGTGTGTTTGGTATGAGGGATTTGGGGGGGAGGGGAGGGAAGGGGAGGGGTTTTAATCATTTCCCCTTGTTTGGCAACACACAAATTTTAGGAGAGGAGGGAAATTTTTTTAAAATTTCCCCTCCCCTCCCCTCTTCAACCTCCCCTCCAAAATTGGGAGGATTTGGAAGGAAAGGGTAATATTTTGTCATATTATGACCATTATACCCATATTTTGTCATGTTGTGACCATTATGTCTATATTTTGTCATGTTGTGACCATTATGCCCACACCTTAAATAAAATAAGAGCAAAATTGTCCATATTAAAATATTTTTCCCTCCCCTCTCTTCTTTTTTTATAAATCCAAACAAGATAATATTAAAATCCTTCCACTCCCTTCCCCTCCATTAAAATCCCTCCCCTCCCCTTCCTCTCATTGAGCCAAACATACCCTAAGGAAATTTTGAGGTCACTGAACTCATGGAAATCACTCGTACGGTTGCCCAAAATTGTGTCCTACGGTACAGGAAATAGCATCACTTTAGCTTGTGAATGCGCAGCACAGATTCACTGGCACACCACTAATTTAAAACAACTCAAGGACAATTTTGCATCATGCGGAAGAAGTAAGAAGATTTCACAAGAAAAGTTATTTAACATGTGAGAGGATGAAGTTAGAGTTGACTGTCAATATTTGACAGAACTGCGGAACATTTAACAATTGAGTTCAGAGAATACAATATTTAAAACATACATACATCCATGCATACATATATGCATACCGTGTACAACCAAAATTTTAAACACGCTCTCAATCAAGTGACACTGATGGGTTCTTCACTGCTATCCTGAGCTGACTATTGGCCCAGACAACGAGACAAACTAGGTCTAATTCCATCTGTTGATGTCCATCCAAACCTTCAAAGTTTCTTAAATTTCGCAGTTGGTGGATGACTAAAAATCATCAGTTCATTCAAGTCCTTTTGCTTGCTTATTGAAGAAAGAAAATAGACATCTCAGGGCTTCCATGGTGCCGGAGGTGGAGGCGGCGAGGGAAACATTGGGGGAACAGCCGAGAAAATAGTATTCTTGTCTATTCCAGCGCTTTTGCCACCTGACAGTGCCACAAGAGCAGCTGCTAAGCCCGCGTTTCCTGCAAGCGTTGGTTCTGTGTAGTTATAGTTAGTACGAACATCATGGAAACCATCATGCTTGTCAGGGCCAGCGACCATAGCTCCAACAAGTGTATTGGGGTTTGGCCTTGAAGTGTCCCTCCATTTCCATCCTCCCGTACAGCTATACCTAACCTTATTCTTTGGTATGGATGCACCTCTGTGGTGGACATGTTTCGGATAGCGATTTCCAAAACCCACAATATAGCTCATCTTCCGAGGATTCTTCCCAAGGATGTAGTCAATCTGCAAGAATACCGGCAAGAAGTTGGATCAGCGAAAAAGTCAGATCCCAAACATGGTGCGTAAAGGACCAGAATGGGACGCACCTGGGTCTTGGCAAAGTCCCGAAGAACATCAGTCGAGAAGAAATTGGGTCCACAATACCATCCGGGAGTATCGGCAGCATCAAGATAATCACTATAAAGGGTAGCCAGAAAGGCTGCGTTAACAACATATTGAAGAGGCTGGGGATTACCATGGTTCAACTGAATCAAGCCCCCTGATAAAGACACTCAAGTTAGAATAACAAAATTGAACGTCATGAATTTCTATGTCCAATCAAAGTGTTTGAAGGAGAACAATCTTTGCCTTTAGTTCTGTTAAAGCTTGTGAAAACTGGCAGGTACGAGCACATTACTATGCTTGTCTGGTTGTGAAACGTCCTTAAGATCTCCTCGTAAGGATACCCAGGGCTCAAGAACAGCCTCAAACGACTCAAAAGAACCTAATAACAATAAACAAGATTGAGAGGCAGATTAACAAGTTCATCGAGCATGGTATAAGAACGAAGCTGCATGGAAGTACCTGAGCACCAGCAAGCTTGTTATCCCAGCTCAGTACACCGTAATCAGAGCCTCCCCAGAAGGCACCAGCATGCTTGGCCAGGCCAGGAGTAGTAGCAAGTTTTAGATAAGAGGAGTTTCCAGTTGCAAAATACATCCAAGCCCCTCCCCACACAAACTCATCCCAGTAACTGGAGGAATTGTAGAATATTGCAGCTTCCGAACCACCCGCACTGTATCGGCCTCTTTCTTCCCTTGCAAACTGAAACAGCGTTGTGGCACCATGAACAAGTTTCTGCGAATAAACCTTTTTGTCTTTGAAAACAATGGATGCAGAGGCTAAAGCAGCAGCCATTTCTGCTGCAAGATCTGAACAACTGTGACATTCTGTTACAGGCCGATCATAATCAATGTCCTCTGGGCGCATCCAGCAGTAATGGTCATTCGGAGTTGTACTCCCTCCAGAAGTATCCCCTGAGCCAACCTGCCAAATTAAACAGATACTTGAAATTTTTTCAAATACATTGCCCGGCATATTTTCTATATTACGGAAGGAAGCATATTGCTTACTTGTGCAACAAGTGTGGTTATGGAATCAGCAGAATTATTGAAGGTTTTGAGAAAGTAATCTGTCCCCCATTTAATTATCTCCAATACGTGGTCCAGTTCGCCAGCGGCTTCATACTTTGCTCTGTATTCAATTACGCTCCAGCTCAACATGGTCATGGCAAAAGACGCAGGAAAATTGAACTTGATTGCATCTCCAGCATCATAGTAACCACCCACCAGATCCTTAATAGTTGATGATTCTGAATTGCCATCTTGCAGACATGAGTTACCTCTCCATGATACATTATTATGTTTGGGGAGTTTTCCCGCTGCAGACAGAACAAGACGGGGAAAATAAATAAATAAATTTTTCTTAAACTTCAAAAAAATAAAAGATGCTTTTATATGAGTATAGCGAATCCGGGATCCTGAATTATTCTATAGATTATATAGAATCCATGAGTGGAGTGAAGGAATTTATTTTTAGTCACCATATAATACGTCATCTCATAGACGCTCATCATGCATGGAAATAGACGTCAGTATGTTTCTATCCAAATTCGCATCATACAAAGAAATACTACCAGGCTAAAAATAATATAATAGATTAAATCGCAAAACACCAAGTTGAAAGAAAGAAAGAGAGACTGCCAACAAAAACAAAAACCATAGAGATGCACTTCGTCAGGTTAGGACAGAATACTTATTGCACTTAAATGGTTAATATTCTGTCACAGCTTCTGCATGGTGTTGCATGAGCATTAGTATCAGTCCTTATTAGTTGAAGTAAAAGCAGTAGCAGGAAAATGCAGCAACAAAGGTTATTTTACTCACATCTTTGAGCGTTAAAGAACATAAGGGCCTTTTGGAGGGCTAAAGTATAGTTATCAGGAGGACCATGCTTGTGATGGTGGCGTGGGACGGTCTTGACGATAAGGGTGATGAAGCCAGCTAAGAAGGCTGATACCAGAAGCGTACCAACCGTCCAAACAAAGATCTTACGGCTAACGATAATGCAACCGAGATCCACATACTTCTTCTTCTTCTGCTCGGTCGGCCCCAGCAGCCAGCTTTGCTGCGTCTCATCCAACGGTCGAGACAGAGCGGCTCTATCGATATCTTGCATGTTCCGGCTCCGATCATCGTCCGTGGCGGAGTCCGTAGCATTAATCTCGAGCGGGCCACCCCATGGATCCCTCCCGTACATACTCATCTTGAATGCTGGTTTTGATCCTCAGGCGGAAGCCACCACCGACCGATATATGGAGTCAGCTAATGCGAGCGAAAGCTTAGAGTATAACATACACAGATAAGCAGTAAAGGCTAAAGACCCATCAAAGCAAAACAAATAATATCAGCACAGAATATCTCTGAATCTTTCCGGGCTGAGACTGGAAGCGAGGTGCACAGCAGATGAGCTAATAGGTATATGGGTTACACCAACCGTCAATCTGTTGTTGTTCTGTCATGTTTGATGCTTAGAGCAAGCTAATAATTAATTAAGAAATAGTTGAAAAGGTTTTGAGCATTTTCTTGGCATGGCGGTACTTGGTAATTAAGGTATGCTGTTAATACTTTGGTGCTTGGTAACGTCAAGTGGTTGAGACTTTGCTTTCGTGCTAGACCATTTTTACCTCCTTTTAAGACCAATTTCATATTGAACTAGAAGTCCAGAATAATTCCATTCTCTCCTGTTTTTGAAACAATAGCAATATTATGCAGCCCAAATATATTATTAAATTTTTTTAAGAAGATCAAAACTAAAATTTAAAAACTTGCATGTGAAAAATTTGAAAACAATTATGCTTTTAAAAAATTTTAAATTTCAATGTTTGGTTTTGGTCATAAAATATTTCTGTTTGATAATTTAAGAAATAAGGTTGAAGAGGCTGACCGACCAACCGGTGCGTTGAGAGACAATGACAGTCCATCTATAGTCCAAAATGATCCGCCTCTGTTTTTCTTTTCTGGAATAAATATATTTTTCTTCTAAATCTTAGGACCAAAGTTTTTCATTTTGAAATTTTGGGGTGTTTGGATAACCTCAAACCATGGTTTGGAGAATAGCTTCTGGAGAGAATAGATTTTGAAAGAATAGTTTTTCTGAAAAAGTGATTCTGATAAAGTGAGAGTGTTTGGATAGTTGTTGTCAGAAGTGCTTTTTTATATGTAGAAATTACTAAAAAGGACATAAATTTAAATGATAATTACATATAAGATATATTTCATAATATATGTTTATTTGAAATAAATAAAAAATATTAATAAAAAAATTAATACGTATATATATTAATAAAATAAATAAATATGTTTTTTTGCAAAATAATTTAATAAAATAATTAAAATAAAAACGTATATATATTAATAAAATAATTAAATATGTTTTTCGTAAAATAATTATTAATACCATGGTTTCGTAAAAATTTATATATATTAATACGTATATATTACTCTTCAGAAGTGGGTGGCGTGCTGTTTCAACTGAAACCAAGGTTTCCAGCTCAAAACCATGGTTTTGCTGGAAACCATGATTTTTGAAAAAAAAAAAAGAAGGGTGTTTGGCAAATTTTTTGCCAAACCATAGTTTGGCAAAAAATCCCAAACACCCCCAAAGTGTTGTTTTCTTAATTAAATATCAGTTTTGTGAAAATAAAGTTAAAACTGTCAATAAATGTTGTCGGCCTAGTTTTAAAGGACTGGCCCGTGATAACCTAAATGAGTTGGCACTTTAGAGCCCATATATCATAAATACTAGTAAAATAAAGTGTCAAAGTATTTTTCAAACTCTCAAAGCTAACGCAAATTATACCTTCAACACTAATGGTGCATTAAAAAACCTCCAGCACTAATAGATTATTGTTTGAATTTGAAAAGGACAAACCTAAATAACGAATCCAAAAGATAAAAACCAAGCAAATAATTAACTAAAGATTAGCAGCATCAAATTCTTCATTACAAGTAGGCTTTTCTTCCATGGCAAAAATATTCTGTTTCCCTATGCTCAACATTCGTCTGCGCATTAACCTCTGAGATTGGTTCTGTCTTTCATTCGGGTAGTTCACTGGTGAGCCTTATGGTTGCGTTGTAGGGCCAAGCATCTGCCACAATGAAAGCAAATATAAAATACAAATGCAGGTCTTCACACTCAAGAAAGAACGTCCTCTGAATATACAAGTTGTGTAGTAAACGACAATAGTTGTAGATCAAGCCCATTGCGGACCCTGGCAAACCTTCCTCTTCATTTCGTTGAAGTCAACCTTGAGCGTCCTACCAATCACTCCTCCCATCCTCCAAAGCGATTCCTAGATGTAAAATCCGTTTGAACGCGTACCCAAGCCGCGATTTTTTACTCTTTTGTTAATATATTAAAGAACTCGCAATTCAAGAGATGATTTTAATTATTTATCCATTGCTGCCGGATTTTATTTTCAATAATAATAACAATAATAATATATTATGATTTGACATAATCACTTTATTTTGTAGACAAGGCGTCCTTAAGAATTTTCTATACATTAGGCCATAGGCTTGCCAAAACTAAGTTTGCTATTACACATAACTACTTGGATTTATATTTAGGAGAAATTAGGGAAAATTCCTCATTTGGAAAAAATATTGATAAATAAGACCTGAAAATTTGTTAGCTTTTGAGGTCCTTCAATGTAAATAAATGTCATGGTAAAAAGATCAAAGTATCTTTAACTGCACAAACTGGAAGTTTAGTTTTTTTTTTTTTTATATACACAAAAGTTTAAGTGAGTTGGGTTCCAGGGATTCATCAAAGTCAGAGTATGCCTCCAGGCTCAAAGAGCCCTTACAGAGGTACTTACAGATCGCCCACCAATAAAATTCTCATATCGGCAGCGGAATTCGAATTCATGATCTTATAGGTTATGAGCGGACTCCTTACCAAGTAAACCAACTCTTGTTAATCAAAATGGAAGTTTAGTTGCACAAAAGGAATATATATATTGTACATTACTAAAATTTGATTGCAACTAACCTAAGTTGCACATGATAAAAGATAAATTGCACATAACGAATATTTAGTTTCACATAAAGAAGATATATTGCATATGAGAAAAATTTAGTTGCATATAAGAAAGATATATTGCACGTTAAAAAAAGTCAATTGCATTTAACGTATAAGTTGCAATAATGGAAGATAAAATGCATATATGAGAACTTAGTTACACATAAAAAAGATATATTACACATAAGGTAAGTTAGATTGCACATAACATGCTTTGAACATAAGTGCAATATGTGCAAATTATACCAGGTGCAACTAAACTTTCCTTACATGCAATATAATTCCATGTGCATAATTAAACTCCTTGTATATGTAATTTGTCTTCTATTATGTGCAATTTAGGTTAAGTGTAACTAAATTTTTCTTAGGTGCAATATATCATTCTTGTGTGCAAATAAATTCTTGGTTTATGCAATTTATCTTCCATTATATGCAACTTAAGTTGTGTGCAATCAAACTTCCATAATGTGTAATATATCTTTCCTACATGCGACTAAATTCTTAGCCTGTGCAATTTATTTTCTATTATGTGTAATTGAAGTTAGGTGCAATCAAACTTCAATAATGTGCAATATATTTTTCCTATGTGTAACTAGACTTCCTGTATATGCAACTCATTTTTCATTATGTTTAAAACATGTCATGTACCATCTAACTTCCCTTACATGCAATATATTTTCATTGTGTGCAACTAAATTTTCTATATGTGCAATTTATCTTCCATTATGTTCAAAGTATGTTGTGTGCAATCTAACCTGCCTTAGGTATAATATATCTTTTTTATATGTAACTAAACTCCCTGATGCATTTTATCTTCCATTTTGTGCCACTTATAAATTAAGTGCAATTAATTTTTTTCTTACATGTAATATATCTTTCTTTTGTGGAACTAAATCTTTGCTCTGTGCAATTTATCTTCATTAATATGCAACTTAGGTTAGGCACAATCAAACTCTAATAATGCGCAATATATATTTCTTATGTATAACTAAACTCTCAATCTGTGCAATTAAGGGTATTTTGGTCTTTTCATTATGAAATTTATTTATATTAAAGGACCTCAAAAGATGACAAATTGTCAGGTCCCATTCACCAATATATTTTTCAAATAGGACTTCCCCCCAATTTTCCCTTATATTTACATACAACCATACCAATAAATAAATAAATAAAAAGGTTGAGATGCAAGTTTGTCCTTAAAATTTAAAACCATAACATTATTATTTCCTACCACAAAAAATATTAATGGTTAATGTCTCTATTTTAACAGCCAATGTTAATTTTTCAATAGGAGGAGACATTATTACTATAATTTTAAACTTTCAAGACAAATTTGAATCCAAAAAATTTCCCAATCGTCGGCACTCCTAAATGAAAGTTTTCAGAATAAATTTACACCTTAACCCATAAAAAAACCTAAATGAACAGGGTGCATGCAAGAAAAAATAAAAACAACTGCTGTTAAAAACACACACACACACACACACACATATATAAATAAAAACAACGCTGAGAAGCTGCAATAACACCTGTGCGCGCGTGCGTGCGCGCGCTTTTGACATGAAAGATCAACTTCTTATTGAGAATTGCAGTTTGAAGCTAGTCCACTTATATACAATATATATACTTGAAAGGATTGCAGTACGAGCTTCCCATACAATATATAGTTATTTACAATATAAAACTCCAGACATTCTTGTACCTCACACAGACAACCTAAGCCCATCATCACTAGTGACTTGAGTATATATTACCTCCACTCCAAAGGATACTCCTAAGTATAGCATAATTTATACTACAAACTAAGTCTAGTATTTTTACAACACGAAAACGGATCGCCCAACTTGCAAGGAGGGAGCTACAGATCGAAGCTATGGCTGTTAAAATGGAAGATGGGATGATGGCGTTGTCTTGTTATGCTGTGATACCTGATTTCTTGGGCAACAGTAGACTGAAGCGCTGGAGGACCACACACTATAACTCCCACATCAACATGGCCCCATTTCTCTGATACCCATTCAAATATTTCTGCACCAGCAAGATGAGATTCAGCATAAGCTCATGGGCAATGTGGATGCGTGCGTTTAATAGAGTATTAATTTAGGATGTATCGTTTATACTTCAACAATAATTAAACTTCATTCAAACATACCTTTAAAGTCTGGTCTCGAACCATATCTAGTGACAGTTGAAATTGCAGCATATTCCTGACTTGGATCCTTGGGAATTGCAGTCCCGTTTTGCTCAATTTTCTCGGCCTTCATATTTGTATTATTGGATATTTCCTTTGCACAACTTTGCTTTTCCCAAATATGCCACAAACCAACCACCAGACCACCAAAGATAACAACACTTGCAACCATGCAGGCCACAAAAAGTAGCCCTTTGTACCACCATTTTCTTACACCAAATGGATTTATGTAGAAGACGTTCAACAAACCCAATAAGATCACAAATCCCACAGTAGATGAGATAACATATAGTCCAGACCATATGTTGTCTCCAGTGCCAGCCAAAACAGACATGCCACGAACACTGGGCAGAGGACAGAGTGAAGACCTCATTGGCTTGTAAACACATCCCTCTTCCTGAAGATAACAACAATAAATACCATTAAGTGGTGATAAATTAAAAACGCAAAGATGGATTCCTAAACTCAGTCTTCAAAAGATATAAATATTAAAACAATCATGAAGGAACACAAGGCATATCACCATTCAGCTGGATAGACCTCTTATTTGTATCTTGATGATTACAACTTACAACCTCTCAATAATATAAGCACTGGTGGAAGAATGCAGTGGCTAACCAGGAAGCTAGACTCACCAGAGGAGGTTCCGATTCCCGAGTGACATAAATGTGGATATCAATATTAACTTTCTCAGCAAAGAACGGACAGATTGCTTCCATGTCAATGCTCGAAAGAAGTGGAAGTTCATTGGATTTTTTTACTGCCCAAACAAGTATAATTCTTTTTGGTAGACAGGGTTTTCCTTCCCTTACGCGATGGAGAATATCACTCAATACTGCAAGGAAGGGTGAAAGTCCAATACCACCAGCCACTAAGATAAGATTTTCATACCTAAGAATACAAAATGGCCACATCACTTTGTCAGTCGAACCATAAATAAAAGTTTACTTTTCTCAAAGTTTATGTATCCAGTGACTAAATATATCAAGGTGCATATTAATTATCGTATGCTCAAAACTGAAAATACATAAAGAAAGGCACATACATCAGGTGATACGGCACTTCATGTCCATATGGCCCTTCGACGGAAACTTTTACCACAGACGGTTCTTTCAGTGCTTCAGCTTCAATTATTTTTTGTCTCAACTTTTCTGTCCATTTGCCCAGAACCTTTATCAGAACAGCAAGATGATACTTTCCATCCAAGGGGCTAGAAGAGACACTGAATGGATGCCACTGCAGCCATGATAATTCTCGGACTTGAATGAAGATGAAACTCAGGGCATTGTATCTCAGATCTGCATTTTTAAAAAATATATTGTCATCGGTATGGCATTGATACAGAGAAATGAGGGCAAAATATTAAGGATTAGCATACTTACTTTGAGGCTTTGACACAACCAATTCCACTGTTCCACAAGGAAGGCACTTAGCTGAGACTACATTAACGGTCCTTCGGGATTGGCAGAATCGCAGAAAGCGATCAAGCACAAAAAGAAATATTCCCCCGGCAGCCATAGTGAAAATGAAATCACCAACGTGCAAAGCCAAAAAGACAACGAAGACCACATATAATTGATGAGTGTAGAAGAACAACTCAAAATTCCATTTCCTCACTGGAGAAAAAGAGGTCACCCACATCAGCAAACCAGCTATAAGGCTGATAACTCCCGGAAGATTAGCAACACCAATATCTTTCCACTGAATCAACTGCAAATGGGGGCCCAATATTGTAAAGGGACGTAAATATTTTGATTGATGAAGCCAACATATTTGAGCAGAACATAGATTTTACAGGAGAGATAAGGCTTGTTGTTGTATAGATTTCACTGGAGAGAAATTTGTACTCAGCAGAAACAGGTATGTCAAAGCAAAGCCACCTTTTGAGCAATCTTACTTATAGGCGACCAAATAAAGATTCAGAATGAGACTGCTTTTTACCCACCATGTTTTCATTGCAAAAACAATGCTAGCAGACATGCCAAGCAAACCTATATCATTTTAAGCGCAAACGGCAGCAAGAACAAAGTTTTCCATATAATGAGTGATTAACTGAAATTTGGTTTAGAATTAATCATCTCTGGTCATGAGGTTATGGTTCAAGATCAACAAAAAGGTAATTGGATGATAGTAGAATACGCAATGAGTGCTAATTTAGCAAAAATATACCACGGAGGGCTTATATTATTTTACATGTGCATAAATCACTCAAGTCTCATCATTGCTTAGTTATATTTTACATTCCACTTTGGCCCTAATCAATGGATAAGATGGTTTGTTTACTTCAGGAATGAAGAAAAATGGAAGTTTCAGTCAGTAACAAACAAACGACACATAAAAAAGGAAAAAAGGGAAAGAATTCCTCTGCATCTATACATTCCATATTTTTCTTTGTGAGAATATTCAAGCAAAGATATTTATACAGAAGACTCACTTCTTGCATTAGTCGGCCATCCATTGCCCATGCTATGACATAGAAAAGTCCATGAAGAGTAAAAAGCACCATGGTCAGGTGTCCCAGCCATACATGATATCTTGTAGCATGCTCAAAAGGGATATCTATAAGGCGGAGAAGAACAGAACCCCTTGAAATTGGAAGAAATAAAAATGCTAGGCAATATAATCCAATCGAACCAAGGCGAAGCCCCAGAATTTCCAACATTATTATGCTGAAAAAATCAAAGTTGGAAAGTCAGATAATCATTTTCTTCACGATAGCATAATATTTGAAACCTAGGCAGTGTTGTGAAAGATTACAAGTTTCTACGCCAAATACCTGTACAATATTTAATTAAATCAACATCATAACCCTTGTGAGTACAACAATAGAACATCCCAAATTAGAAGCAAGAGAAGGGAGCACTTGGAAACCATGTCAAGACTCCTATTCAAGGAAGCAGCACAAGGCACTTTGCTATATTGCTTATATTTTACAGTTACAGAGAAATGATATCAATGAATAAGATTTGGCCACCTCACTTGAATGCATAAAGTCTTCATTGACATATACATAGGTTTGTTAGAATTTTGATTAGTCATTGTTCATTCTTTTTCCGTATCTTGGGAGAAGGCTTGTTCTGGATCTCTGGCTGAGACAGGAACTAGACGCTGCTAATAGTTACTGCTCTTAGATTCGTATCCTCCAAGCTTAAATTGAAACTAGACCCTACTAACAATGTAGCCTTCAGTAGTTTATATACATGTTAAGCACTAGAAAGAATTTGTTGGACTATTTTTTGGGCCCCTTAAAGCTTTTTCACACACAAAACCGGAAAATGAGGAAGCAACTTGGATGAGAACTTATTGAATATTTATCATTTTAATATTTAAATAATTATTTTATATAAAATTATGACAAAATGCACCACAGCTTACAAAACAAAATGAAAGGGGATGATCAATTGCACACGAAATCGTGGAAAGTATGCCTCTGGACGACAAGGCCGGTAGGCGTATCATAGAATGATTTGAAAAGCTCAAGACTGTCAAGGAGAATTACATATAAAAAGCTTAAGCTAAAGCATGTTAAGAAATGTTAAATTAAAGAGCATCAATTGTCGAATGAGGGCCCATGAAAAAAAAAAAAATTATAATCTACAACAAAGTATAAGAGGAAAACCAGAGTCCTCCACGAGAAACTAAATGGACAGAAACATGTGATGCAAAATAGTAAGTGCCAGATAGAGGTGATGGAAAGGCACCTAGATCAAGAACTCATACTTCCATAGTTTTAATTTACCTCTTTGATTTAAAGTAAAACTGGTCGGACACAAATTCAAGGGCCCTCACGGTGTAAGCATAAACAGCCCATATAACATATGCTGAAAACAGGACAATCCCAATGAACTCCGTAGCAGAAACAACCCCGAATGGTCCGTCCACTAGCACGGGAAATGTCCATAGTCGGAAACTTGGCCGCTTGGGATTCTTCTTCCTGCAAGGCAAATTCCGTATAATTTCATACGCACACAGAGGAACAAAAAACATCAAATGTTAACATTACCGGGGAAAAGAATTTACTCCTCTCGTTCGTTCTTAATATAAGACCTCGTTCTTGAGTTGGTTTTTGTCTTAAATAAAAGACTCATTTATTATATTTATCAATTTTTTCTAAATTATCTCTATGATACTTCCTCAAACATAATCAAGTAAAAGAGGAAGATGTATTAAGAAAGATGATTACAGTGTTTTAAAAAAAAATATACCACGTTTCTTATAATTAACTAACTTACCTAACCTTTTTAATCTAATCAAATGAATTAAATGGGTTTTATATTAAGCACAGGAGGAGTAATTTCGAACAAAATCCACGTACGCCTGACTTTTAAGAGAAAAAACGTTTTTTTTTCCCGTCTTGTACTCTGGACTTCGTTTTGCTTTCATTTTCTTCAGTCAGATATTCGCAACTTGTGGGGTCGAAATTATTAGCGGGAAATAATATAAAATATTGTAGCAAGCCAATTGATGATGGAATCATCTATTGGCAGACTAAAATCTGGTTCAACATATAGCTATTTTCAAGCAACAAATTGGAAAAAAAAAAAAACAAAGAAAAGAAAAATCACGTACTCGTGAAGCTTCTCCTCCCCAGAAACGATTAGGTGAGCAATGGCGAGGAACGAAATAATAAGAATTGGACCGCTTAACAATAGAAAAATGCTTCCTGCACCATATGTACAGTATTTTTTCAGCCTCAAATTCAAGCAACATAAACCATCATCGGAAAAAAGCAGAGTAAACTAACCTGTAATTCCAAAAGGGGTTCCTTCGGTTGCACGAATCCATCTTCGGAACAGCAAGTCATTGAAAAATTCTGCCGGCAGCAGAAATATTACAGCTACCCATGCAATGAAAATCACCCAAATCAAGGACTTGAGAGTCCATTTAGTAGCCGATACAAAAATGGAGGTCTTCTTGGTATCACCACTTTCAACAGCTGCAGGAGAAAGCAATGGAGTCTGAACTGAGTGATTATTTTCCATGGATGGACGGAAATTGTTTGAGAACCCTGATCCTCACCACGCAGGGCCCGTTGTTATAAACGAGGATGGAAAAGCAGCCAAATTTGAGTGGAACCCACGGCCAAAATGCGGTCAGAAAATCAACTGGACAGAGCGCGCACCAGAACCACATAAATAAAATGAATTCCATCCGGAAATAACAGAAGCGGAGTCTGCCAGTGTGACTCCGGTGTGAGTTTCTGGTGTTTGGATTAATTTTATTGAGGTCCACATAAATGCATGAGAAGATAAAGAAGATAAAATTTAATTACAACCCCTCATTTGGTTGCTGTATGTACCTGTCGGATCAATATAATTTATCTTTTAAGGATGACCTTTTTAACTGGTGTCTTTCTGCACTAGTGTAGATGTTAAGTACACATTTGTAGTTAAGTTAATCGTCAATGCTAACTAGCAATTCTTCTTACAATGGTTATGTGTGTGTATTGAAGTCATGCAACATTATATTTATATTATATTTGTTCCCAAAATATTTAGCTGTTAGATTAGATCTAACGAGATGCTTTTGAGCATGATTTAAAACTCTTTCGGTGGATCGTATGAGATTCAATAGTATAGGAACTACTAATACAGGGTTTGGTAAGATAAAATCTAACAAAGAGTTGATGTTGTGTAACACGGGGAGGGGGTCTCTTAGTGTATGAACCCACACACAGGTAAAAGATAACGGTTAGAACGGTGGAAGTTAGTTGCACCATGAATCAAGATACTTTTTCCACTCTTTTATTGCCATATTTTTCTTTCCCATCCAGTTTTTTTTTTTTTTTTTCCCTTTTCCGAAGTCATAATTCACACGCACATTAATGGTTTGGACTCATAATTTTACTCTTAAACTCCAAGCAGGACGGTAGTGCCATTCAACTAGTCTCACTGGTCCATAATTTATGTCACTTTTAAAACGAAAATTTGATCCAAAATATAAGTTATTTGAACAACATTTAATACTTATTTGTTAATTTTATCTCTACAATTAATACTTAAATATAACTCCTTGTCATAACCTTATTTAATGTGACTATAATTAGGAAAAAAAAATTTAACTTGCAGCAGATTTAATGAGTCAACTATCATTTTATTTAAATTAATAAATTAATTAAAATGACTTGTGAGTAAAAAGTCCAACATGATTACAAGGTCGCTGGGTGAAAGCACGACCGTGACCCTGAAATAATAGAAGCCCCACGTCCCCAGTCGATCCGAGCACCTTCCCCCTGTGGTGTACAAAACCTACAAGTGGACCTCCTTCTCCCACACGTGTCAATTCATCTCCAGTCCCTTTCTCTGTTAATTATCGTAATCGGTCTTCGTCAAGTTAGCCTATATTGTGCTATTTCTCATCCATTTATCTCAATTTTTAGCAAATGGTATTATTTGTGGTGAGTGATTCAACTTTTTTTTGTTTTGTGTGATAAGCAAGATTCAACTTAATTTTGGGTTAAAATTTTGAAAATTACAATTACTTTCAAAAATTAAAGACAATGTCAAGTTACAATTAAATTTTAAAAAATTGTTATTAAAATAATAAAAAGTGTTGAAAATTTGATAATTGTTAGGTTATATATAATCCACCCCTGATAAATTAGAGTTATATAAAAACTAAGTAAGGATGTTCTTAGGATAGGAGAAGAATAGAACCAAGATGGACCCATCCCAATCTAGTCCCAATGAATAAGAATGAAACGTGATTTTCATTCCATATCTCATTTTGTCTTGAAGTCATCTTAGTCTCATTGGGATTGGAAAATCCTATTCTACTTGTTGCCCAAACCATTATAATTCTAGGTTGGGTCTTTACTTCTATCTCATAATATTTATTTTTAATCGAGCTTTTGAAGATAAAAATACTAAAAAAATTATTATAGAGAAAACCTAATTACATAATGTAAAATTTATAGTGCAAAACCAATAATGAAAAAAAAAACAAAACACAAACACACACACACACTATGTGATGGCTTCATGGATTATTTCATTCAGGAAGAAGATTTTGTTAAGATGCCACTGCAACTTAAAACCTGAAAATTATTGTATGAAATAATAATTATTAATATGTGAACTAAATAATTTAGGGTTAAGAGTCAAAAATACCCATAAAAATATATCAAAAGTTCACACAACACCATGAAATTTTTTTGGAATCAAATTTAGCAATCCAAGTTTTAAAAAAGCCCAATAACGTCAACCATTAAAATGCACAAACATTCGTTACTTTTGTAGTGTGACTTATGATATTTTTAATGAAAGTATCAAACATAGCCCCAATTAAAACCAAAAAAGTTAACTTATATTCACCAAACAGCATATCATTTTTAAAGGACTAAGGTGCAAAAATACCCATCAACTTTTTTCAAAAGTGCACCAAATGCAATATACTTTTTTCATGTGCAAATTTACCCATCAATGTTAAAAAACTTAGCAAAAATAACACTACCGTTGTTCCCAATTATGTTGACCATAGATGCATATGTGGCCATAATAATATTCTAGTTGGCAGTAGGAAAAAAAGTAAAACTAAAAATGATGCTAGTTAATATTATTTTATCAATTTATTAATTTAAAAAAATTTTAAAAAATTTGTGGATTTCTATTAATGCACTTCCCACTCTCTCTTCCTTTCTTCCATCTCTCTCGATCCGTGACCCTTCCTCTCTATCTCCCCATATTCTTCGAACCTTTCTTCCATCTTTCTCGATCCATCACCCTTCCCCCCTGTCTCCCCATATTCTTCAAACCCTAGAGACTATGGTGGCATACTCCACCAATAGCGGTAGCAGTGAAGGTGTAGACGATGGCAATGACAGAGTCTTGACAACGATGACATATTAGAGATACCTAGACCTCTCTCAATTTTTTGACCTATCTACCCATTTTCTTCACATAATGTGTCTATGGTGACATCCTCCAGTGATGATGGCGGCGGTAGTGAAGGTGTAAACGATGACAACAATGTGGTCAAAGATGCCTAGATCATTAATGCGTTGTAATGTTCAAAATTTTTATTTTTAAATTTAAGTTGTATTAAAATGAGATTAATTAATAATATTTAAAATTTAATCTTACTGCCTAAATTATAAATCATAATTTTGTGATAAATATATATAAATTCATAAAGAGAATAAATAAATGATAGTTAAAAATAATAATAATTAAATGAATAAGACCAATAATATATATTTAAAAAAAAGACAAGCAGGTAGGTGGCTTGCGTGAGGGTGAGGGGGAGTAATCCCTCCTCGTGGCCCTTGCTTTAAAAAAAAAAAAAAAATTATTAAAAAAATAGTAGGGTCACGTGCTCCCTACCATTGATTCAACCTATTTGCCCCTTCCCTATTCATTCTTCATTTCGCCTCTGTTCTGTCTTTTGCTTTGCCAACTGGAGTGAGAGTGAGAGTGAGAGTGAGAGTGAGAGAATTAAAGAGTAAGAGAAAGAAGGGAATTTTACTTGGTCTCATCTAGGACATTTAGGTAAGCTAGTTTCATTATACTTTTTTTCTATTTAGCTTCTTCTTTTTACTTTTAAGTTTTTGATAGAAAAATAAAATTTATTAAAGCTTGATAGATTTTTTATCTTTGAGACTTCTAACTTATTATTATGATATTAATAGAGCTTATAACGTTAGAACAAGAGTTTTACGACCTGGATTTTTATTTAGATGGTTAATTTTAGGAAATATAAGTTAGGGTTTGGTTGGAAAATTATGATTTATGATAATGGTGATATTAATTTTGAATTTGATCTCTTAGTTTAGTTTATTAGATGTTATATTGAAGATTCAATGCTTGGGTTTTAAGGATTTTGTTACAATATAAATATTGATGGTTTTTGGAGGAACTTTAACTAGTGAAAGCTAGATGTTTTGAATAAATTAGGAAAATAATTGCCATTCAATGATTCTAATGAATGAGAGATGATCAATAGAAGAAGAAAATGGGATTGTAATGATGATTTGAGGAATGGTTAATGCATGGCTATTTTTTTAAGAATTAAAGTAAGCACTTTTTGGGGATTTTTGGATTGTTAGAAGGAATTATCCTTGTTAATAATTTTAATAAGTAAAATAGAGTTAAGAAGTTTTAGAAATTGTTATTTGGAAGGATGATTGGAGGAATAGATGAATTATTATCTTTTTTTCTAAAGAATTTTTAAGTGATCCAATTATGGGGATTTAACTAGTAAACTATTTAATGTTATATTAAATAGTTTTTTTTATTTATATATGTTTATAAATTTATTATTATAGAGTGAGTTTAGTTTTGTTAGTGGCAGTCTCACCCAAGAGGAGGGTGAATTGAGTGAGTTATAAAAATTTGCGGGATTAAAAATAAATACTATCGGAAACAGAAAGTGTAAGTTTAGGAAGATTTTACTATAGAGAGAAAGACACAAGATTTATACTGGTTCGGTCTTAACCACTTGACCTACGTCCAGTCCTCAGAACACCTCTGAATATTTCACTATCTTCCAAAATTGATCGGGCTCTTGGCGCCTCAGTACAATAATTGAGTCACTCAATCACTCCCCTTACTTCCCGTAAGGTTACAGACCCACTCAAGAGTCCACACTCTTGAGTATCACGCAAATGTAATAAATGATGAGTGAGTAATTTCTCTTACAGAGTGAATAGATGATAAACACTGACGCTCAGTATAATGAAAGAACAGAGTATTGAATGCAACAGTAAATGATCACAGATGGTAGTTCGGGTATTCAATTCTCTTTCATTAATGCTTCTTCGCGCCTTTTATAGTTGAGGTCGTTAAGTAACCGTTAGACGGAAGAGCTTCTAGCTGTTGTGACTCTGTTTGTGTGTTTTCTTAGTTGCAATGATTCCGCCATTAATGCTTCTGAGCTTCTGACAAAGTAGGTTACACGCTACGTAATCAACCGTTGAAAAGTCGTTGGGATTTTCCTTCGTAATCTGCAACAAAACTTTTACTCAATAAGTTGATCTTTGCAATGTAAGCCTTAAAGCAAAACTGAATAGGTGATAATATGATTATTCATTGTTTTCAGGTGGAATCAAATGTTTGTTGAATATGCAGAATAATAATCTGAACATATTTGATCGAAGTGCTGATCGATCACTGGTTGATCGATCAGGTTATCGATAATCAGAGAGTTAACGAACAATATTCGATCATATTATCGATAAATGGTTGATCGATAATGTGATCAATAAATGATGACAAAATCAAAGTGCAGAACGAGTAAAGTGTATTACCATTTATCTGAGTCTTTATCGATAACTGATTTATCGATCATATGATCGATAAATACACCTCAGATTTGGTTGTCTTATCTGTTTCATGTTCGATTAATCTACATTATCAATCAAGTGATTGATAATTCACAGTAAAATTCTATAAACTCTACGTTAACAATGATCGATCATTTTATCGATCAGTGGATTATCGAACAGCTTATCAATCAAAATATCAGTTATGTTACTTGTTTACACTGTCAATTTATCTGACAGCTTATTGATAAACACTTGATCCATCAGATGATCGATCAACACACTGAACCACTTTTATCTTACTTTGTTATCATCAAAACCATAATCCTAACATTCTCTCCCTTTTTGATGATAACAAAACATAAGTAAGAACTATTAAACAAGTAGCATCAGAAACATCAAAAATTAAGACAATAGATAGATCAAAGCAACAAACATTCATTGAGAGCATAAACTGTCAAGCATAAGCTGTCAACATTCAACAGTAGCCAAAATACATCAGTAACAAGAATGACAGCAGCAAAATACATTGGGAACAAAAATGACAGAAAACTAAACAGCAAAAAAAATCTAATCAACATCAGTTTTCTTCTCCCCTTTTTTTCAGCATCAGATGAGGGGGAAGGAGTAGGGACAGTGGGAATGGTCAAGGGAATAGAAAGAGGTGGAAGACGAGAAAGTGGAGAAAATGATGGAAAATGTAAGGAGTGAACTGGCTGAGGGACTGTGATGAGAGCAAGAGTGGTAGAGGGAGTGACAGAGATAGATGGGACAGAAGGAGAAGTGGTAATGGGAGAAGTGGGTAAGGGAGAGGAAGGAGGTGCAGGCTCATGGTGAGGAGGAGAGGGTGGATGAGATAAGAGGTCCTCATAGCTGAAACTTGTGCTGGGGGCAGTGAAGTTGTTGCAGAGAGAAGCTACCATCCCTTTGAGTTCTCTTATCTCTTTGTCCACTGAATGAAATCTCTCTGAAACTTCTTTTTCCAAAACCACCATGGCTTGTCAGTGAAGGTCCAGGATTGTGGAAATGCCCTCTAACTTCCTATCTGAGATTTCCCCATAATCTCTGACAGTGATGTATACTCTCCTCTCAAACTCTTGAAGCTCAGTCTAAAACATCTCCCTGATTGATCTCTCCATGAAGGATGGTCCAGGGGCATGAGAGGGAGGTACAGTGGATTCAGCCTCATCCTGAGTCCTAGAGGTACTTACAGCTGGTTGTTTCCCTTTATCCTTCTGAGATATCTTCTGTGATGGTTTGAAGGGAACAAAAATTCTCATCTTGTTGAGCTGCGTGAGACCAAAAGCAGGAACCTTGGTCTTGAGTTCTCCAGGCTCAAATGGGGCAATATTATGTGCCTATAGGAGGTAGGTAGCCAGCTGAGGGTAGGGAATTGGGGTGGATTTGGACTTGTGAAGGACAAAGTCCTTCATCTCAGTGTAGATTAGATCCCCAATATTTATCTTCTCCCCACTAATAATCCGAGCCAGAAGAAGATAGTCATCCAGAGTAAGGTGTGAGAAACTTCCAGATTTATTGATCATGCTCCTAGAGTAGATGTAATGGATTATTCGATAAAAATCACACATCTGCTTAGGTGGAAAGTTCAGCTCACCAGGGTAATCATCACTCTGCATCAAAATTCTGTATGCTTTTATCTCATTCATATCTCCCCCTCTTACAAATTCCTGAGTCCCCAGCAGCTCATTCAACTTAGTGCTAGTGATTTTGAACGATCTGCCTCTCAGTGTGACCCTCAAATAATCTTCTATGAGATTGTCCTTATCATCATATTCTTCTACTGATTCCATATTGCAGTAGAATCTCTTAACTACCTCAGGACAGTATTCACCACCTATAATTAACCAATTAGAGTAGTGCTGCAGTAGGTCACCTAAGTCGAGATTGATCTGCTTGTTTTTCTTTAGGCTATCTATGTTCATAGATACCATAGGGCAGAATCTTCTATTGGCAAAATCAGTTTTATACTTTGCTATATTTACTTCACTATCAAGATTGCCAATTAACAAGTCAGAGAACTCAGTTGATATACCTTCAGTGGGGATTTGCCGAGAGCTTCCTTCCTTTGTTCTCTGTGTTTTCTGTCTAGACTGCCTGGGTACAAAAATTTTTAGAGCTGACTCCACAGCTTTCTAAACTGAGGCTTCTTCATCTGACTCAGTCTCATATTCTTCAGTGACCATAGGAAGCTTTGACTTGACTCGAGGAGATTTTCTGGGTTGCTCTTTGGTTTGCTTCTCTCGAATTTTCAGGACCCCCTTTTTCTTGGTTGATTCTTCCCTCACTTTTGGTCTGTATCGTTTCTTAGTGCCCGAGGGAGTAGTCTCGCCTGATTGAACTTGTTTCTCAGAGCTCTCTTCCCTCTCCACGTTAGGTTGTTTCACTCGCGCCATTTCTGAGGTACTAAGGAATTTTTGAGAGATTGATCGGTTGAAAGGATGTGTTTTGAGCTCGATGAAGGTCGAAAAGGTAGTAGGGATGGATTCAAGTAGAAGAGAGGTTGGAAATTTAATAGAACAGTGATTCTTGACCGTTGCGAGAAACAGGGGACGGGTAATGTTCGAGTTAGGGTTCGATAACTAACAGAGGAGTTTCAAAAATTTACCGTTATAAGCTTCAGAATTATCGATCATGTTATCGATCAACTGATGATCGATCACGTGTTTGATAAATATGAAGAACATACAAGAACACAGAATAGAATTATCGATCAAGTTATCGATCAAGCAATTATCGAACATGTTATCGATAAAATTAGTAACAAAAACGTGTACCTGGTCTGTTTATCGATCATTTGATCGATAATCCATTTATCGATCAGCTTAATGATTAATGCTTACCAATTCTGAAGGGAGTGTCTCAATATCTTGGCGCTCCTAATCGATGTTCTGATCGATAATCCATTTATCGATTAGCTTATCGATAATCAACGTTCTAAATTACTTTCTTTTTCTTGATATGCTGAATTTGTCGATCAGGTGATCGATAAATTGCTTCTTCTTAGCATTATGATTATCGATCTCTTGTTCGATCATTTCACACTCTGTTTACCTCTGTTTTTTTTAACAAAATAGAGCTTCCTGCAAAACAAATTTCTATCTACTCCGATGCTTAAGTTAGCTGTCTAATCATCAAAACATTAAATTTAAACATTCAAATTTGAGAGATAACATGAGATTTCTTACAGTTCATTGGGATTTACCATTCCCAATTCCCTTCGAAAGAAGTTGAACTTTTGCTGATCCAGAGGCTTTGTGAAAATGTCAGCTATTTGATATTCAATGGGGATGAACTCAACCTTTACATCTTTCTTTTGAACATGGTCCCGAATGAAATGATGTCGAACATCGATATGTTTAGTTCAGGCATGATGGATTGGATTCTTGGACAGACTTATTGTGCTCGTGTTATCACATAGGATTGGAATCTCACGTAAGTTGATTCCTAAATCCTGTAGTTGTTGCTTTAACCATAAGATCTGAGCACAACAGCAGGCAGTGGCTACATATTCTGATTTAGTTGAGGAGATTGCCACAGTATTTTGCTTTTTGCTTGACCATGAGACAAGACACCCTCCGAAAAATTGACATTGTCCATTGGTGCTTTTTCTGTCTGTCTTATATCCTCCATGATCTGCATCTGAGTATCCCATTAGATATTCTGCTCCCCTTTTTGGATACCAGATTCCTAAATTCTGAGTTCCTACAAGATATCTGAGAATTCTCTTGACATCTTCTTCATGTGACTCTTTTGGAGCTGATTGATATCTTGCGCACATTCCCATATTGAATTGAATATCTGGTCTACTAGCAGTGAGATATAGTAATAAGCCAATCATTTCTCTATATCTAGTCAGATTCACGTCCTTGCCGTCTTCGTCTGCATCTAGCGAGATGGTTGAGCTCATAGGAGTCTTTACACTTTTGGCATTCTCTAATCCATATTTCTTTAATAACTCCTTCAAATATTTCGTCTGGGATATAAATATGCCGTTTTTCTTCTACTTGATTTGTAATCCCAGAAAGAAATTTAGCTCTCCCATCATTGACATTTCGAACTCTCCCTGCAATAGCTTAGCAAACTCTTGGCAAATATCTTCATTAGTAGCACCGAAAATAATATCTTCCACATAAATTTGAACAATCAAAAGATCTTTCTTATTTCTTTTAATCAAAAGTATGGCATCCACTTTGCCTCGTTCAAATCCTTTTTTTTATCAGAAAATTGCTAAGTCGTTCATACCAAGCTCTAGGAGCTTGCTTTAAACCATATAACACCTTTTTTAGTTTATAAACGTGATCAGGAAAATTTGAATCTTTAAAACCAGGAGGTTGTTCGATAAAGACTTCTTCTAAAATATAACCGTTCAAAAATGCACTTTTAACATCCATTTGATACAATTTGAAATCTTTAATGCAAGTAAACGCTAAAAGTACTCGTATGGCTTCCAGTCTGGCTACTGGAGCATATGTTTCTTCATAATCAATACCTTCTTCTTGATTATAACCTTTAGCTACCAATCTGGCTTTGTTTCTGAAGATTTGTGCAGACTCATCGAGCTTATTTTTGAATACCCATTTGGTGCCTATGACCGGATAATCATTAGGTCTGGGTACCAATTCCCAAACTTGATTTCTCTCAAATTGGTTAAGCTCTTCCTGCATTGCGACTATCCAGAATTTGTCGGATAGTGCCTCGTCAACATTGGTAGGTTCAATGTGAGATATGAATACAGAGAAACGCACTTCATTGAACACTTGTCTTCGGGTTTTGACCCCTTCATTGACTTTACCAATGGCTTGTTCCAGTGGATGATCTCGGTTATGTCTCCAAGCCTTAGGCCGCTCTAAATTTTCTTGTGAAGAGGGTTCATTTAGATCATCCCTGTTTTCTAAAAAGGTTTCTGAGGGTAGTTTGTTTAAAGACTTGTTCAAATCCAATTTTTGAAAATTTTGAATGATCTCAGCATCATCATCTAGAGGTTTTGAAATTGGTTCGGTTTCAGCAAACACAACATGAATTGATTCCTCAATTGTAAAAGTATGTTTGTTGAAAACCCTATAAGCTTTACTACAATTAGAGTAACCAAGAAATAGACCTTCATCAACTTTAGGATCGAATTTACCCAAGTTTTCTTTGTTGTTGTTGTGAGTGTAGCACTTACTCCCGAAGATCCTTAAATGAGCCAAGTTAGGCTTTCTTCCTTTGTATAGCTCATATGCGTCTTCCGGAGTAGCGTTCTGATGTAGGCTCTATTGGAGATGTAGCAAGCCGTGCTCATTGCCTCTGCCCAGAATACTTGTGAGACTCCTTTCTCGTTCAGCATTGCCCTTGCCATTTCTGTGAGCACTCTATTTTTCCGTTCGACTACTCCATTTTGTTGAGGAGTTCTTGGTGCTGAAAAATTGTGATCAATTCCATGCTCATCACAGTAGTCAGCAAATTCATTATTTTCAAATTCTCCTCCGTGATCAGACTTGATTGACACAATAAAAATACCTTTCTCATTTTGGACCTTTTTGGCAAAAACAACGAATGCACTAAACGTTTCATCTTTAGAGGAAAGAAACAAAGTCTAAGTGAATCTTGAATAGTCATCAACTATCACAACAGTGTACAGATTTCCACCGAAACTTTTTACTCTTGATGGACCAACCAAATCCATATGAAGCATTTAGAGTGGCCTTTCAGTTGAGACTGTCTTCTTTGATTTAAATGAAGACTTTGTTTGTTTACCCTTTTGACATGCATCACAGATAATATCATGATCATACTGAAATTTAGGTAAACCAACAACCAAATCTCTTTTTGTTAATTTTGAAAGTTGATTCATGTTAACATGTGCAAGTCTTTTATGCCAAATCCAACTTTCCTCCTTTTTACTAATAAAGCAGTTTTCAAAAGATTTAGAATCAATTTGAAGCGTATAACAGTTACCGTCCCTTGGAGCTCTCAGCTTTATATTCAACTCCTCTTTCTTTAAAGGTAGGTCGTCTTTGCTTATTACTATGCATTCTTCAGAATCGAAGATCACCCAGTTGTTTTTATCCATACTCTGACTAACACTGAGTAGATTGTGACACAGACCTTCCACGTAGTATACATCCTCAACTTTCATGCCTTTGTCACTTCCTACCTCTCCAATTCTAGCAATTCTTCCGGATTGATTGCCTCCGAAACTTACTTTGCCTCCGTCTTTTGGTTTGAGAGACGTGAACTTCTCAGTATCACCCGTCATATGTCTAGAGCATCTACTATCGATGTACCATTTGTTCGTTCTGGATGCTTTGAGGCATACCTGCAAAAACACAATAATGTTTTAGGTACCCATATCTTCTTGGGTCCTTTTTGGTTAGTATGAGTTGTCCTAGGCACATAAGTACCTTTGGGTACCCATTTTAATGTCCCGTAAGTTCCTTTCTTCTTGTGATAACAAGAAGAGGTTGAATGACCTTTACGGTTGCAGTAAGAACATAGTGCAAATGGATTAGAAGAATGAACAGTATTTCTAAAGTATGTGAGATACGATCTACCACTACTCTTCTTCTTTCCCTTCGACTTATCCTGAACAGGATCATATCCTATATCGATTTTATCCATCAAACACCGTTGAGCTCCTAGGATCACTTTGAGCATTTCACTTCCCTTAGTGAATCTCTCTAAAGTTCTTGTGAGATCCTCAGCCTTCTTTTTATTCTTTTCACATTCCTTGCATATTGGAGGCGAGTCTACATTGTCTTCAGGCTTCATCTGTTGTTCCTCTAGAAACTTTATTCTTTTCTTGGAGCTTACTAACTCCTTCATAATTCTTACTAATTCTAACTGTAATACATTGTATTCAGAC
The DNA here is from genome assembly GCF_004799145.2 of Neltuma alba. Lineage (NCBI taxonomy): Eukaryota > Viridiplantae > Streptophyta > Magnoliopsida > Fabales > Fabaceae > Neltuma > Neltuma alba. The sequence goes on from NW_021637439.1 coordinate 111,899, forward strand.
TGTAATTCATCATAAGAGGGTTCAGAAATGATTACCTCATCTATCTCTAATTCTTCGTTTTCTTGGGCCACGAGACAGATGTTAGCGGTTTCTTCATCATCACTTTCTTCTTCTTCCTCCGAAGAGCTATCTCCCCAGATTGATGTGACGAAGGCTTTCTTCTTTCTAAATCTTTCTTTCTTCTTTTCTTTATCCTTTATCTTGGATAGTTGGGGATACTCTGCCTTGATATGTCCTGGTTTCTTGCATTCAAAGCAGATGATTGGTTCTTTTGATTCATTCTGAGATGTTGAGGCTCTGCGTTTTGACTGGAACTTCTTTCCAGCTCTACTCTTGTAGAATTTCTTGAACCTTCTGACTATAAGGCCCATTTTATCATCCTCCAGATCATCTTTATTGTCATCTTCGCTCTCTTGAGTTCTAAGAGCGATACTTTTGCGGTTCTTCTCGTTCATCTCTTTTTTGTATCTTTGCTTACTCTTGTATTCAGCAAGACTTCCGAACAGCACTGCAACAGACCCAATTGATTCTCCTTTGGTTTCTTCAATTGTTGTCACTTTCGGTTCCCATTCTTTTGTGAGACCGCTCAGTATTTTCCTCACTTGATCTTCCTGACTATATTTCTTTTCGAGTGCCGTGAGGTGGTTTATGAGATGTGAGAATCTGATCTCCATGTCTCGGACACTCTCTCCATCCTTTATTCTGAATAGCTCGAATTCTGTGGTGAGAGTGTTGATTCTGCTCTGTTTTACACCGGTGGTTCTTTCGTGAGCTATCTCCAGGGCTTCCCACATTTCCTTCGTAATCTCCAGGCTGGAAACTCTGAAGTATTCTCTTTGGCTCAGCGCACAGGTGAGTATGTTGACAGCTTTGTCGTTTAGGGTCACCAGCTTCTTGTCTTCATCGAACTCTTTGGGACTCTTGCGTACTTGCTGTCCGTCTACGGTTTTCATAGGGACATAGTTATCGTGCTCTATCACGTCCTATAATCCATATTCGGTGGCTTTGATGAAGATTTTCATCCTCATTTTCCAGAATGTATAGTTTTCACCACTAAAGCCTGGCTGTTTGGACGTTGAACATCCTTCAAGTAGTACACTGTCTCCGAATCCTGCCATGAGATCTCTCTTCGAACTGTTAAGTCTTTACTGAAGAGACCTGCTCTGATACTAAATGTTAGTGGCAGTCTCACCCAAGAGGGGGTGAATTGGGTGAGTTATAAAAATTTACGAAATTAAAAATAAATACTATCAGAAACAGAGAGTGTAAGTTTAGGAAGATTTCACCGTAGAGAGAAAGACACAGGATTTATACTAGTTCAGTCTTAACCACTTGACCTACGTCCAGTCCCCAGAACACCTTTGAGTATTTCACTATCTTCCAAAATTGATCGGGCTCTTGGCGTCTCAGTACAGTAATTGAGTCACTCAATCACTCCCCCTTACTTCTCGTAAGGTTACAGACCCACTCAAGAGTCTACACTCTTGAGTATCACACAAATGTAATTAATGATGAGTGAGTAATCTCTCTTACAGAGTGATGATAAACACTGACGCTCAGTATAATGAAAGAACAGAGTATTGAATGCAACAGTAAATGATCATAGATGGTAGTTTGGGTATTCAATTCTCTTTCATTAATGCTTCTTCGCGCCTTTTATAGTTGAGGTCGTTAAGTAACCGTTAGACGGAAGAGCTTCTATCCGTTGTGACTCCGTTTGTGTGTTTTCCCAGTTGCAACGGTTCCGCCATTAATGCTTCTGAGCTTCTGACAAAGTAGGTTACAAGCTACGTAATCAACCGTTGAAGAGCCGTTGGGATTTTCCTTTGTAATCTGCAACAAAACTTTTACTCGATAAGTTGATCTTTGCAGTGTAAACCTTAAAGCAAAACTGAATAGGTGATAATATGATTATTCATTGTTTTCAGGTGGAATCAAATGTTTGTTGAATATGCAGAATAATAATCTGAACATATTTGATCGAAGTGCTGATCGATCACTGGTTGATCGATCAGGTTATTGATAATTAGAGTGAAAGCTTTTGAATCAATTAATGAGGATTATCGATCAAGTGATGGATCATTGCTTTATCGATCAAGTGATCGATAAAATGCAGCAGAGACACTTATGCTAATATGTAAACCAGAGAAAGATCAGAGTCACTTTTGATCATAAATCACTTAGCAAAATAATCAAGATGATCATGCATACTAAAAACAATTTGAAAGAAAATAGATAATTGAATATGAGAAACATCATAGCTAACTGAAATTGAACTAAAGGAGTTCCATGATCGATCAGTTAATTGAATACTTGTTGATCGATCAGATTATTGATAATCCAAATGTTACAAAAACGAAACTTTAGTCAATGTTGATCGAACACATTATCGATAAACTCATGATCGATAATGTTATCGATAAACACCATGTGAAAAATATTCAGTGAAGAGTAAAGACTAAGTGGATTGATCGAATAGGTGATCGATCAGTGAATGTTCGATCAGGTTATCGATAAAATGTGAGACAAAGACTTTATCCTGAAACTGTTTATCGATCACGTTGAGTGAAAAAGAACTATGCAGAATGGTTCAATTATCGATAATGTTATCGATAATTTAACTATAGAAGAACTAAGTAAGAGCAGATGAAACACTGATTATCGATCATGTGATCGATAATTTGGTGATCGATCAGGTTATCGATCAGCAGCTTTGATAAGTACCTGCATTCAGAGAGTTAACAAACAATATTTGATCATATTATCGATAAATGGTTGATCAATAATGTGATCGATAAATGATGACAGAATCAAAGTGCAGAACGAGTAAAGTGTATTACCATTTATCGGAGTCTTTATCGATAACTGATTTATCGATCATGTAATCGATAAATACACCTCAGATTTGGTTGTCTTATCTGTTTCATGTTTGATTAATCTACATTATCGATCAAGTGATCGATAATTCACAGTAAACTTCTATAACCTCTACGTTAACAATGATCGATCATTTTATCGACCAGTGGATTATCGAACAGCTTATTGATCAAAATATCAGTTATGTTACTTGTTTACACTGTCAATTTATCTGATAGCTTATCGATAAACACTTGATCGATCAGATGATCGATCAACACACTGAACCACTTTTATCTTACTTTGTTATCATCAAAACCATAATCCTAACAAGTTTGGGCTCTTGGATCCTGGATCCTCTAATTTAGTTCTTGTGTCAAGAACTTGAGATAACTACTGTTAGATATTATTAGTTTTGATGATGTCAAATAATAGAGCAAAAAGGTTTGCATAAATTATTTACCTCATATTTTGACTAACTATCATACTTAATATCTTGTGTAGTTTCCTCAAGAAAAGAAAGGAGTTATTACATTGAACTTTGAGTTATCGAGAATGATCAAGAGAAAGAAGAAGAAGAAGAGAGATTAAGAAAAAAAGAACTTGCAAGATCAAATAGAAATATCAAGATTCAAGTTCATAGATTTGATGTTAAAGGTTGTTATGCTCAATCAGAAGTTTGAATGGCTCAATCAGAAGCTAAAATGCACAAACCGGAAGTTATATAATCATATATTGAGTCACCCTTCATATAAACATTGAAAATAAGCTTCAGAGGTGATTTTCATGGGTATTTATTGATCAATTGATCGATCATCCACTTATCGATCAATTTATCGATAAAACACATACTTTGTTATGCTCTGTTCTTCGTTCAGCTCTGACATATATTTGGTATTTCTCTAATATCTCTTAAACCACAAATCCTTTTGAGGTGAAACTTAATTCATATGAAACTAGACTCAGAACACAGTTCATGGACACTAAGATCAGCTCCAAAGAGTTTCATATGAGGGAGATATGTTGTTCGAAACATTGCAGTAAGGATTAACGCCTTTATTCTGACCTTTAGTCGCTGTGATGAAGATAACTTTGCAACTACAATGAATTTTAGGGTGATTCTTGTTGTATTGGAAATTAGACTCAAAGATATTTTTGGGGTTAGGTCATTTGTAAAATTTGGAGTTGAATTGAAAGATTTATGATCACTCAAAGTTGACCTTTGTTTTGCTTGAATCAGAATTCGAATTTATTGAGGCAAAGACCAGAAGTTCTACATTGATCGATTAAGCTCTCAAGCAACAAGCAACATGCTACTCAAACATGTTATTGAGTAAAAGCACTAGAAGAAATGTGGAAATGAAAAGCCATTATCAGATATTACTTGAGCCAGTTATCGAGTAAATTGATGATTCGAGTTGATGATCAAGCAACAAAGGAAAAGGAAATTATCGATCATTTAATTGATAATTGGTTGATCGATAAGCTGTCAGAAAAAGGTTTAACTTCCTTTGTCTCATAATAAAAGGTTTAGCGATCACCTGATCGATCAGGAGGTAATCGATAATGACTCAGATAAATTGGTAAGCTTCCTTGACTTAGGTACTGTGTTAAATAGTTTTTACATTATCTATCACTTAATCAATCAAATCTTTATTGATAACCTGTTCGAATATTGTATGTCAATTCACTTCTGGTTAATTGATAATGTATTCTGTCAATATATTTATTCAGGGTCATTAATCGATCAATTGATCAATCAATTGCTTATCGATCAAATAATCGATCAACACTCTCACTGTACTTACTTGTTTAAAGCCATTTTTGGATCACCTGATCGATCATTCGTTTATCGATAAAATGATCAATCATCCAATCTTCTGAAACATCTGTTTTCACATTATGTGATCGATCAAGGTTTTTCCTAGTATTTCTGAAATAAGTTTTCAATGATATTTTAGCAATCACTTAATCGATTAATCATTAATCGATCATTTACTCGATCATCTTATATTCGATAACTTCACTGTGAAAATCTCTTTGAAACTTTTTATCGATCATTTCTCCTATCAACCGTTTATCGATAAAGTATTCGATTAACACACTTTTCGATCACTTGTTCGATCATTGTACCAGTTTATTTCATAACAGCATTTCACGATGATTTCAAAATATTTTATCTTTTTATCTTTAAGCTTTTCTCAGCCTTCCTTTTACACATAACTCTCTATTGAAAGGATACGAAGGCAAATGTAACTTGAAAAAGATTATCCTTGCATAATCCATTTAAAGCTAACTGCATTCATGTTTCATCAGTTATCGATCATTTGTTCGATCATCATATGATCCATAATCTAATCGATAATTGCATATATCTGCTATATCTTTTCTTCATATAATTAATCAATAATATGATCGATCAAAGGATTATCGATCAAGGCATCGATTAAGTAAGTTCATCTTACTTTCTGAATATCTGAATATCTGATGATTGATTCCATGTTTTCCAACTTATTATTTCTAAGATTATCAAATACTTATCACTTGATTTGAGGAAGATTATTTCAGGTAAAGAGCCACAATGAATTTATGATGTGAAGAATCAACTTTTGTCAGAAGCTTCCAACAGCTAGTTTCAACGGTCATATTCTTCGAGCCAAACGAGAAGAAGATGCTCAATGGTCAAATGCCCAATATCATCTATAAATAGAAGAGCATTCAAAACAAGCAAAAAAGAAGAAGAGTCTGAGCTTACAACATCAAATGCTAAAATGCCGAATCAATATATTCTCATTTAGAGCTCCGAGAGAAAACTCGCTGTCTCTGTACTTCATAGACTAAAACTTATGTATTTGTAAGATAGAAAGGAGAGTTTCCCAAACGTGCTTAAGATTCATTATCACTTCTTTGAGAGAGGAAATATTCAATCTTCTTTATCATTATCAGATTGTATCCTTATGGTGTGTAAGGGGGAGTATTTACCTCAGTGTGAGGTTGCTGTTGAATAGACTGGTTAGTCTAAGGATTGTAAGTGGTGCCACAAGTACCCGGATCAAACTTGTGGTTGTAGTGGTTCTCAAGTACCTGTGTTAAACTTGAGGGAGATAGTCGATTGAAAATCTCAGGGGGAGCTTAGGGACTGGACGTAGGTCAATGAGGACCGAACCAGGATAAATCACAGTTTGCATCTTCTCTTCCCTTACCTCTTTATATTTCCAGCTAAACTATTTTACTACTGTGATTATACTTATGTCAATTCATTGTTTTTATACCCAGAATTTCTTATGAATTTTATTACATTGCAAAAAGATTTTTAATTTTAATTAACACCCAATTCACCCCCCCTCTTAGGTGATTAGCCACTCTTGCAACTACTTTCTAATTTACCTTGTATGCTTGTTGATGTGATTATAAACATATGTTGATATTATAAGTGTTATCATTATATGTTATGATGTTTTATGTATAAAAAATATGAAATTTATGTTTTGATAAATTTGTTAGTCAAATAGGCATGAATTGTTTTATTTAGAGATTATATTGTTGATGTTGAATAAAATTGAGTATTGAATATGAGAATAATTTATGGATACTAGACTGTATGAAATTGAATTGTTGAAATGGCTTATAGAACTATATTGGGTTATGCTGAGATATGATTGTGGGAGGTTTGGTTGTTTTATATAACGTGGTATAGCCACCACTTGGCGACTAGTAGGTAGCTTTAACGTTCTTAAGGCCCTCGATGTCACCCTTTCTTTGGCCAGGTCAAGAGTCAGCCCAAGGGACATGACACCTTTCTGTATACCAAGAAAAGAGAATCCATGGTCCGATGTGAGCTCATAACATTTGGCTGAGTAACACCTTATTATTGGAGAGCTTGGTACAATCTTGGTAAAGAGACAAATCCTATTAGATATGGATATCCCATAGATTCTGTAAGAGGTTATAAGGATAGTTGGTGGAGTTCTGTACATGCAAGTTACTTTTTGAAGTATTATATTTTATTTTCTGTAAAGATATTTACACTATATGTTATTAGAATTTGTACTTTTCCTGTTTAGCTATCTTATAATCACTCCATGTATACTTGTTGAATTAAAATTATAGTTACTGGGTTAATTTGACTCACCTCGTGGTTATTTAATATATTTTTGGGCAACAGTTCAAATGTTGGTCCCAAGAAAAAGTTGTCTAAGGCTTGAGTTTCTCTTTCTACTCTCTATAGCCTTTATTTTATTATACATGCTTTGATTGATGTGTATTGCCAAACTTTAGGGCCTTTTTGTTATACTTAATATATTTCAAATTTTCTATGGCATTTTGAACTCGTGCTATTGGGCGGACCCCTTTTGAATATGTATGACTTTTATTTTGGTTGTGATTGTTATGAGCGATAGTAGTTGTTATTTTGACAGGCTTCAAATGGCCTAGCCCATTTATGACTGGTTTTAATTGTATTTTGAGATTTTAGAGTTTCATGATGGATTTGATATATTTGTGTGTGTGTGTGAAAATCTAGTATTAGTTATATCTTGTTATAGTAACTATTTTTGTTATTATTGAATAGTAACTAGTACTTTGTTGTGGATATGAATTTTTAATAAACACGATAGACTTCTATTTGATTAGTTTTATTCTTTCTACTATAGTTGACTTTTCAAAGCGATTAGCAAAGTTTTTTATAACTATGGTAGTTTTAAATTATATGATTTATTCTTTCTATCTTAGTTATTACTTAAATGTTTTTAGTTAATTTTTTCTATTATATTGGTATTTAAAGAATTAATTATTGTTTTGAAAATAAGTAATTGTATATGTGTTATGAGGGTTGTTACATGCGTGACGTTTCAATGCTCTCTATTAATCATAGGCGAAAATCAAAGGCTAGAACGCACTTGTCAAAGTCCAAACAACGCGGCTGGGAGTGCTTGCTAGAGAAGGTAGTGAGATATGGGTATTTTGAACAAAAAATACGGTTGGTTCTTTGATTTGTTTTTTTATAGTGAAAATCTAGTCCTTTATGTTTTTTTGTTTGAGTTGAAATCTAGTTGGGTGTTACGAAAATTTTTCTAGCGTATTTTGAATTGAAGAAGCAACTAGTAATGCTAGATGAGCTTTACTTCAGTCCTTCAATTCTTCCATCTTCAATTCTTCAATCTTGATTATTTTTTAGGAGGGTTGATGGCTAATCTCTTTTATTCTTCAATTCTTTAGTTTTTTTATTTTAAATTTTATTTTTCTATTTTAATTTAATTATAACTTGATCTGACTTTGTTGTATGGGATTATTTTTTATTTGATTTGTTGACTGTTGATATGGCTTTATCTCTTTTCATGCAATATGCTCCTGGTTTGAAGATCGTTATGTGGGGGTTTGAATATTGTTATGTTGGGATGGGTGATCGATGAAAAAGATGAGAGTGTTTTTGAGAAACTAGAAGATTATGCTAACTTGGATATCAGCATGGCCTAAAGTGACAGATGTTAGGCTTAGGTAACATAATTGTCATTTTTTTTAAAAAACTCGGTGGGTATTTTTGCACCTTAACCAAATCTTTAATGAAGGTACCAAAATATTCCCAATCTTAAAGGGCTATTGTATCAGAATATGTTAGAGATTATTAATTATTAATTATTAAATATAATAAATTTTTATAATTAAAATAATTCATGTAAAAAAGTTTAAGATTGAATTTGTTTTAGTAGACATTTTGGGTATCTTTTAAAAATAAGTTGTTTCTATCAATGGCATATGGATTTGTGTATTATCCTCTGGTCTATGTTATTAAATTTAACAATCAATCTAAAATTTTTATTATGTTTATGTTCAATTAATTTAAAACCACTTTTGATGGTGAAACCAATAATGTTTTTAATGAAAGTACCAAAGTATTTCTAGTTAAACAAACAAGAAGAAACCAACATTTCCCTCTAACCTCTCAATGGTATTCTTAGTTCATCTTTCTTCTAAGAGAAAAGCCTATCCTCTCACAAAATAGATTTAGATTCTTTATTTCAATCAATTTTTACTAGTATTAATAGATGAATGTATGATTTTATGAAATTTATTGTTTGACTTTTATTCATATCAAAATATTTTGAAAAAAATTTAAAAAATTTAAATAGGTCTAAAAGCCAGCGGGCCTGCCCAAGCCCATCACTATAAGGGTTGGGCTTTGTAAAACAACCATTTTTTGACATATGGGCCTAAACAAGCTAACTCATTTAAGCTCGTGACTAGTGAACGGTCATCCTTGTAAGGCTGGGCTGGGGGATTTTCCCAGTACTACCTTATATAAGCACGGATCACAAGTAAATGTTAGGCAATTTAATTACAATTAATCCATTGGCTTAGCAACCATTAACTCACACAATAAGGATTAAAAATAGGCAGTTTCTGAATACTAGGCCATTGAAGACACTAATGACAAATAAAAAGTCTATTTATAGAATTTAATTCCAATTTAGGTGGTTCAGTGATAAGTTCTTTATGAATAAATAATTTTTTGAGTTTTTCAAAAAAAAAATTTGATAAAATACCCTATCCACTTTAACTCACAAGGGGAAATCATTGGATTTCCACTACGTTTGCCTCTGGTGGCCTATCATCATGTGTGTAAGATCATCCTTCTCTTGTAGGCCTATTCACTACCCTAAGAACACAAGTTTATATTTATACCCTATGCTTCCACACTATTGAGCAATGTAGGGCTTGTTCTTTTTGACACACACACTATAACTACAACAATCTCGCACATTTATCAAAAGCAATGCCATTAATTGAGTTACACAAGCAAATATAAGCATTATATCTAGTGTCTTTCCACCTATGGACTAGACCTAGACTAATAACACTTAGTACACAAAGATGTTAGTGAAGCCTTCTTCTATGAACCTAAAACTATTGGGCATGTACTAGAGGTATTATTAGGCATGATTTCCAATATTAATAGTGATTTGGCATGTTAAATGGCCATGCGCATGTTTGGTGCATAATAAATGCTTTAGAGATTTTGCAATGATCTCATAAGAACAGCCCCACTCCACCTTTGTAGAGATAATCTCATTAAATGTACCTAGAATGAGCACACTATTTCATAGGATTATGAAGTCATTAATAGCTTCCACTCAATCTCATCAAAATGCATTCAACCACTTTCTCACACACCATAAGAAAGGACTAGCAGTTTTTTTAGCACTCGTAGAATTAATAAATGACTTGTTCTTACCCATTTAACCTTCTTCATGAGATCAGTAATCACAAAGATTAGGTTGTCATTATTATTAATTTTAAATTAGCTTCAGCCTTATCCCCCTTGATGTTTTAAAAATTTATTTCTTCGCTAAGGGTTTTGTTAGCAAATTCACTAGGTTTACTTATGATATCTCTCAACATAGTGTTCTAGAGAAAATAAGATATCACTTTCATTTCTTATGATTTTAACACCTAAAATCACTTTTGTTTCGCCCAAATCTTTCATGTCGAAATTTGAAGCAAGAAAATCTTTTGTTTCAAGCACAACATTCATGAAAGTACCAAAAAGAAGAGTGTTATCCACATCACACAGTGACTATTTGGAAGTTTTGATAAATGCATCATTCTGCCTCAATAGTAGAAAAGCCAACACTTATCAAAACTTGATCTAGCTTCTCATGCCATTATTAGGCCTTTATTTCAAAACATACAAAGATTTAACAAGTTCACAAATTTTGTTTTCTTCCCCAAGAACAATACACCCCTCAAGTTGCAAATCACCATTTAAAATTTTTAACATCCATTTGGTGAATAAAAAACTAGTAAATCAGAGCTAAAGCAATTAGGATTCTAACAGAAAAATCCTTGTCACAAGAGAAAATATGACTAAATAATCAACATTTTCTTTTGGAGTAAAACCTTTGGCTACTAATCTAACCTTGTACTTATCAAGTGACCTAGCTGGAAAATGTTTTTTCCCCCTAAAAACCCACTTGCAACCAATAGGTGTTGCTCCTCAAAACAAGCCTAGCAAAACCCATATTTTGTTTTGATTCAAAGAATTTATTTCAGCTCTAATAGCTTCTTTCTAAAATTGAGAATCCGAAAAAGATATAGCTTCATAAAAAAATTTTAGTTCACCTTGTAGTAAATAGATATAAAATCATCTCCAAAGGAGGTTTCTAGGCCTTTTACTTCTCCTTCAATTGTCAACCAAACCTTCATTGAATTTTGATCAAAAGAAGAGTTTTCAATTCTTTTAGGAACATGCTTCACTTTCAAAGGAAATATATGTTCAAAAATTCTACATCTTTTGTTTCAACAATTGTATTATAATCCAAAATGTCACTTTTCAAAATCAAAAAATGATAAGCAATACTTTGTTCAGTGTAACCAATAAACATGCAATTTACAAAAGTTTTAGAACTAATCTTTCTCTTTTTAGAATTAGGTAATAAAAATTTTGCAAGACCCTCCCATTAAGGTTAGGCTCAAATTCTTTCCCTAATTCATAAGGTGTGTTGTTAGCTTTCCTATGGGGCATTTTATGTTGTAGAAAACAAGTGGACAACACAGCTTCACCCAATAAACTTTCTGGTACAGTAGAACTCATAAGCAAAGCATTCACCATTTCTTTTAAAATTCTATTTTTTCCTTTCTTCAACACTATTGGACTCAAGCAAATAAAAATGAGTTACTTTATGAAGTATTCCCTCTTTTTCACAAAAATCATTTAATAATAAAAATCGCCTCATCTCTCTCACCCAATTCGTTTGATTTTTCTATTTAATTAATTTTCTACCTCTGTTTTGTGCAAAACAAATTTTTCAAAGGCCTCATGTTTATTTCTCAATAAATACACTTTGGTAAACCTTGAAAATCATCAATAAAAGTGATAAAGTATCTTTTACCACCTCTAGTCTCTGTTTATCTTAAATCACTCAAATTAATATATATTAGAGATGAATGCTTAGATTCTCTGAGAGTAGAAAAATGAGATTTTTTTTTTTCAAGTCAACTTGGTTTCTACACAAATCTCACTTTTAAAAACCATTATTTTTGAATTTAGAAGTTAGTCCAAGGAATTGCAACCATTTTATGTAGCTTTTATTAACATGCCCAAATCTATGGGAACCTTCGCAACTTTGAACAATTATTCTCCTGTAGGAGGTTATAGAAATCTTTGTAGGAAGGATAATCTAAAATTTCTTTCAAAAAATATTTTTTAAATAAAAATACAAAAATTGTTTTCATATATTAAAAAATACCAACCCACAAAAGTATCTTTTTTAATATAATAATATTTTCTAAAGCAATCAACCAAGTGATACGTATTTTTACCTTCGAATTACGTGGGCTTTGATCCATCTAAAGAATACATAGGCTCTAGCTTTTTATCCTAGGTTAAGTCCGGCTTTGTAAACAATTTATTTTTTTCTTTTGTAAATAAAAATTTTTCTTTGTTTTTATTTCTATTTCTTTTTTTTAGGGTAATTAAAATATAATAAAAAGGCTATATTAATTTTGAGTAGTTGACTTAGGATAACTGTTTTCTTGAATAGGTGTTGTAGGGTGCCTAACATCTTTCTCATGTGCAATTAACACCTGAACCATATCTAGTTTTCATAGACCACATTTTTTTTAGGTTTTCAAAATTAACTTTTTTAAAATCTAGGCGGAGACTCTTTCTTCCTTTCCCTTTACGGAAAGACTGGGATTCGGATGTGATAGTTTGGCAACTCTACTAGGGAAGTGTAGAGAGTCAAGACCATTTAAGTTGATTATTCAAAATAATATGGCCTTAATTATATTTTTATTACCCTTCTTTTATTTGCTTATTTATTCTTAATTTATTTCTTGTATTTGTATATTATTTGTTTTCCATTTATTTGTTTCTTAATTTTTTTTAAAACTTTGTATTTATCTATTCTATGATTTGGTTAGCCAATGAGGGTTGGGTAGAAGCTAAGTCAATAGATTTGTATGCTCTCCATGCACACTAAGCACTCACACTATCTACCTCACACCTATGTTGGGCTTTATACCCGAGTCCGTGAGTACCTTAGTAAGTGGATGTTTATAGTGGGTTCCTTGCGGGATTTTTAGACTCCATGGAGCTTACTATGAAGATTTAATCTTGACTGTTACCTATTTAATGGAATTAATCCCTGTGAAGCTTTTGAGTTCTTGGAAGGTTAACTTCATTAAATAGGGTTTTCATCATTATGATGAAGGCAGCTAGGAGACCTTTGCCTCTGAGGATTAGAATAGCCCTAAAATCATTGCATGTATTAGAGAATACTTAATGACTCACCTAATTGGTTAGTACATTCTTTTCTTAGAATAAATCTCTAGCCTAAGATTCTTCCTAAAATAGGCTAATAGAGGGCATATTCTTTTTCCTTTTAATGCATCATCATTATCCATACGTAATTAATGTAGCCCACATATAAATACATCACAATGATGGTGTATACATTAGATAGCCAAATCTCATCAAAGGGTCTCTAACCCTAACAAATCATGAACTCATCATATTCATCATTTTAAAAGTATCTCAAGAAGAGATAACCCTTTAAGACTCATGACGCATCATCATGGCATGCATAGTCACTTAGCTTCAATAGATATAGGCCTTAGACATAATAAGTATTAGCAAACCTGGGCCATCGCAAGCTAATGTGCACTTCATTCTCCTTGTGAGGTAATAGGCCTTCGATGGAGATGGAGTTCTTTCTCCTAATATCTATAACCCACATCAAAACTTGAAGTATATCATTCATGTTGCATGCATGCTAAACACATTCAAAGCATATCTTGACACTTTATTTTCTCCCCTCTCTTTTCCTTTTCTAGGTAGGGTTTGCAAGTCATCTAGTAAATATGAAAAGTTGGCATAGCGTTTGATGACACAAGAATTAAGTTCAAATCAAGGCCCCACAAGAAAGTTGTACAAAGAAAAGAGGATTAAACTAGTTGCAAAAGTTAAGCCACTTGAGAGTTTAGTGCACTTAAGCCACTTGATTAAAGGTTCAATCAAGCTAGGCATTAAAAATAAAAAATACGGCACCATCCTTGATCTGTTACAAGTATTGGTGCATAAGGATGTTTTAGTAGAATTGGGTCAATATTAGGATGTCTTGTTAAGATCCTTCATATTCTCTAATTTCTAAATAACCCTGACTATTAAAGAGTATGGATAGATTCTCAGGATGCCTCTTTAGAAGGATAGTCAAGTCTATTAATACCAAGGGCATTTGACTTCCCAAGGAAGGATAGTAAAGCTATTAGGAGATCACACAAATGGGATACAAATCATTTGTAGCAGGCAAATCATGGGAATTTCTAAAGCTGACATGGAAGCTCACTTGAGATACCCTGTAGCACAACTAATTGAGTAATTTTTTGAAAAATCTTTGCATTGGCTATTTACAGTACTATCATTTTTCCTTCATTAGGGGGGTTAATTGACCTTAGGGCTATCAGTGTCTTTCAATCAATAAAGTATCATCAAGTTAATTTGATACTTGCAATCTTGGCAAAGATATACATGTCATTATCTCAATGTCATGTGATGTTACCTTGCAATGCTTGATATATGGATGTTGAGCCACTTGTACGACAAGCAAGCAGTTGCTCTTCAGAAAAAGAAATAACAAACAAAGTAATCCACTTACTTCATTCAATAATCTACTAAAACTCAATGAAATGAATTAGAATAAGTGGAAGATGGTTTTTTCACAGTTGGTAGAAGATTCCCTCTTATGGAAGATAAATTGGTAAGAGGTTAAATACATCTATTGTTGTAGAGACTTTCCTAATGTGCCACTCATAAGATCCACAGGGTGTATTAACTATAATTATTGAATAGCATTGAGGTAACCGGCATTCTGGCAAAGAGTTTTCTCTAAAGAGAAAGTGCAAACCATATACCTCCTCCACGAGAATGATAACACGAAGGCGATATGCTAGAGAGTCAAAGAGGCTTGGGTGAGGTGATGAGCTTAAGAAATGAGAAATAGGTGCAATCCAAAACTATAAAGTTTAGCTTGAGAAAAGAATTGAAAGGGCTAATTCGGCTTACGCCCCTCAAGATCCCTTATTAGGAAATGATGCCCTAAGTAGTAAACAAAGAGTTGGCAACATGCTTAAACACAAGGAAGAGAGAGTTGGGAGGGTTTGCTGAGGTAGACTTAAAAAACAACAAAAAATTGAGCAAATTGGAGAATGAATGCACTAGATGAAAGCTCAAGAATTATGTAGCTAGAAAAGGAAAATGAGAACTTAAGAAAGGTCATGCTAGAAAATAAAAAACAATGAAGAACAATCAAGCTCAGTTAACAAAGATGGCTAAAGAAAAAGAGTCACTCAAAAGGGAACTACAAGATAATAGCCCCTTTAAGGAGTTACAAGAAGAAGTCAATAGCCTCATTCAACTCTTAGAAAGCAAGATGAAAGAATTAATTGCCACATGATAGCTCGAAGACAACAGGAGAGAGTAATGAAGAATTTTTGTAGATAAAAAAACAAAGTAAATATAGTATCATAGATTAGTTGCAAAAGACCCTAGCAAAGATCTTGGTGCTTTCCCTAATTTTGAGCTCTAAAGAACACCATCGAGCATTATGGAACTCATTGAAGAATTATATATGTAGTCCAGTGTAAGTCTAAAGAAGGTAGTGAGCATCATGAATATTGTGAAAACAATATCTACCCCTTTCTTTATGGAGGAAGAAGTTGCTCGATCTACTGATGATCAGTACAAAGCTTTACACATTACTCTAAAGTGTAGAAGGTTTATTGTGGCCAAGGTATTAATAAATGGAGGGTCAGCATTAAATGTATTACCATTGTTTATGGCATTATTTGCATCAACACCTCATTATCATATCAGTCATTATCATCATAAACCAAAATCCTAAGTGACATTTCATCATGAGCATTATTTTCATCCGCATGCTTACTCAATAATGCATCGCATTACAAGAGACATCATAGGTTTAGTAATTCCTTTTTTAAAAGTCCTCTAATGGAAGGTACACTCAAAGCCCAGTAATGGCTAGTACTCCTTTTTAAAGCCCTATAACGACAAGCATTCTTAAAGCCTAGTAATGACTAGCACCTCATTTTTAAAACCCTGTAATGGCAGGCACTCTTAAAGCTTAGTAACGAATGGAACTTCTTTTTAAAGCCTTGTCATGGCAAGTAGTTCAAAGCACAGTAATGGCTGGCACCTCCTTTTTAAGGCCTTGTAATGGTAGGTCCTCTCAAAGCCCAGTAACGGCCGGTACCTCCTTTTAAAGCTCTATAACGGTAGGCATATTCAAAGCCTAGTAACTGTTGGCACTCTTTTTATAAAAAGCCCTGTAGTGGCAAGCACCCTCAAAGCCTAGTAATGACTGGCATTTCTTCTTAAAGCCTTAAATAGCTAGCATCCCTTAAAGTCCTACAAACTCCAATCCGCAGGAACATTTAGTTCTACTAAACTCTTTTCCTAGCCTTCTCCCCTATAAACCAAGTAAAAAAAGGGCATGGATAGTGTATTTTGTCCAAACCTTCTCTAGTCTCTAGAACAACTTAGTTCAATCTTCTTGCATCACTTGCTTGACTGGACAAAATATGTGTTCTTGTCTTTGTTTGTTTTATAGGCAAGAAACTCATTTCTCTCATCTACAAACAAGTAAAGTAGGGCAATTGTGAATACCCAATTTTAAATGGGCTCCATAAGAAATGTTAAATGTAAATAAAAAGAAATAAAAAATGATAAAAGAGTAATATCCTCCTTGATTCTTAGAGGCTAAATTTGAGAAGTCCACTATATGACAAATCAAAAAAGAAAAATTATATAAGAATATCCTCCCCATAATAAATGACCATAAAATAAAAAATTAAAATTAAAAGCCAATTAAACTCCAAATTCGGAAATATGGGGTAGACTTTTGAAGGAAAAAATAAGAAAATTCAAAAAATCAAAAATCAAAATCCCTCATTGAAGATGATTGACTTCTCAAATTCGCAATATCTTTTGGAGTCATAATTGTAAAATTTTTAAAAATGAAAATAAAAAAAATCACATTTTGGTACTTAAATAAAAAGTTATATTATGATTCATAATTAGGGGAAATTAAAAAAAATTGAAGAAAAATTTAAAAAAAACCCTAGGTACAGCCTATAAGTTAGAGAGTAATGGTTGGAGGAAGAGACCCATAATTCTTCAGTGAAAAAGAGGACAAGATAGAGAGCTCTTCTATCATTTTATTTCATAACAATGACATGGGTTTAGGAAGGAGCAAGGAACAAAAAACCGGATCAGACATTAAACAGGTCAAGACAGTGGGTCAAGGATTACTGGTCGAACCAAGGTCAAACCGGGGTTGGACTGGTCATATTAAAATAATATAATTTAATTCATAATGTTAAAATGAAACAAAATTTATAAATAATAATCACTAAAAAAAAAGATGAGAAGCTACAAAAGTTGGTTTAATGTTTAATAGTACCAAGCAAATATTAATGAAACACATATCTTCACTATGGAAAATCAAAATCATCACAAAGATCATTGGCATGGACTGAGATGTCAATAGCTGGACGAGGAAAAGCAGGGGCAACAACATCATCTTGTAAAGGTGGAGGGTCAGCAATGTCCATATCTTTATCACCTATGTAAAACAATGATCAATATTAACAATCATACAAAAAATTATATATTTGTATAGAAATAAAGTCTTAATTATATATATAAAGTTATAAACCTTCATTAGCCTTCTCAAGAGTTGTTGAATTAGCAATGCCCTCATTGTTAAGGACACTTTCGAATGAAGCCACATCTCTATCATCAAATTCCGGAGTGGGATCTTCTTCAGCAACCCAAAAATCCACCATATCAATGTTTTCATAGTCAATTAGATCATAACTTTTGCTCTTCCTCAATGTAATCCTTTAATGACAAATAAAATTTCAAATAAATATGAATCAATTAAAATAAAAACTAAAGGTATTCACAATTTTCAAGATTACCTATGCTTCAGTCGCAGATTATAATTGGTGAAAACCAAATCATTCATCCTTTTATGTTCCAATTTATTTCTTCTTTTTGTATGAATTCTTTCAAATAAGCTCTAATTCCTCTCACAACCAGAAGAAGTAGAAGTTTAACTAGGAATATGCATTGTAACACGCTGCAATTCTGGAACTGAACAACCATAATATGTCCACTATTCATCTGCATAATAAAATACATTTAGTATCCAATATTATATAAAATTAGTGAATAACCATGAATAATTGAATATAATACTTACAAGGGTCTAGTTTTTGTGCAGCTTTTTGACATGAGGGTCTACTAAAATATTCCTTCCCTTCGCGATAAGTAGTCGCTTGTTTCATTACCAGGAAGCCATCAATATCCTCATCTGAGTAAGACTCCACAACATTAATCAAAGCCATCATCAATTTTGACTTGCTAGGATAGTCTAGACCATATGTAATTGTAGGATTCAACAAATACGATGCCGCATGAAGATTGGTCTTCAGATGTCTATCCCATCGAGTTTGAATGATTGTTGTGTAAGGCTTATACAGTTCCTTATTCTTCTTAAACATCTCTTTAATTGCCATTTTTGCCCTTCGCATTCCTTCATAAACATAAGGTAATAAAGGTTTCTCATCTAAGTCCATAATTCTCAATAATTTGATGAGAGGAGATACAATCTTCACAACTTGATAACAATCATTCCAAAACCGATTATCTAAAATGATTGCACTAAATTTTTTTCCTGCTTCAATCTTCGATAATCAATGGTCCACAAAGTGCTTATCAACCACTAGAGCCTGCAAGTCATTTTTGTGCATATATATGCTATGCACTGTAATAAATGTCGTAGCAAATCTTGTGGCACCAGGACGCACAATTTCTTTCCAACTCGGTCTTTTCCTCAGCCATGATAAGAAAACCATATGATTATATGCAAAGATAGTCACCTTTGATGCCTTTGATGCGAGGTCTGACACACGAGGCATGCTGGAAAAGTCTTTCAGTATAAGATTCAAACAACGAGCAGCACAAGGTGACCAATAAATAATTTTATACTTTTCCTTAATCAACCTGCCATATGCTACATAGTTGGCTGCATTGTCAGTTACTACATGAGCAATATTCTTAGGACCAATCCACTCAATAACTTCACAGAATAGTGTAAACAAAGTTTTAGCATCTTTGACTAGATCTGATGCATCAACATACTTCACAAATACCATACTATGAGTAGAATACACTAAGAAATTTATCAAAGTACGTTTCCTGACATCAGTCCATCCATCAGCCATGAGTGTACAGCCGTTGTTTTTCCATTTAGCTCGATGGCTATCAATAAGTAAATGACATTCTTTTCTCTAATCACTCAGCAAATTGGTTTTGAAATCATAAGCACTAGGGGCTTTAAACCCAGGGCCAATTGCAGCAATACCATCTATAGCTTTTTGAAATAACGGGCAATCAAATGCTTTAAATGGAATGCAGTTCACAATTGCCCATTCAGTAATCAACATTTTCACATTGTGTTTTGCTTCTTTTGTTGCTAATGCACTTTTAATACTTGGCTGGGAATCAGGAGTTGTGCGAGGAGCAAAATAATTGTCCATATTCCCCGTAGCTTTTCTTTTTTTTACACTACTCATGATAATTAGAGAATCAACGTGAGTTTCTTCAATTTCTTCTTCTATATTTTCAATAGCTTTTTTCTTTGAATACTCTTTCAAAGATTCTGTCATTCTATGACATACATCATGCGAAACTTTTTTACAAGAAGATATTTGACTAGTGATACCAGCAAGGTGTTGCTTCATTCTATTTATCCCACTACCTCTATAACTATTACCACAAAAAAGGCATGTGTATACATTTTGTGTCCCTTCTTTTTTATAAGCAACATGTGCCCATGCAGGATCAGTCTTTGCACGTAATGAAGAAGTGGGTGCAGAAGGAGTGCAAGTTTTAGTATTGGGAGTCGAAGATTCAGTATTAGGAGTGACATTATCATTTCCAGAACTTTGATTATTTGAAATATCCATCACTGCTACCTCTTGGAAATGAAACAAAATCCATACAAAATCAATTTAATCCAGTATCAATTTATCTACCATATACGGATATGTCAATCAATGCTTCAAGTTACAAACATGAATTTATCTACCTCATACGTATGCATCTCTACATAATTATATGTCCTAAATCTTCAAATAAAAAAATATCGTATTGATTATTAATCAATCCTTTTTTCCTGACCAGAACATCACCAATCAATACTTCAAACATGTGAAACATACTTTATCTATCCAGAATCAATTTAATCCAATCTCCAAAGGAAACAAAATCAATTTAAGTTTATCAGTTTAAGCTGTTCATACTTTGCATATCATCCAGAATCAATTTAATCCAATAATCTATATTATTTCAGCAAATTCATCTACTTTCCTCTCCTACTTCAAGCATTCATCAGAAATCAGAATACAATTTTCATCTCTTCCCTACCCAAATCTTTCGATAGCCGAAGAGAAAGAAGCAACAAAACAAATACATCTTAAAAACACAATCTAGCTAAAAGGGAAGAGTTTTGAGCTTACCCACAACTTAATGCATAGAAGGGACAATGCTGAGTGGCCGAGTGGGATTTGAGGGAGACCTGTGACTCTGGATTCAGCTTCTGCGAACTGCTAAACTGCGAATACTGAAGGCCAAGTAGGACGTGGTCACGTTGAGGGAGACTTGCGAGCTCAAACCGCCAGACTACTGATGCGATAGTGACCTTGCAAGGCGGAGAGCTGTGATTTTCGGTTTCATATCTGCCGTAGACTGTGAGAACGTTGAGGGAGATCAGACTAGCTATGACTGTGATTTTGGAGCTCTGCCAAACAACGACCTCCGTTGGAGACTGTAGTGCCGTCAGCGACGCTAGGGAGCAGGGATTGATTTTGGTTTGAGGGAGGGAGTCGCGTGAGCTGCCGCTAGGTTCAGTCTTCAGGGGAGGGAGCCGATTCACGAGCGGAAAGGAACGACCGAAAGAGAACCGAAGAAGAGAAATTTTTTTAATAAATAAAACGACAGCGTTTTGGGGGTGCTGACAGGTAAAAAAAAATATGGCCAACCGGCCAACCGGGAAATACCCGGTTCAATCTGGTTATAACCGGTTGGACCGGTTTTTTCGCGGTTCGAAGGTCCCTCGGTTAAGCAGCTCATCCGGACCGGATCGGAGACCAGTTCACCAGTTTTTCGGTTGAACCGACCGGTCCGGTCCCCTTTTTTTCCTTAGGAAGGAGAGAGGAGACCTAATTAGAAGGAAGTCAATTACTCATCTTTTTTTCTCCTTCTACCCAAGAAAAGCCTATGCTCTTGTGGTTATTATCACATTTGTGAGTTTAAACAGTGATGGCTAGAGGCTTGAATCAAATGTAATTTGAGTTAATCTATGTTGTTATTTTTATATTTGATTCTCACTACTCCTATTTCCTTTGTTTTTTTTTTTTGAAATATGCTCTCATCTATTATGCCCTATATGTACTCACCTTGATAGCTACTTTCTTCCTTGTTATTTTATTTTATTTTTGTTCATGTCATTCTATTTAATATGTGTATTTAGTTTTTTTTATTGGCTTATTACACAATATCTTCTCTCATTTTAGCCAATTGACAAGTGGAGCATCATGTATAGATTTCTGTTCCTATTTATTGTGTTTGACCTGAATTTTATGATGAATTGATTTTGAGTATTCTTTCCTTTCATTTTCAAAAGTGCTTTCTTTTTTAAAATATGTACCGTATGAGGTTTTTAGAACATGGTTGCACAAGTTTTCATTTTAAAATAAAAAGGAGGAAATAATTTTGACTCCATGAATACTAAAATAAAAAAGTCATTTTTAAGATATATATACATATATGTATATGTATAATTTCAAAATGTTTTTCAAAACCATGTGAGTTTTTTAGAACCTTCACAGGCTCGAATGATTGTTCTTCCATGTGAGATTATGGGAACCTCTGTAGGAAAGGTAATCCAAAATTTCTTCCAAAAAATATTTTCTAAATAAAAATACAAAATTGTTTTCATATATTAAAAAATACCCCTAAACTAAATAAAAAATATCTTTTTTAATTGAAAAAATATTTTCTAAAAAATATCAACCAAGTGACACATATTTTGATCCCCAAACTATCTGGGTTTTGATCCCTCTAAAAGGTACATAGGCCCTAGGTTTTTATTCTAGGTCAAGTCTGTCTTTGTAAACAATTTATTTTTTTTCCTTTTTGTAAATAAAATGTTTCCTTTGTTTTTGTTTTTATTTCTTTTTTAGGGAAATTAAAATGTAATAAAAAGGTCATATTAATTTTGAGTAATTGATTTAGAGTAACTGTTCTCTTGAACAGTATTAGGGGGTGTCTAACACCTTTCCCACATAGTTGACTCCCGAACCCTATCTGGTTTTCATAGGCCACACTTTTTTAGGTTTTCAAAATTAAACTTTTAAAATTTTAGTAGCGACTCCTTCTTCCTTTCCCTTTATAGAAAGATTGGGATTCGAGTGTGACACCCCGTTATCCTTCAATTTTTTTTTAAAAAAACCATCTAATTCAACTCAACACAAAGGAAAGTAATCAGATCATATGTATGCATAGCCTAGCGAACCACTTATGGCTTGAGATAGTATTAATGTGTGTGTTGCCATTTAGTGCTTATATTTTGTGTTGACACATACTTCCTTTTATTTAACTACTAGATTATTTTATTTTTGTTAGAGTGCTTTAGAATGGATGGAGGCCATAGGTAGAGTTAGGAAAACGAGCCGACCCGATAGAGTTGGGAAAACAGGCCAAGCCTATCAGGTCGACCCATTTAAGCCTATTTAAATTGAGGGCCAAGCTTGTGATTTGGAGTCTTTAAAGGAAACCTGGATTTCAAAGGGCTATCCCTATAGGGCTGAAAAATAAAAGGGTTGGCCCATTTAAGTCCGCTAATAGTAATTTTTTTCTTAGTTTATATTTTTTTCTTGACCCTAACTTAAGGCCCTAACATTTTACACACACAGTCTCTCTCTAAATTTCACTTTCAGTCTTTCACTCAGTCTCAGCTCACACCTCGGTCTCTAATGATATTAAAATAAATAAAAATATATTCTCCATATCCTAAATCAAATTTCAAATTTGTATTTATTTGAACTAACAGTTATATATTAAAATAAACAAAATATATTCCCAATGTTAAAATAAAAATTTTAATGATTGAACCAACAAATACATATCAATTTGTATATATCTTATAAAATTTTAATAAACAAGTTAACACTTTTTCTATAGTGACTATATCAAAATTTTTACTCTATATTTAAATAAAATTAGACAATTGAGCTAAACAAAACCAAAGAAGACCATTTTGAACAAAAGTAAAAAAAGGATGATATAGTTAGCTCATTAAAAGCATACTATAGATGAATCTAAAGTAGTAAGGTATTTCAGACTTCCTTTGAAACTGTGTAGTAAAGTGATTTTCACAATTAAAACCTAAGGAAAAAATACTACCCCCAATCTACAAATGAAGTTTTATAATTAAGATTGAAGGTAGTAAGTAAATAGCACAAAATCAATCCCCAGTGTTTGTTAAGCTGAAACCTCTAAAACAAGCTTATCATTGATACTTTTAAATAAACTTATTGGTGGACAAAAAATTCAATTCAAAAAGACAAAAGAAGACATATTTGACTACAGAATAGCTAAATAGTATTGAAAAAAATCATTGATATTTTTAAAAGTTAAGAAGAGCCTATTACTAGTGAAGCACAATCAAATATTCTTACAATTGATGATAGTGATGATAGTGGTTGTCCATAATTTTTTTTTTAGTGAAAGCGTTTGTCTACTTTTAATGGAACTTATGAATGTTAATGTTATTGACTTGTTATATCTAATGGATGTTTTAGATTTTTTGTATGTTGATTAACATTTAGATATGATGATCTTTTGTATTTGTAACTTAATTTTATTCATATTTATGTCTTTTACTAGTAATTTCATTGGTTTATTTTTATTTTTTGATAAAACATGTAAGAAATATGAAAAATAAAATTTTTTTTAAATGCACCGAGCCTGCGAGTCGGCCCTGAGCCTATCTACTCAAGGGTTGGGCCTAACAAATCAGGGTATTTTTGAAATTTCGGCCTGTAAGGCTGGTCCTTTTAAGTCTATCGGCCTGTTTTCCCAGCTCTAACTATAGGATATTGTTGTATATGAATCTTTTGTGGGTCCACTTTCAACCTATTTTGAAAAATTTATGCGATGTGGATAATTTCACTATAAGAAGGAATAGAAAGAGGAACTAAAGAGAAGTGAGATAATGTGATCTACCTTTGAGGAATCATACCCGAAAGCTATGCTTGTGGGAGTTAACATGATATATTATGTCAAAATTGTAGAAAGAAGCATTCTAAATAATGTTAGAAGTGCTAGGGAACATATTGTATATAGCAAGCATTTCTTATTTTAAGAATTTTCATAGTCTTTCTTAGTATGGAATTGCGATTAAACAGTTTTGAATTGTTTTTAAGTGAAAAAGTAAACACAGAACTACGATTAAACAGTTTTGAATTGTTTTTAAGTGAAAAAGTATACACGTAGCTCCATGTGATGTCGGTTCTTAGGCCCAAACAATTTTAACTATTTTAAATAAAGTATATTATTTATATTTCGTCTTGTAATTGATTCTTTTTTATTTTGATGCATGAAATTGATAATAAATTTATCCAAAAGATATCGTATATGGAAAATATTTCTTATTTTTTAGAGTATTTAGAGTTTCTTAATTATAAATTACACTCAAAAAGTTTGAAATTGTTTTCACTATGTGAAAAAGTGACCACATGTCTCCTTTTAATATTTGTTCTAAGATTGGTGCATTTTATCTCTTTTTAATCAATTGTATTATTTATATATTTATTTGATATTGATTTTATTTTTAAATTTATACCTGAAATCAATGGTTAATTTATTTAAAACATATCATATAGAGTAAATATTTTCTATTTTAAGAATGTTTAGAGTTTTTTTTTTTTAATGTATATGCATTTAGAAGTTTAGGAATAGCTTTCACTAAGTGCGAAAATGAACATGCGCCCCTTGTGAAGCCTCCTCTTAGACTTGTGTGATTTTCATCTTTTAAATAAATTACATTATTTATATTTTGACATGCTGTTGATTTTTTTTATATTAATGCATCAAATTAATGATAAATTTATTTGGAACAAAACATACATAGCAAATTTTTTTATTTTAACAATTTTAAGAGTTTCTTTAATTATGTAGCACTCAAAAATTTAAGAATTGTATTTATTAATTGAGAAAGTGAACATATGTTCCATTTTTTGTGCCGAGTGTTAACTAGTGCAAATTTCACTTTTTTCTAATAATAAATTAGATTATTTATATATTGAATTGCCATTGATTTTACTTTTGTTTTCAGTAATAAAACCAATCATGGATTTATTTTGAACATATCATACATAATAAGTATAACAAATATTTCTTAGTTTAAGAGCTTTTTTAAATTATGAGACTACAATTAAAATGTTTTGAAATTGTTTTTTTTTTTGTAAGCGAGAAAGTGCACATGTCCCCTTTTCATATATGTTGTTGACCTATTAATAATTCTCAATTTTGAGCATGTTTAAAGGTGTTATAAAACTAAAAAAAGAGTAGAGAATTAGTGAGAAGAGAAGATAAGAGTATTTCTCATTTTATTCAAAGTACTGAATATATGATACATGCCCTTTACTTATAGGTACAACTTTGCAACTTTAATATAATCTACAAATTACATAATAATAGAAGATAATTGTGGGATTATGGAGATAATATAAGATATTTGAGTAACACGAGGGATATGCATATCCACATAGATATTATTATATTCATAACACTCTTCTTTAGATGTCCATTATATGAATTTGCCTTATTAAAAAAACTTCAACCGGTAAAAACCTTGTGAGACAAAAGCCTATTATAAGAAAAAGAGTACATTATTCATTGATACATTATCAATTGATATTTCATTAAAAACCTTGCTATGAAAATCCAATAGGAAAAAAATCCTAAATAAAGAAAAAAGAGTACAGCGTGCATCAACTTCCTTCTTTGGTAACATCAATTGACATCTTCAAGACTATAAAGTTTTATATAATGAACAAGCATTTAAAATATTATAGTAAGATAAAAACGTTAAATGTTAATTTCACAATATTTTGAAAATAACGAGGTAGATAGTCTATGTGTGGTCTACCAACATGTAGATCATATTATGATATCTCAACATGAGGATCAGACAAGAATGTGGCATCTACATAGCCAATAAGTTAGTCTTAGGTACATTGGGATAAAATAATATCATTTTCACAATACTGTTAAAGTAACAAAGAATGTATTGCATTCTAACATCTTCGTGTTGGTGAAAAACTATATCATGTTAATTAGCAAAAGACATATTAGGTTGTGCATGCATGGCTAGCTAATATGTAAGTGCTCTAATGACACTAAGATATAATATTTGTAGACTAAGTATTTATTCATCACCTTCTCGATGTCTAAATAGATCTTTAATCCATATATAAAGATCTTGCAACCACTGAAGCATATAATGGATATGATTTATCCATATAAAAAAATGCTTTAGGACCTTTCTTGTTTAACTTTCTTAATAAATATTCTAATTTGCAATCAGAGGCCAACTTTTGTTCTTCTTAAGTCTTTCATTTCAAATCCTTTCTTCAAGCAATTCACAGTTTTTGCAAAGTTCTTCAAGAGTTTTGATGCTATTTATATCATCAATATAACACCCTAACTAGAAAATCACTAAACTTAACACAATCAAAGAATGCCAATGCCAATGCCATTACCATGGTAATTAAAGGAAACACGTTATAAAATTCTTTCCAGATTTTCTTTTTCACTTTCACAAAACCATGATATGAAAAAATAAGGTAATCAAGCAATAGTAAAACATATTATGCTTATAAAAGAGTCATACTTGCCTCTTGTGTATGGCCTGTTACAAAAGGATTATACCCTTAACATGGTTATAAAAAATCTCCCATGTACATGGTTGACAGAGTTTGTAACAAATAATATAACAAAACTAGATTCAACTTATTTCATCCTTTATAATGTTCAATCATGGATCTAGACTCTTAGGGCTCTCAAACAAAAAAAATTTATAATTTAGGACATACAAATAGTTTCAACAAAAAGATATCAAAGACGCAAAAAGATGCCCTAGGTGGTAAATAACCAATAAAAAAACATAAATAGAGTTCAGAGTGTGGTTATCAATGATAGTGACCTCACATCTTTAGTCCTTTCCTGTTGCTACTCTCACCTCAAAATAATAAAAGTAACAAAGTGAGATAATTGTCTCAATAATGCAAACTCGTACCCACCTAACCTACCAGCATCCCTATAAGGTGCCAGGTAGGACAAACAGTTAAAAAAAACACTCAACATAATACTGATGCATAACAACTATCAGATATTATGAAAATATAAACCAAGTATAATAATCCATAAAAACATATATCATTTATATTTCATTATCTATTATTACTCATTTAATTCTTACCTTATATTCTCCTTATAACTGCCAACTTGAACTCATTGGTTAAGTTCTAAAGTTGTGACTGGCAACTCCTACAAGCTTCCTACATATATAGTGCAAGCTAACCAAAGTTGACAAAGTACATGTAGGCCATGGGTCCTTCCAGAAACAAGGTATGTTGTCCTAATAAGTTTATTGCTCAATATCCTATCGTATATATTACCCTCAAGATTTGCTGTTGTGGGATACTCCTATAGGGTTGCAAATGAGGCTGTACTACTCTTTCGAAAGAGACTAACCATAATACACACTATGAATGTAAACCATGTGGTATTATATCTTATTTCTGAGTATCTAGATCACAATTACATGTAACATTTCTTAATACTTAGTTATTTCCCAAGCACATTAGCATATGCACAAAGTTTGCAATAACAATCACAAGAACATCTTATGAATATGATTCAGTTCATACCTTATCCATATCAGGTAAATATCACCATATCATAGAATAGTGTTTCCCATATATTCGATGCATAATATAAAATTCAAAATCTCATACTCACATATAGAACATAGCCAAGCAATGTAATAATCTAGATTGTTTGCTATAGTAAGCAAGGCATCCCGTCATGGTGAAATAACCACAATTTTATTGCAGCGAATGTAACCCTTCGTTGCAATGAACATGGCAATATGCCCAAAATCTAAAAATTAACCCAAAAACTTAGTTCAAGTCTAGTCCTAGGGTTTCATACCTTAAATCTTTTTTGCAAATCATTCCACTAGGCAAGTTCTAAATGTTTAAAAGATGTTTCCTAGATTCTCTACTCAATTTTTCTATTCTAGGTTATTCATAATCTATCCTAGAGGTCTCAGTTTATTTTAAAATTCCTCATAGAGTGACAAGTAGGTGGAGCAAGTAAGAATTTATGTTATCCGGTGTCCAGCAAGTACTTAAGACTCACAAATTAAGACCCTGAACTTGGGGTCATCAAACTAAATTTCAAATCTACAAAAAGAAAATATAATTACTATATTACTTATAGGTAAGCTGTGTACTAAATTTGAACCCATAAATCCCTCTCTAAGATTTTCAAATTATTACTCAAAATTTTTGCTTGTACAACTTTTCTAAGATTGAGAGTAAGAATACATATACCATGATTTAGACTTAATTCCTAAATTTATTTAGCTTAGATTATCTTTGAGTTGCTAGATTATATCATTAGAATCTTAGATTATAATTGATTTATAACCCATATAGAAAACCCCATTTTTTCACTTAGATCTTAGGGATTTTAAGAGAAAAGTATATTAGAGGGAGTAAATAAGGAAGATTACATGTTAATTTGACTTAACCATGGTACGGAGTTGATAGATTATGATCTTAGAGCCTTAGGATCAAACCCTAGTAGAGCTAAACCACACCACCCACAAACTTCACCCTTTCTAATATGTTTTTAAGTTATAAATCATGTTTTATATAAACTTCTAGGCCTTTCACCATAGCCAAAAACATAGTAAATGTAGCCCCAATTCAATAATTCATAATGAATTCCATCGGTATCTAGAAATTACAAATTAGGACTAGTTAAAAAGCTTAGAAGTCTACTTTCCAATGCAAGAAGTAGTACTCAAAAATATGAACATTTGTCCCTTGAAAAATTTGAACCCTAAGACTATTTAAGAAAATTACAGGTATGGCAGTGAAGAAAGACTTCTAAATATCTATTTATTAATTTTACTTAATCTTAGTAAGCTTTCTTTCTCAACTTCCATCCTAACATTTTTAATCATTGTCTTTAGTGTTTCTAAGTCATATTCAAACAAAATTATACTATCCTAGACTGCTCATGATTACTCAGTTCATAGCCATACATGTTAAGTCTTAATATTCAAAATTTGGTATGTTACAATCAAAATAAATAGCAATGATAACAAATTCATTTCTAGATCTTTCCATATATAAGCAATTTGGAATATTTTTATATTACTGCTTCAATTGTTATTTACTAAATTGGTTACACTACATGTGCCTCCATATAGAGAATTAGTTAATTATATGTTTCGAGAAACTTAAATCCTTTAAGAAGTTTCATATATTATGATCCAAATCTATTCATGTGTTGGATCATTTTAAATTCACACGAGGATTTAAATCCTTATGAGATTCACATATAAGTTCATTATATAGTGAATCATAAGTTATAATTATATATTGGATTAAGGTGCAATTTTAATAGCAAAATTTATCCTAAGGGACACTGGGTACCATAAAGTTCATTTGGGAGCAAAAATATACATGAAATTATCAAAAGGAGGCATCTGGCACCATGACGTTAACGTCTGTTAATTTACCGTTAGAGGGGCCCACCAAGTTAGCTTTAAGGTGCATTTCTAACAACAAAGTTTACTCTAAAAGGTATCAGGCACCATGAAGTTTACTTGAGTGTAAAAATATACATGATATTTCTAAAAGGAAAACAAAAAACAAAATTCTCTAACTCCCATAAATGTACATTAATTTTATTTTTTTGGATCTCACTAAATATCATTTTTTTCTTTACTCATTCCTACTTCCTCTTCTCCTTAGTATAATGGACAAATTTGAAAAAAAGAATTAAAGAAGTAAAATAATTACTTAAATATAGCATATAGTACATGGTCCCTCTAAAATATTTATACGCATCATTTGATTATATATTAATTTATAAGCCAAGAAAATTAATTTAGAGAAAACAATAAATATAATACTTTAAAGTAATTTATTTAATTTTTTAAATCTCCTCAAATTAGTTTATTGCGTCCTATATTAAGGACTAGGGGCAATACTTGGGTACAAGCAATGAACCTCGTATCCTAGAAGGGAAATACATTGTTTTGTGTAAATACATATAAAAGGTTTAAAGGTTGAGAAAATGACATGACAAAGAGAGTGTATATGTTGACTATGATGAAAGAAATATGGATCAACTTGGAAATGGAAACTGATGGAGAGAAAATATAGCATTTGGTGGGACCCAAAAGAATAAAATTAATGGATGTTTATAAGAGTTAAAGAATTTTTTTTTTTTTTCCTTTTGGAAAGTTCATGTATATTTTTGTATCCAAGTAAATTTCATGGTACCTAGTGCCCCTTGATGTAAACTTTGTTATTAAAAATGCACATTAAAACTAATTTCGTGGGCCCCTCTGATGATAAACTAATGGACATTAATGGCCTGGTACCAAATGCCCTCTTTTGACAACTTCATGTATATTTTTGTACCCAAATAAACATTATGGTAATCAATGCCCTTTAGGATAAACTTTATTGTTAAAATTGTACTTTAACCCTTATATATTCCCAAGATTCATATGAAAAATTTTCATATATTATCAAACTACCAAACTAATAAGACATAAAAGTTTAATCCAAGGTAAAAAAACCAGACCGGACCGGCCGGTTCGATCGGAAAATCGGTGAACCGGTGGCTGGTCCGGTCCGGGAGGCCAAAAAAACCGGCCTGTAGTTGAACCGGTACTAACCGGATCAAACCGGGCAACCCGCCGGTTTGATGGGTTGTCCGGTTTTGAATATATATATATATTTTTTAATACCCAATCCATGGAAACGACGTCGTTTGGCAGTGGAAATTTACAAAAAAAAAAAATTGAAGATGGTCCGGTCCAAATCGAACGAGTGAACGATCTCGCTCGCCCTTGCTTTAGTTTCTCTCGTCGTCGCCACCCTCCCCCAAATCGAAATCCCTAGCTGAATCAACATCATTGTGCTGGAGTTTTCTCGCCATCGGAGGTCTCGGATCGTCGCGTCACGTCGTCGAGGTTGAACGTTGAAGCAGCCGGTGATCGTGGTTCAAGCTCAAATCTGCATCGCAGCCGCAGGTGGTCGCCTCCCATCGTCGTTGCTTCTTCCCGGTGGCAGAATCATCGTCGGAGCTGCAGGTGCGTTCTTCGGTTTTTTTTTAGATATTAAATCATCACTCATCAGCGTGCTCTGCTCTTCGGTCAAGTAGCTTTGTGCGTTCTTCGGTTTTTTTTCCATCTGAATTCTCAAGTAGCTAGGCTTAGATAAAATGAGATTTGTTTCCTTTTTCTAATGTAGAACAATATCGTGTATGATATAGATATAAGATCCAAGAAAGATCATTTGATTCGTTTGAATGATGATGTGCGTTCTTCGGTCGGTCATACAGTATACTGAATTACTGATTGATTCAATGATATTGATTCGTTTACTTGAAACATCATTTGATTATTTGAATGATGATATCTGGTCAGCACATGTGAGAGGATTCGTTAACTAAAATTTGATCATACTGAATTTTGGCATGATGATATCTAGTCAGCACATCTGAATATTGGCATGATGCTTGTAACTCATAACCTGAAAATTTATGCAAATGGTGTTTGAATATTAAATCCAAGTACTTAAAGTGCATATTTCATATGAAATCTGAATTTATCAATTTGATCTTTGATTTTTAATCAGTGATGTTATATTATCTGAGCTAATCCCATAGCAATGAACCCCCAGAGCCAGATGTTTGATTTTTTTGATTTGTTATTTAGTAACAGTGATGGATATTTCAAGTAATCCAAGTTCAAGAAGTGACAATGTGATTCCTAATACGGGATCTTCCACTCCTAATACTGAAATTTCCACTCCTACACCCACTTCTTCATTACGTACCAAAACTGATCCTGCATAGGCACATATTGCATACAAAAAAGAGGGGACACAGAATATATATACTTGTCTTTTCTGTGCTAATAGTTATAGAGGAGGTGGGATAAATAGGATGAAGCAACATCTTGCTGGTATCACTGGTCAAATAGCTTCTTGTAAGAAAGTTCCACATGATGTACGCCATAGAATGTCAGAATCTTTGAAAGAATCTTAAAAAAAAAACTGTTGAAAACTTAGAAAAGGATGTTGAAGAAACCCATGTTGATCCACAAATTATCATGAGTACTTCGAAGAAGAGGAAAGCTAGTGGGAGTATGGGCAATTATTTTGCTTCTAGGACAACTCCTGATTCCCAACCGGGTATTAAAAGTGCATTAGCAACTAAAGAAGCAAAACATAATGTGAAAATGTTGATTGCTGAATGGGCTACTGTGAACTGTATTCCGTTTAAAGCATTTGATTGCCCTTTATTTCAAAAAGCTGTGGATGGAATTGCTTCAATTGGGCCTGGGTTTAAAGCCCCTAGTGCTTATGATTTCAAAACCAATTTATTGGGTCATTGGAAAAAAGAATGTCAGTTGCTGATTGATTGTCATTGAGCTAAATGGAAAAACAATGGCTGCACACTCATGGCTGATGGATGGACCGATGTTAGACAACGCACTTTGATAAATTTCTTAGTGTATTCTACACACGGTATGGTATTTGTGAAATCTGTTGATGCATCAGATCTAGTCAAAGATGCTAAAACTTTATTTACACTATTATGTGAAGTCATTGAGTGGATTGGTCCTAAGAATATCGTTCATGTAGTGACTGACAATGCAGCCAACTATGTAGCATGTGGCAAACTGATTAAGGAAAAGTATAAAAGCATTTATTGGTCTCCTTGTGCTGCTCATTGTTTGAATCTTGTATTGAAAGACTTTTCCAGCATGCCTCATGTGTCGGACCTTGCATCAAAGGCATCAAGAATAACCATCTTTGCATACAATCATATGGTTTTCTTATCCTGGCTGAGAAAAAGATCGAGCTGGAAAGAAATTGTGCGTCCTGGTGCCACAAGATTTGCTACTACATTTATTACATTGCATAGCATATATATGCACAAAAATGACTTATAAGCTTTGGTTGTTGATAAGCATTTTGTGGACCACAAATTATCCAAGACCGAAGCAGGAAAAATTTTTAGTGCAATCATATTAGATAACCGGTTTTGGAATGACTGTTATGAAGTTGTAAAGATTGTATCTCCTTTGATAAAATTATTGCGAATTGTGGATTCAGATGAAAAACCTTCATTGCCTTATGTTTATGAAGGCATGCGAAGAGCAAAAATGGCAATTAAGGAGATGTTTAAGAAGAACAAGGAGATGTATAAGCCTTATACAAGAATTATCCAAGCTCGATGGGACAAGCATTTGAAAACCAATCTTCATGCAGCATCATACTTGTTAAACCCTGCAATCACATATGGTCCAGACTGTCCTAGCAAGTCAAAATTAATGATGGCTTTGATTGATGTGGTGGAGTCTTATTCAGATGAAGATGTTGATGGCTTTATGGTGATGAAACAAGCAACCACTTACCGTGAAGGCAAAGAATCTTTCAGTAGACCCTCATGTCAAAAAGCTGCACAAAAATTAGACCCTTGCAAGTGTTAATACTTTATAGTATTTTCATAGTTATTCACTAGTTCTTTATAATATTGTATGCTAAATGTATTTTATTATGCAGATGAGTGGTGGACATATTATGGTTGTTCAGTTCCAGAATTACAGCGCGTTGCAATGCGTATTCTTAGTCAAACTTCTGCTTCTTCTGGTTGTGAGAGGAATTGGAGCTTGTTTGAGAGAATTCATACAAAAAGAAGAAACAGATTGGAACATAGCAGGTTGAATGATTTGGTTTTCACAAACTATAATTTGCGATTGAAGCATAGGTACTCTTAGAAATACTAAATGCTTTTAATCTTCTATTTTAATTGATTTATATTTAATTGAATTTTTATTTGTCATTGAAGGAATACATTGAAGAAGAAGAAAAATTATGATCCAATTGACTTTGAAAATATTGACATTGTGGACTTTTGGGTGACTGAAGAAGATCCCACCCCTGAGTTTGATGATAGAGATGTGGCTACAATTGAAAGTGTTTTTAACAATGAAGGCACTGCAAATTCAACAACTTTTGAGAGGGATAATGAAAGTATATATATAATTAAGATTCTATTAGTATTCTTAGATGAATATATAACTATTTGCATAATGATTAATATTGATTATTGTCTTATATAGGTGATGAAGATATGGACATTGCTGATCCTCCACCTTTGCACGATGATGCTGTTACTCCTACTTTTCCTCGCCCAACTGATGATATCTTAGTCCATGCTCCTACCAATGATCTTAATGATGATTTTGATTTTGTATAGTGATGAAGATGTGAATTTTATTAATATTTGCTTGGTACAATTAAACCTTTAAACTACTTTTGTAACTTTCTATCTTTTTTTGAGTGATTATTATTTATGAATTCAGTTCTATTTTAATATTGTGAATTAAATTATATTATTTTAATATGACCGGTCCGACCCCGGTCCGACCTCCGGTTCGATCAGTGACCCTTGACCCACTGCCTCGACCGGTTTAGCTCCCGGTCCGGTTTTTGTTCCTTGGTTTAATCTACTATGAGATTGAAGTTCTCTTTCTTGTATAAATGCTCATTCATATGATATTAGGATTACACTTTAGGTGTTCAAGCTGGAAATACCCTCATTCACATTATAATATTGCATATTGCGTCATTTCTTTTCTATTGGCTAACTATCTTTCTATTTGAATATGATGACAAATTTGCATATAAGATTCTCATTTTCTAATGTGATAATATCACCAAAATTATTGTCAATAATTTTATTCTTTTTCAGTCCCCTTTTCTTTTATGATATAACTTATCAAGATCTCTTTGTGGCTTTCAAGTACTTGAATATCTTTTAGCCTCTTTTATAATTCTTGCCTCCTTGTTATGATCATCATAATTATTTACTCCTTTTTCTCTTGTCAAACCAATCATTCTATAATGCTTCGGGCATGTCTTATTTTTATTTATACTAATAGGAGCTTGTTTAGTTGGAATATGAGAATTAAGAATTTTCATTTAGGTTAGCAATTGCATTTAGCAGATATTTAGCAATATTATGTGAATGCAATATTTTATGAACTATATTATATATTTGAGGATCTACATTTAATAGTATAATACATTTTATGTGTTTTCTTTTCCAGTTATTCATTTTCTCCACCTCATATTGGAAACATGCAATATAAGTTTAATAAATTCATAAGTTTCATTTAAAAGCATTCTTTTGTTTCATTTAGAGAAAAACAAAAAGAAGGAGGTTCTTATCCAACATTAATATGAACTTTCTTTTAATATCCATCTATGTGAATTATTATGGTGGAATAATACATATTACACATTCTAAAATGGAAAATATTTGGCTCCTTACTAAAAGCCAATTATAATGGGAGAATTGATAATCCATTGTTGTCTTGATGCATTTATGTTCGGAGATATGTAAAATCAATTGTCAAAACATTAGAATGGAAATTTCATTATCATACACTTTGATCTAGCTGCTTATAGAGGCTTTTAATAAGCATATAATCATTGACAACTTTAGGAATAATCACTAGCAATTTCAACGAGAATCATATTGGTCGTATAATCTAAGACTTTTACACTCAATGTAAGTATTTGAACATATTTGTAAACCTCATATTGCAAGTTGATTAGTGATCATTTCATAGATGCATCTCTTATTCATAAAGTTATAATTCGGTCCACATGGTGTCTAAAGGGGTGTGTGTGTGTGTGTGTGTGTGTGTGTGTGTGTGTGTGTGTGTGTGTGTGTGTGTGTGTGTGTAAACTTGGTACATTATAACATGAATCTGATTTTAACCACAGCTAGCAATGTTTTTTTATTTAATTCTTTTTGAGAGAAGAGGGGCAGTTAGGGCTTAAGCATGAAAAATTAGGGTCTTTGAGTGTAATATTTATTGAAATTAATGAGGTCTTAAAGCACAATTTTTACCTAAAATCTAAGAAATCAAACAATGACAGTTTTGGACCCATTTGATAATAGGAAATTATAATATTAATATGTATCAAATTAAATATTACAAATATATAAGAATAAGAAAATGATGACATTTAAAATTTAAATTAACAAAATGTAAAATATGAATATAATATAAAGTAATGAGAAAAGGTAAATTCTTATACCTCATATGATGAATATGAATTTCCATTGTAAGGCCATGTTCCCTCTTAACAAATTGGAGTTATATGAAATGAACATAGCTACTAACTACTTTATTATTGTGCTTCCCTACACATTAAGTTAATTGATATCAAATTTATATGACCATAATTATTAGAATGGAGTTAAGACTTTAAATAAATAAAATTTTAAAGGTCAAAATGTAGGTTTGCTCTGAAAGTTTTTATTTAGGAGCGTTGGGTACTCAGAATTTTTTTGGGAGTAAATTTTTCATGGAAGTTAAAAATTGTAGCAATATTGCCTCTACCTTTAAAAAGCTAACATTGACCATTAAAATAGTAACATTGACCATTAATATTTTTAACATTAAGGGTAATATTGCTATGATTTTAAACTCTAATGACAAATTTGCTCCCAAAAAAACTTTTAAGTACCCATTGCTCTAGAGTAAAAATTTTTAGGGTAAATTTGCATCTTAAGCCAATCGGTAAATAGACTTTTTGAAGAATATAAATAATATAGCTAAGATGGTGAATAGTTCAAATATCTCATATTACATTTTCTTGTCAACCTGGAAGAAAAAGTAGAAGCATGGAGAGAAATTGCTTTCCCTTGCCATATCATTTCAGGATTCTTTTTTTTAGGGACTTAAGAATATATAGGGAGAGAAGTTCATCAAAATGTTCTTTATCTTATTTCTTCTTTGCCAAGCACTATTGTTCATTATTAATTAGCATATAAAACAACTAGCTACTTCCTATAATCCCCTTCTTCACTCTTTAGATTAGGACCTGCAAAAGGTTATCTAGGGGAATGTAGGCATTGATATAAAGATAGAGGCTCTAGCTTCAGATTGCTCAACCCTTTTATGTAACATCCCAAGCTTTGAATATTAGGATTTAGCATGTAATGCTACAAATTGAGTGATCATGAATAGTCTTTGATAGTAAAATTTTGTTTAAATGTGATTTAGAAGTACTAAAGATAATGATTGAAAATGCTAGGATGGAAGTTGAGAAAGAAAACATAATAAAACTAACTAAAATTAATGAATAGATACTTAGAGGTCTTCCTTCTTGTCATACCTATAATTTTCTTCAATAGTCTTAGGAGTTTGGAATTTTGAAGGACTAAATGGTCTTATTTTTGAGTAATTCTTTTTGTATTGCAAAGTAGACTTCTCAAGCTTTCTAATAAGTCCTAATTTATAATTTTTGGAGACTTGTGGAAATGATTATGAATTTTTAAAGTCAAACTATGTTTGTTGTATTTTTGCTCATGACGAACTTTGTTTTAGTCGCAATGAAAGGCATAGAAACTGATATAACATGTGATTTTTAACCCAAAAAAATGTTTGATAAGGGTTGCTTGGTTTGGCTCTATTAGGGTTTGATCCTAAGGCTTTACGATTAGGATCTATCAACTCTAAACCACTGGTTAAGTGAAATTAACACCTAATCTTCCCTCTCTGCTTCCTCTAATCTACTTTCATTTTGAAATCTCTAAGATTTAAGTGGGGAATTAGGAGCTTTCTACCTAGGTTTTAAATTAATTATAATTGATGTTTATAAGGATATAATCTAGTAATTTAAAGATAATCTAAGTTAAAGCAACTTAGGAATTGAATACAAATCATGGTATATTTATTTTTACTCCAAACCTTAGAAAAGCTATATGAGATAGAATTTTCAGTAACAATTTAAAGACCTTGGAAGGGAGTTATGAGTTAAAATTTGGTATTTAGCTTACCCATAAAGTATTATGTGACATATATTTTTCATTTGTGAATTTGAAATTTAGATTGACAACTCCAATTTTAGAGTCTTGATTTGTGACTTTTAAATGCTTACTACCAGGTAATATGAATTCTTACTTGCCTCTCCTATTCGTTCTTTACGAGGATGATGGAGGAGCATGGTGTGATCAAGAGCAAGGGCAAGGAGCCTAGATAAATAAGTCCAACATTCCAAACAATCCATTACAAGGCATTGGAGGCCCAATGACAAGAGCAAGGACCAAAGTTACGAAGGAGGCCCTAAATTGTGTAATAAGAGAATTAAAAGAGTTGACGCCCATTTATTTGGAGGAAGCACATTTTTGTGAGCCAAAAAAGAGTTCAAAAATAGTGATAACATTGCTAAAAGCCCAACAAGATGATATACAAGGCCTATATGGAGTTCAGATTAAAGAATTCACTTAAAATGCCATGTGACAAGCATGTGCCTTGGATAAGGATCAAAAGTGACATCCAAGAACCTTCAAGAAGGATCAAGAAGGCATTATGAATTGATTATGATTTAAATTCATTTGTTTTTTGTTAAGGATTGTTCTAGAAGACCATGTTTTGATCTACTTTCCTATTTTTAAATACAGATTTGTTCTTGAAGTTCAAGTTATTTTCTTTTATTTTTATATAATAAATGGTACCTCTCATAGTCAAATAATCATTAGTGAGGCATAATTCCTAGCATTTATGTCTTAAGATGCTAATTCTCGAGTCTTCTAAGGTTGTCCATGTATAGGCTATGTTTTTTGTAATTGAATTTTCAGACTTAGATGAATGAGAATTGAGTTTATTTCTTTTTGTGTTAGCTTTGCTTGCATCCTTGTATTCTCATGAGAATACTTGACAGTATAAAGAGATTGATCAACCTTGTGGTGTCTTCATGGTTAGAGTTGTAAGAGACAGGTTCTCTTAAGGTCCTACTTAAATCAACTGTCCGTTCGTTACTTGATTAATTTCCTTCAAATTTGATATGAAGGGATGTACGGACCAGCTAGAATCAAGTAACAAGACGGTTGATCTAAGTAGGACTTTAAGAGAACCTGTCTCTGACAACCCTAGCCATAAAGACACTACAAGGTTGATTAATCCTTTGATACTGTCAAGTATTCTCATGAGAATACAAGGATGTAAGAAAAGCTCACATAGAGAGAAATAAACTTAATTCTCATTCATCTAAGTTTGAATTAATTACAAAAAATGTAGCCTATATATAGGCAATCATAGAATACTCTAGAATTAGCATCTTAAGACATAAATGCAAGGAATAATGCTTCATTAATGATTATTTAACCATGAGAGGCACCATTTATTACATAGAAATAAAAGGAAATAACTTAAACTTTAAGAAAAAGTCTGCTATTTAAAAAAGGAAAGTAGATCAAAACATGATCTTTTAGAAAAATTCTTAACAAACAAAAAAAAACAAAATTAAACCATAATCAATTCATAATGATGCCTTCTTCATTCTTCTTGAAGGTTCTTAGACGTCACTTTTGATCCTTGTCCAAGGCACATGCGTATCCATGGTATTTTAAGGGAGTTCTTCAATCTGAACCCCACATGGGCCTTGTACATCATTTTGTTGGACTTCTAGCAATGTGATCACCATTTTTGGACTCTTTTTTTGGCTCACTAAAATGTGCTTCTTCCAAATAAATGGGCTCTGATAAAGCCTAATTTTTATACATTTTATCCCACATTAATTCAGGATTTAAATTATAATTTTGAGCTTAAATGGATTTTTACGCATTATTAGATTAATTGGTTGATTTTTGGATTTTTCATAAAAATTGAGGTTTTGGATTAAAAATATAAATATTTTGTGATTTCCTATTTTTGACTTGGAATTAATTTTTTCTATTTCTTTGGAAACAAGTCTCATATTTTTAGAAAGATTATTTTTAGAAAGTTTTGTAATTTCTTGCCTAATTTTTGTGCATATTTAATATTTAATTTTTTATTATATTTGGATATAATCTACATTAATGGATGCACTTAAATTCTTGTAGGTCAAGAAAGAGCATATAGGAAATCCAATGGTGCAAGATTGTTTCTTGGGATTTAAGTACAATCCAATGGCTAATATCAAGTGGGCCAATTAGTTACTAATGGGCTTGAGTTTTGTATCCACCAAAATTTCCTTTTCTCCTATTAAAATATTCCCCTCATTCCATATAGAAAATTCACACCTAATTTCAATTTATTCTCCTTTCACAGATTGCACCATCCCTTACCATCATCACTCCACGTATACAAAAGTCTCACGCCCTCTCTCATATTTTATTGATTCCATCCCATATTCACCCAACTATTCTCACCATATTCCTCCCCTTTCTTACTACACGCACAACTCTTTAGCATCACCTTCAATCAATTCATGGCTGCGGCATCTAATGATTTTGGAGGGAAGATAATTTTCATGGCAGCTTAAGCTTGTTAGGGAGGCAACTTGGGAGGAGCATAGAGAAGACTTCAGCCTTGGGCTAGCACTTGAAGACCATAAGGGAGTGATATTTCATTTATCTTTTTAATTCAAGGACTTGAAATTATTTAGTTTTAAATAATTTTAAGTTGTAATTTTGTGAGACAATTTAGTTCTAGATTGTCATCTTTATGCTTGGATTAGATTGATATTTGGATTTTATTTGTATTGAAACACTTGCTGGAATTTATGTTTATGAACCTTTGCATTGTTAATTGAATTTATAATTGAGTTTTCATTATGAGTTTAATTATCAATGTAGTTTGAATTGCAAAATTTGGGTTCTTTTGCCTCTTAATTGTTTTATTAAGTTGGCTAATTGTCTGATTGTTTAATTGGATAATTTCAAACATAATTTTCAGAATTTTGAGTTATTTTCATTGGTTTTAATAAGCTTAGTTAACCAACCTTATACTGTTATGAGTTCTCTAATAGTTTAAGGATTTTTGAAATTGAGGGTTTCCTTTGTTTCAAATAGGTTATTAAATTTGTTAATCCCACTCTCTTATCACTTTCCTTTGGTCTAATTAACTGATTAAGGTTATGAAGACTAAATCCATGCGAATCCTAAGTTGTCCCCTCTACCTTACCAAAGAGAACTTCTCAATTTTCACTTGTTAATTTTCTTTGCTCTTTAGTCAATTTTTTTCATTTTTCATTTTAATTTTTTCCAAAAAAATCCCCCCAAAAATTGCATTGCATTCATTTATGTTTAATTTAATTTTCATATAGATTTTAGGACATTTGCATCTTGCATTTAGAGTTAGAATTTTGCATTTTAGTTTAGGTCCAATTTATTACATTTTTTTATCACCTAAATTTTCACCTAAAGAAACCCATAACTTGCTCTTTGGAAGTAATGACCTAGGTCGATTCTAAACTACAAATTAATTAGGACCTAATTTAATTGAGTGTTTTAACGACAGAGGCATCATCAGGCTCCAACTCTTTTAACTCTCTTATTACACAATTTGGGGCCTCCTTCATAGCTTTGGTTCTTGCTCTTGTCATTGGGCCTCTAATGCCTTGTAATGGATCTTTTGGAATGTTGGGCTTCTTTATTTGGGCTCCTTGCTCTTGCTCTTAATCATACCATGCTCCTCTATCATTCCCTCCCCACTTAAAAGGATTCATCCTCAAATCTACAACGTCAAATAGAGATAAATTAGTCACATTAAAAGTAGCACTACCATTACCATAGGAATAAGGCAAATCTATTTTGTAAGCGTTCTCATTAATTCGCTCCAAGACTTGGAAAGGGCCATCTCCTCTTAGATGTAACTTAGATTTGCATTGTTCAGGAAATCTCTCTTTCCGCAGGTGTATCCAAACCCAATCTCTAAGCTTAAAGACAATCCTTTGATGAGCTTTGTTAGCTTGCCTAACATATTATTCATTCTTCCTCTCTATGTTGGCTCTCACCTTAGCACGTAATCCCTGCACCAAATTGATTGAGTAAAACACGTGAGCAGAGTGGTGAGATCCTTCATTTCTATTTTTTCCTCTTTGCTTTAACTAACATCTCAGGTTAAAGATGAGCAAGAAAGAATCCAACAATGAAGAATTCAACAAAGATATCAAAGTATTCATGAGTGCCATAAGAGATGAGTTTCTGAAACTCAAGATGGAAATGGAAGAGTTAAAGATATCCAAAGTAGATAGTAGTGATGAGGAGGTGATTAAATCTGGTTCGTCATCTTCAAAGAGTAGGAGCAAACAATCTAAAAATGACATGGCCATAACTGATCCAAAGATCAAGTATCTTGATTTCAAGGGTAATACCAATCTAGATAAATATCTTGATTGGGAGATGAAGTTTGAGTAGATTTTTAGATTGAATGATTGGTCTGAAGAAAAGAAGGTAAAATTAGCTTCATTTTAGTTTTCTGATTATGCAACTATTTGGTGGGAAGATTTGTAGCTTAAGGGGTGCCTTAAGGGCAAAGGTCCCCCTCGTACGTGGGAGAAGCTAAAGAAACTCATGCACAAGAAGTATGTTCCTAATTTCTATTATCATCAGCTTAATAGAAAGTTGCGACTATTTAGCCAAGACTATATGACAGTAGAGGAGTATATACATGAGCTTGACCATCTTAAGATGCGTGTTGGAGTACAAGAAG
The DNA here is from genome assembly GCF_004799145.2 of Neltuma alba. Taxonomy (NCBI): domain Eukaryota; kingdom Viridiplantae; phylum Streptophyta; class Magnoliopsida; order Fabales; family Fabaceae; genus Neltuma; species Neltuma alba. The sequence goes on from NW_021637439.1 coordinate 154,726, forward strand.
ATGAAGAATCAAGCATGAGCAGAATTATTGATGGTCTGAGACTTGAAATTAGAGACAAAGTTGAGATGCACACTTTTGTTGATAAGGAGGAGGTGGTGCACAAAGCCATCAAAGTTGAGAAACGATTTAAAAAGAAACACTTCAAATCCTCATCCTATGGCTAGAGGGACTCTAAATCAACCCCTAAGTGGAAGGATTCCAAGGCCAAGGATGTAGCAAGATTCACACCTAAAGCCAAAGAGGAATTAAAGCCCAAGGGTGATGGTGGTAAGAAACTTGACTCTAAAACTTCTTCTACTGATAAAACCTCTTCTCTTCAATGTTTTAGATATCATGGAAAGGAGTATATTGCTTTCAAATATGCCAATAAGAGAGCTATCATTACCAAAGACAATGGTGAGTATGACAGTGAATATTTGAGTGATAAAAGTGATGATGACATGACCTCTTTGGTGACTAACTCTGAATTGGAGATTGATGAAGTTGAACCCGTTATGAGAGAAGCATTGGTGGATAAGAGAGCCCTAAATATTCATGTAAAGGAAGATGATGAGAAAGAGCAGTGAGAGCTTATCTTCCACACTATGTGCTTTATAAAGAATAAGGTCTGCAGCATGGTTATTGATAGTGCTAGTGTTACCAATGTTCCTAGTACCTTACTTGTTGAAAAGTTAGAATTGCCTACTATGAAGCATCCTAAACCTTATAAATTGCAATGGTTGAATGATAGTGCTGAGGCTAAAGTCACTAAGTAGGCTTTGGTTCCTTTTTCTATTGGAAACTATCATACTGAAGTTCTATGTGATGTGGTTCCAATGCTTGCTGGACATCTCTTACTCAGAAGGCTATGGCAATTTGATAGTAAAGCTCACCATGATTGTTACAAAAATTGTTATTCTATACCATTCAATGGAAAAATTATTGTATTGAAACCTCTTAGGCCAAAAGAGGCTTATGAGGACTAAGTGAGGATTAAGTAGGATTTTAAAAGAATGAATGAGTTGAAAGAAAAGGAGAGAGTGGAAAAGAAAGAAACTAAAGAGAGAGAAAAGAAAAAGAAAGAACATGAGAAAAGTGAAAAAAAGATAGAGTTTAATTTCTGAAAAAAGTAAGGTTAAAAGAGCATTGTTGAGTGAGCAAGTCTTGGTGCTTGTATTTAAGGATGCTTATTTTTCCACTAATGATCTTAACCACTCTTTGCCCTCTAGTGTTGTGTCTTTGTTGTAGGAATTTGGTGATTTATTCCCAGATGAGACACCTGATGGGCTTCCTTTCTTAAAAGGAATTGAGCATTGGATTGATTTTATTCTTGGAGCTTCTTTACCTAATAGACCTGCTTATAGAGCCAATCTTAAGGAAACTAAAGAAATTCAATGCCAAGTAGATGAGCTCATGAGGAAAGGCTTTATAAGAGAAGGCTTGAGCCCATGTGCTATTCTAGTACTTTTAGTGCCTAAGAAAGATGGTTCGTGGCGAATGTACATTGATTGTAGAGCCATAAACAAAATAACAGTTAAGTATTGCTACCCTATTCCTAGATTAGATGACATGTTGGATGAGTTGTATAGTGCTACTTTATTCTCTAAAATTGATCTTAAGAGTGTTTATCATCAAATTCACATGAAAGATGGAGGTGAATGGAAAATAGCATTTAAAATTAAATTTGGATTGTATGAATGGTTAGTTATGCCTTTTGGGTTAACTAATACACCTAGTACTTTCATGAGCTTGATGAATCATGTTTTTCGTTCATTTATTGGGAAGTTTATGATTGTCTACTTTAATGATATTCTTGTCTATAGTATAACAATAGATAACCATGTTATTCACTTGCATGAGGTGTTTCAAACTCTTAGGGAAAATAGCTCATATGCTAATTTTCAAAAATGCTCCTTTTATATGGATTCTATTGTGTTTCTTGGTTTTGTTATAGGTGCTCAAGGGATTTGTGTAGATGAGGAAATCTAGAGCTTCTATGGACTAGCAAGTTTCTATAGGAGGTTTGTCAAGGATTTTTCAACTATTGCTATGCCTCTAAATGAGCTTGTTAAGAAGCATGTGACATTTACATGGGGTAAAACACAAGAAACAACTTTTAATACCTTGACAGAGAAATTAACCAATTCACCACTTTTGTGTTTACCTAATTGTAATAAAGTTTTTGAAATTGAATGTGATGCTTTTGGAATTGGTATTGGTGTTGTTCTAATACAAGAGTCTAGGCCTATTGCTTACCTTAGTGAGAAATTAAGTGGAACTTTTTTGAATTACTCTACTTATGATAAGGAACTCTGTACTTTAAAAAGAACTTTAGAAACATGGCAGCATTATTTATGGCCTAAGGAGTTTATTATTCACTTTGATCATGAAAGTTTGAAGTTTCTAAAGTCTCAAGGTAAACTTAACTAGAGGCATGCTTGCTGGTTGGAGTTCATAGAGACATTTCCATATGTGATTAAGCATAAGCAAGGTAAAGAGAATGTTGTGCTAATGCTCTTTCTAGGAGGTATTCTCTTATCACTTCTCTTCATGCTAGATTACTTGGGTTTGCATTACTAAAAGGGTTGTATGATTCTGATTGTGATTTTTTCCAAAATTTGGCTTTCTTGTAAAAAACATGGGGTGAATGACTTTTATATATATGATGGGTTTCTTTTTAAGAAAGATAAATTGTGCATTCCTAATTGCTCTATGTGTGAATTGCTTGTAAAAGAAACTCATGGTGGTAGTTTGATGGGTCACTTAAGTGTCAATAAAACTTTAGCTCTTTTGTATGAACACTTTTATTGGCCTCATATGAGGAAAGATGTCATTTTTGTTTGTGCTAAATGTGCGACATGTAAGCATGCAATGTCTAACGTTCAACCTTATGGCTTGTATTCCCTTTTACCCGTGCCTTCCCAACCCTGGGTAGATATTTCTATAGATTTTGTGTTGGGTTTATCTAGGTCTCAGTCTGGAAGGGATAGTATCTTTGGTGTGGTTGATCAATTTAGTAAAACGGCTCATTTTATTGCATGTTCTATGTTGCCCATATTATTGACTTGTTTTTCAAGAAAATTGTTAGGTTGCCTAAAACCATTATGAGTGACAGGGATGTGAAATTCCTTAGCTATTTTTATAGGACTTTATGGAGTAAGCTAGGAACTAAGTTGTTGTTTTCTATTGTGACACATCTCCAAACTAATGGGCAAACTGAGGTAGTCAACAGAACACTTACTACCTTGTTACATGAGATAATCCAAACAAACTTGAAGAATTGGGTCAATTGTCTGCCTCATATTGAGTTTGCATATAACAGAGCTATTCACTCTTCTACTTCTTTCTCTTTATTTGAGGTTGTTTATAGCTTTAATCCTTTGTCTTCTTTAGATATATTACTATTGCCTTCTAATAAGTAAGCAAATCTTAAGGGTGAGAAAAAGGTTGAGTTTGTGTAGGGATTACATGCTAAGGTTAGAGCCAACACAGAGAGGAAGAATGAGTAATATACTAGGCAAGTCAACAAAGGTCGTCAGAGGATTGTCTTTGAGCCCAGAGATTGGGTTTGGGTATACCTGTGAAAAGAGAGATTTCCTGAACAACATAAATCTAAGTTACATCGAAGAGGAGATGACCCCTTCCAAGTCTTAGAGCACATCAATGAGAATGCTTACAAAATAGATTTGCCTAGTTCCTATGGTAATGTTAGTGCTACTTTTAATATGGCTGATTTATCTCTCTTTGACGTTGCAGATTTGAGGATGAATCCTTTCGAGCAGGGAGGGAATGATGGAGGAGCATAGTATGATCAAGAGCAAGGGCAAGGAGCCTAAACAAAGAAGTCTAACATTCTAAAAGATCCATTACAAGGCATTGGAGGCACAATGACAAGAGTAAGGACCAAAGTTATGAAGGAGGCCCTAAATTGTGTAATAAGTGAATTAAAAGAGTTGAAGCCCATTTATTTAGAGGAAGCACATTTTTGTGAGCCAAAAAAGAGTTCAAAAATGATGATCACATTGCTAAAAGCCCAACAAGATGATATACAAGGCCCATATGGGGTTCAAATTAAAGAATTCACTTAAAATGCCATGTGACAAGCATATGCCTTGGACAAGGATCAAAAGTGACGTCTAAGAACCTTCAAGAAGGATGAAGAAGGCATCATTATGAATTCATTATGATTTAAACTCTTTTTTTAGTCAAGGATTGTTCTAGAAGATCATGTTTTGATCTACTTTCCTATTTTTAAATAGCAGACTTGTTCTTAAAGTTTAAGTTATTTCCTTTTATTTCTATGTAATAAATGGTGCCTTCCATAGTCAAATAATCATTAATAAGGCATAAGTCCTAGCATTTATGTCTTAAGATGCTGAGTTTGGAGTCTTCTAAGGTTGCTTATGTATAGGCTATGTTTTCGTAATTGAATTTTTAGACTTAGATGAATGACAATTGAGTTTATTTCTCTATATGTGAACTTTGCTTACATCTTTGTATTCTCGTGAAAATACTCGATAGTATCAAGGGATTGATTTTCATGACTAGGGTTGTAAGAGATAGGTTCTCTTAATGTTCTACCTAAATTAACCGTCCATTTGTTACTTGATTCTAGTTTGTCCGTACGTCCCCCTCATATCAAGGAGTTTTGAGTTAAATTAAACCCTCTAAGATAGATTCTAAATAATATGGAATATCAAAACTGAGTAAGGAATCTAAAAAATGTCTTTTGAACTTTCAAAACTTGCCTAGTGGGATGATTTATGGGAAAAAAAAATGATGTATGGAAACCTAAGATTAGATGGAAGATGAATTGAGTTTTTGAACTAACGTTCAGATTTTGCACACACTATCATATTTGTTGTGATGAAAGCATGGTTATTTCGCCATGGCAAGATGGTTTGCTCGCCACAACAATAAGGTGTTAGTTCGTCATGTCAAGGGACCAAGTTTGCCGCAGCGAACAATCCAAGTTGTTGTGTAATTGGCTATGTTTTGTATATTGGCATGAGATTCTGAAATGATATATTATGCATCAAATACATGGTAAATGTTGTTGTATGGTATGGTGATATTTACTTGACACAGGTAAGGGATAAACTGAATCATATCTATTACATTTTCTTGTGATTATTATTGTAGACCTTGTATATGTGCTTAGGAAGTAGGTAAGGATTAAGAAATGTTATAATGTAATTGTGATTTATATATTAATGTGGGGAGGTGATGTAATAATGATATGACATAAAACCACACGATTTGCTTTCATAACATGCACACTAATTAGCCCCTTTGGAGAGGGTAACACACTCTCATTTGCAATATTCCAGAAGTATCTTGGGGCAGCATACCCTAAAGGCATTATACATGACAAGGTACTAGGCAATAAACTCAATGGGGCAACATATCCCTTCTCTAGATGAACCCATGGCCTGTGTGTACTTTGTTGACTTTTGTCCATTTGTATCATGCATGCAGAAAGCCTATAAGAGTCACTAGTTACAGTTAAGACTTAGCCCATGGGTTCAAGTCGATAGTTATATAAAGGATATAAGGCAGGAATTGAATGATTAATAATGGATAATAAATTATGGTTAAAGCATGCATATGTGTTAGTGTTTATTTTAGCTTATATGTTTGTGATATATGTTACTTATTACGTGATAGTAATATGTTTAATGATTATTTTAACTATTAGTCTCATTTGATGCCTCTTAGGAGTACTAGTAGGTAAGGTGAGTAGGAGTTTTTATTGTTGAGTTAGTACTATCATTTTGTTATATTTACCATTTTCAGTTAAAGGCAATCGAAGAGCCATAATGGGGAAGAAACTAGAGGCGTAAGGTCACTTTCATTGGTGATCTTGCTCCCAACCTTGTTATGTTTAAACATGAGTTATATGTCATCTAGGACATCTTTTTCCATTTTGTACATTCTCAATGTTGAAACTATTTATATGTTCTAAATTATAAATTTCTTGTTGAGAGCCTTTACGAGCCATGGATCTGTAATTGAATATTACTGAGGATTGCTTTGAAATGAGTTAAATTTAATTTTGCTATATTATTTGTCTCAACTGTGTCAATCAAGTACATAAGAGGCTTTTTATAACCATGTTAGGGGGTATAATCCTTTCTAACATAGGTTGTTGACTCTTTTATAGCCATGATATGTTACACTATTGATTAGTTGCCTTATTCTTTTATACTATGGTTATGAGACAAAGTAAGGAAATTTGGAATAATTTTTGTAAACCATTTCCTTTAATTAACATGATAATAGTGTTGACATTCCTTTAAGTTTAATAAGTTTCTAGTTAAAGGATTACATTTTATCCATGTTTAGGACTGTTATTTTTTCTAGTAAAGAGTTGTATTTCTTTTTGTGTATCTATTCATAAAAAAACAGTTTTTTTTTACATAAAGTCAAAAGAGCTAGAAATACATGAGAGTAATTTTTTAACCTCTATAATTAAAGTTACTACCCGTCAGCTTGTGCTTTGTTTATCTCCAAGGACATTGTACAAGCCTCCAAGCTTTCATAATTGATTCACTTTAATGGTTTTTTTGGACTGAAACTCAAATGTACTTTTTGGACTGAAACTCAAATGTACTTTTTTTTGTTTACATGAAGGGCCTGTATGGTTCAATTCCTTAATCCTTAGATATAGTAATGCAAGGCATTACAATGAAATGCAATGCAATCTTTACTATCGTTAATGTGTTTGGTGGCTTATTAAGAAGATCAAGCAAAAAATTGTTTTTGAAATTTAACCAGATAAAAATAATAATGAAAGGCCTGTACCGCCTTCAATAAAAAGGCAAAGAAAAACTTAATATATCACCCACGAGCCATCTTCAACCCCTCTTCCACATGATTTTCAGCAATGCTAAGGATCTTCCTAGTTGCTGGCTTTCCATTCTAATGTGTGGTCAATATATTAGGAAGATTCATTTAATGATTTCCCTTTCTCACACTGAAATAAGCCACATGGATCTTGTTTCCACTGAATGGTTTCTCCTCTGATGTGGCTTCAAGCATTGTGGGATTAGCCACCATGAACTTGACCTTAGAGCATGAAGAGCATTCATAGAGTAACTGGTCGACGAGGCATGTTCTGTACAACTTTGCAATATGAGGATGATTATTCTAAGGGTTCATCCTTGATTTTAATGTGTCAATCTCTAATATGAATTACCATTCTAGTTCAAAACTTGTGATAAACAATTTAGAATTTTTGACGTAGGTTTTGACTTCCATTCGAAAACTATTAATGCAGTCTCATCAACAATTGCTTCGAATAGGTGGAAAAGACAAAAAATAAGAGGGAATCCAAGTAATACAATGAACGGAGGGAAGAAGACGATTGTTGGAGAGGAAATAGACAAAGGAGGGGTTTGAAGAGAAAGGGATGCGAAGGAGAAATATTAAGGGCAAATGATGTCTTTTCACATGAGTTATTGAGGATAAAATGGACATTTTATGCAGAATTACAGTTATGTGATGATCATTCATAGGATTCTTCCTAGGGATAGATATTACCAAAATATGTACCATTTTTGTTACCAATGCAATCTCATTTACTAACGTTATGTCCAAACAAGCATGTTATTTATGATAATATAACAAGGATTATCATTGCATAAATGCAATGGAATTGAATCAAACGGGCTCAAAAAACACACTTAGAAATGCTTATGGCAAAAAAAAGGAAAAAAAAAAAAAAAAGGAAGGAAGAAGCTAGAGATGCGTGAAAGTATTTTGAATTCTATAATTATGCAATATTTTACTCCTCCGGTCCTAATTATAAGACCCAATTGACTTATTTGAGGAGATTAAGGAAGTAAGTTAAGTTGGTTATTTATAATAAATAAGTGTTGTCATTCCTAAAATATCCTTGCTAATTAAGTATATTGACTAAAACTATCATTATTAGAAGGATTATCTTGGAAAAAAATGCATAAATATAAGAGACAAAATGGATTGGGTCTTATAATTAGGACCAAATAAAAAGTCAAATTGGGTCTTATAATAAGGACCGGAGGAGTATTAGACAGAAATTCTCCCATCCTTACAAAATTGCCCATAGCTTCTTTATGATATTCCAGTGTTACCCTTTCAACTTGTAAACCCTTCTCGTTTCTCTCTCTTTGATGTTCGGCCGCTCTTCTTCCGCATCGGTGCCTGTCGCCCCTACCCCAGTCGTTGTCGACGGCTCCTGGTCCTGCAGACACCGGCGCCGCCGCCTCTCTTCCTCTATCCATCTTCATTGTTGTCAGGTGAGTATCTCTCCCAGATCATATTGATTCTTATGTTCTTTATCCTTGTTCTAGCTCTCACATGCCTCAACCATCTGGTTTCATGGCCCTGGTTGTATATCCATTTCTTCGTTGATTGAGATTTCCCGTTTCTTCTTTGTTTCTAGTTTCTCTAACAATTAGTCGAACTTAAAAATTTCTGACTTGCAATATATATAGGATAAACCCAGAAGCCTCGAAGTTATTATATAAGAGTACATTAGAAATTGAAGTAGGACTAAACAAAACCAAAAAGCTAAAGTTTATAAATGCAATACATAAGTTGGGAATATCGATATGCGCTTTAAAGAAGATTAAGTCGAAAATTGAAATAGCTTTTGGTTAAGACATCCTTGATTGAGTTCCATATAACAGTATTCATTCCATAATGGGCCAGCCCCCGACATCTGCGCCATGAGGAATGCAATATAGTATATATAATGAATGGTGATTCTGCCTATGTGGCTACACAGCCTTCGGTAAAAATGACTTCCCTGTTCCTGGGGGACCATCTAAAGCGATTGTTTTTGCGTTGGAATCTTGTGGCTTTCTATTTGGTCTACTTTGTTCCTTGTCCAATTTGATATTTATGCTCAATCATTATTGAGAATGTACTCTGAAGCTGTATGGCACGTTTGAAGGTTCAAATCAAGGATACTGTTGTATTATTAGTACTATTCAGGTGCCAATCTAATTGCTTGAGATGCTGCATGTTTGACTCTTACAATCGACTAATCTTGAACAATTGCTTTTTCTCTGTGTTTACTGTTTAGGTCACTTCATGATCACATGGGACATCAATTGGTTGATTTGTATTACCAGTCCTATGGTGATCTTCACTTTCATTTGACTGATTGCTTGTGACCTTCGCTTCTCAACCTTGGTGAAGTTTGATGTGCAACCTTATGTACACAGTTATGCCCCTCATTCTTGTTGTTTAAAGTATTAACTTAGAAGGGATTAGCCCATGGCTCTGAAGTTCATATCATAGCATTCTCCTTGCAATTAAGGTTTTGAAGGTGGTTGTTTACCCATTGATTATGTAACTTCTTATGGATCTTACAAAGTTTACACTTGCAATGACCTACAATTTTGTATTTTTAATGTGCAACTCACCAATAGAGAATTTTCTTAGAGTTCATAGTCTTGTAGCACTCCGATTCCAATGTTGTTTTGGTCATCATTGTGTAAAATGGAGGCTTAACTATTATTTCCTAATGTATGGAGTAACTTGTTATATGGTTGGGGTCTTGTCTCTTTTTATTCAACTTAATTTTCTAATTTTATCATATTTTACAGAGGTAAAAGATTTTTAAAAGCCTATTGAAATAAAGGGTTAAGGTGCAAATTTGATTTGGAAGTTTTCACTTAGAAGTACTTGGTACTCAAAAGTGTTTCTTTCTGCTGCAAATTTACCCTGAGAGTTTAAAATTATTGCAATATTGGCCCCTAGCATTAAAAATGTTAGCGGCTAGCTTCACTATTTTAACATTCAACATTAATTTTTTAAAGATAGGATGTAAGATTCCTCTGATTTTGAATTTTAGGGTAAATTTGCATCCAAAGAACAATTTTTTGAGTGCCCAGTGCTATTGAGTGAAATTTTTTGAGAGAAATTTGCACCTTAATCCTAAATTAATGAGATATTACATTATTAATAGAATCATCATTTAAAATGCATATAAAAATAATTTAAGATATATGGGTAAGGTAACAAATCTTGGAAATTTTGACTAATTAATAAAATTAATGAGCATATTAAAAGGCACATGAAAATATTTTGTTATATAAAAAGAAAATAAGGGCAAAGTTGTCCATATTAAAATCCCTCCCCTTTCCTTCTGAATCAAACAAGGTAACATTAAAACACCTCTCCTTCCTTCTCGTTGATTAAAACCTGACCCCTCCTCTTCCCTTCCTTTTACTCCATTAAAATCCCTCTCCTTCGTTAAATCAAAGACACCCTTAGCGAACTTCATCTTCCCTTTTAAAACATCAAATTTGTAAAATTTGAATGTTAATATACACTTTGATTACTATGAGAGTGATGTTCACGTTCCAGAGCTAGATTGATGTGCTGTTGGTATGTGGCTTCTGATTTCTCCGTCAAAAAGGCTCTCTGAAGGATGAGTTTTGATATCTAGTTACTTGTATTTGAATTTGATGATGGTAGATGTAACAATCATACTGCAGAAATTACCATTTTGAGTTTTTGAGTATATGTGATGGGTTGATTTTCATGCTACTGAAATTTTATGATGTGCCTCTGGTTATAGCTTGCACTTGCTTGTTTACACTTGCAGTTTTATGAGTTCTGAACCATCGGAGGCTATATTCAATGTGAACTTAAATGCTAAATCACTTGTTTACAGGATCAAAAGTTTCGTTTAAGCTCATAATTTCTGTTCAGATAGTTATGGTTAATTAGACAAGGCTTTTGTATCATTGGGTTACTGTTTTCTGATTCAGATTTATAGTTGGAATGTTGAAAGTTGCGACATGGAACCACTTTTTGACCAAATTGGAAGGGTCATTTTCTTATCATTCCTGTTCCAATTATTTCAGAAAACCTTAATCTTAGTAAGGATCTTCTATCTTCTGTATTTCTCTTAAGGAGTCCCTTCTTGTGGCAGTGATAAGCATAATGGCCTCAGCCCCAAGACAACTTCAGGTCCTCCGCCGCCATCTTCCAATGTGCTGCCATTATCGTCAGACCTCCACTATCCAGTGTGATTTAGTGCCATCACAAACAGACGATAAATCGCTTGTAACCCAAGTGGTGCAACTTCTCCAAGTACCTGAAAATGAGTGGAATGCCGATCAGCTTCATCCCATGCTGTTCTCTGCCACCACCATGCCTTGCCACCTACTCACAATCACACTTCATTTGGGTTCCTCTTCAAAAGCCTTCAATTTTCTTGAATACGTTAGGGCAAATGCACCATCTGAGCAGAGCTATTGTCTATCTCCCATATTCCATGGCGTTCTTGAGCTTTTTAGTAAAGAGCCCGTTTCAGAATATAAGCTTTTGGAGATTTACAAGAGAGTCAAGCAATGGCACATCCCGCTTACTTCAAGATCAGCCACCCTTTTGATTCAGTGTCTCAGAGCTGCTAAAATGGTGGATGAGTTGCTTCTGCTTTTCAATGACCTTGACCCTTCCGTGAAGAAAACTCATGTTGTCAATACATTGATTAGTGCATTGTTTAGATTGGGGCTTACTGAGAGTGCAGTCCAAGCGCTAGATGAAATGTGTAAACCAAATACTATGTTTCCTCCAAACAAAGTCACTGGTAATATTGTTCTTGCTGAATTGTTAAAGAGGCAAAGCCCTGTAAGAAGCATTACTGATGAGGAAATAGGTCAGTTGGTGAGGAAGCTAAGTGAACATGGTGTTTTCCCTGACACCATCAAACTCACACATCTGATCACCAAACTCTGTCAGAAACAAAAGACTTGGCTTGCTTGGGATCTTTTACATGATGTAATGAAAATGGGCGGTGCAGTTGAAGCCACTTCGTGCAATGCCCTCTTGACAGGGTTGGGAAAGGATAGAGATGTGAAGAAGATGAATGATCTCTTGGCCAAGATGAAAGAAATGGATATACAGCCCAATGTTATAACCTTTGGGATTCTTATTAATCGTTTATGCAAGTCTCGGAGGATTGATGATGCATTGAAGGTGTTAGAAGAAATGAGAGGGAAAGGAGGGAGTAAAGGGATGAATGTTGAACCTGATGTGGTCATATTTAACACCTTGATTGATGGACTTTGTAAAGTTGGGAGGCTTGATGAGAGCTTGAGCTTGTTGGAACAAATGAAAAATGATTGTAGGCCAAATACCATTACATATAACTGCTTGATTGATGGTTTCTGCAAAGCGAGCAACCTTGATAAAGCACATGAGCTGTTTGATCAAATGAACAAGGAAGGAGTGATACCAAATGTGGTCACCCTCAATACACTGATTGATGGTATGTGCAGACATGGGAGGATCAGCAGTGCTGTTGAGTTTTTCAACGAAATGCGAAGGAAAGGCATAAAAGGGAATTCTGTGACCTATACTTCTCTAATTTCTGCCTTTTGTCATGTGAACAATATTGATAAGGCCGTGCAATATTTTGATATGATGCTGAGCTCTGGATGCTCCCCAGATGTGATCGTTTTCTACAGTTTGATATCTGGTTTGAGTCTTGCTGGGAGGATGGATGATGCTACTTTTGTTGTGTCAAAGTTGAAAGAAGCTGGATTTGGTCTTGACTTATGTTGCTATAATGTGCTGATAAGTGGATTCTGTAAGAAGAAGAAGTTGGAAAGAGTATATGAAATGCTACAGGAAATGGAACGAACTGGAGTTAAGCCTGATATTTACACATATAACACTCTAATATCCTTCCTTGGCAAAAATGGAGATTTTAAAACTGCTTGTGAGATGCTAAGAAAGATGAAGGAGGAGGGTCTTTTTCCTTCTGTTGTCACTTATGGGGCAGTCATACATGCTTATTGTTTACATGGAAATGTTGATGAAGCCATGAAAATGTTCAGGGAAATGAGTTCTGCATTGAAGGTTCCTCCCAACACTGTTATATACAACATTTTAATAGATTCTCTGTGCAAGATTAAAGATGTAGAAAGTGCTCTTTTTTTGATGGATGACATGAAAGTGAAAGGGATTAGACCTAATACAACTACATATAATGCTATTTTGAAAGGCATTCAGGATAAGAAAATGTTACACAAAGCATTTGAACTAATGAATAGAATGGTTGAAGATGCTTGCAGGCCTGACTATGTGACCGTGGATATTCTAACTGAATGGCTTTCTGCAGTTGGTGAAATGAAAAAATTGAAAACTTTTTTGCAAGGGTACAAGGTTTCATGTTGTACAGCAAAGTGGGTCTAGTTCATGGTTTGGATACTTAATCAATTGATCATTATTCGTGTTTCAACACAGAAAAGCAGGTGCACATGTATATTCATTCTACTTGGGTTAGTTAAATTTTGCATGACTTCTTTACTTGCTTTATAGGCTTCAGCAGCTTTGGTCATGATATTGCTTGTTGCGATTGCTCACTTTTAAAACTTCTATGAAGTGGATATTTGTTATTGTGATGATTCCTTTTTTTCTCTGGATGGGGAAGAAGAATTTTGAATTAATTTTCTTTTTATTTACCTCTTCAATTTTGCTTCTTCCTTTTCAAGATCAGTTCTGCCTTTCTCTGTTTCTTTTTATTTTTATTTTTATTTTTTTGGGTGGCTATATTTTCTCTAATTTCTATATTTTCATTTATGTGTCTCTTTTTTGGCTATATTTTCACCTTCAAATTCAAATTCTATAGAAGTCAGTTGTGCCCTCTTTAGTGAATGTGCTAAAAATGCTTATTCAGCTAGTTGGAGGATATGCACTTTTCAGTTGTGACTGTCATGCAACTTGCTCGAGTTTTGTATCTTTGGGGGTAATTCGTAAGCGTTTTTGCTGTTAAAGAATGTTCATTTTTGTTTAAGAGTTTGGATTTATAGAATGCCTGTATTTGTCAAAGAAGAGAGATTTGGATGGGAGGTATTTGTAACAGTTTGGATTTATTTAAATCAGGTATAATATTCATAATGTTTATTTGACCTGCATTTTTTAATCTGACCAGTGCTGGCACAAGTGAGCCTGCTATCAATTCTTTTGTTAGAATAACAGCATTCAATGAGATGAATACAATTATATTTTTTGGCTTTAAGACCTTACAAGGTGACAACTTGCAACAATTTGTAGAAGGTTAGCATGGAAAATATCTTTGCTTATGACAAGCATGCTTTCTACTATCAATATATCCAAGCTCTCGCATAGATGGGAAATCAATTAAGAAAATCAAGATTATTATTATTATTATTATTTTTTTTTTTTTGTGGTGAACAAAATTTTTTAATTCAGGTAACATCTGTTGGTTTTATTGAGTCTTATATTTGTTTTATTATATATTGATGTTTTAAATCTTCTTTAACTTTTGAGGTGAAAAGGGAAAAAGTGAAAAACCTTTTTCAACTTCAATAACTGAACTTCATATTTAATATTGGGGCTCAATATTAGTTTCCTTGTACCGTCTTGCTTGGAATTTGGAATAAATTAAATCCTCAACCTCCTTTACCCAAGGTTCTGTGAAATAACAAACTCAGTTATTGAAATTCATGTAGGCAAAATATTTAGAAATGAAAGAGTTTAGAATGTTATTTTTCCCCCCATCCGAGCTTGCCTAAAAATTCTTTTGTACACTGTTACCTAGTGGGACAAGGCTTTTTGTTGTTGTTACAACTATTCACGGTTTGCCTGATTGAGCATTTCCCCCTTCAGCTAGTTAACTCATTTACCAATTATGAATAAAAGGATAAGTATTCAACCGTTAGATCTCCAACTGAACTGCAGGCTGATATAACATTTAGAGACTACATCCAGAAGCTTCAAATGAATGCCAGAACCATGTAACTTCACTATGGTACGCTACTATTCAGTATTCACTTTAATCACCGGATTGAGCTAAAATGAATTGAATCGTGCGCTAGCCTGGCGTTTTAAGTGCTTGTATCATAACTTTTTCACATCCAGGCTTAGTGCTGAACGGCCCTTCAGATAATTTATCTCTTGCACCAATCACTTGATACAACCGTGTTGCAAGCTTAAATAATGCATATTTTACTTTGTCTCCAGCACTCACGATTTATCTCATTGTGAGGATAAATTATGATGATTGGACTATTTTTTAATTTGTTTCCCCTGCTTCCTTATTTTGCACTGGAATTTAGTAACTTTTTGTGAAAATCTCTTTCAAGCTTCATGTAACATGGCAGGTGTGATTATGTCACCAGGCTTGATACCCTGAAGTTTGAAAAAACGACATTTTGAAAATCTCCCTCACAAGTCTTGTAAGACCATTATATAATGTTTCTATTTCACTTACGATTTTGCTTTTGCCCCGCTGTATTTGGTATTTTCTGAATACCCTCACCTTTTGACCTATTTATTTATTTTTTCTAATTTACAACAGCTCTGATGATTATTTTTCTATTCTTCCTACCCACCCATCGCCTGTGCCAGAGCTTTCTATGAGTGCTTCTGTCTCTATTTTGGAGCCTGTGTTTTCAAGGCCAGTGGTGTGGCGGGTCTTCTTGAGAGTGGTGTTTTCCAGAACTAACGTTGATTTGTGAGAGGCCAGTGTTGTGGCAGGGGTCGTCTTCTAATTTATTTTTGTCATGTTCGTATGTATAGGTCTGATTGTTGGTATCAAGAAAGGCTTATTGATCTGGATATGATGTTGGTTTATCCAAAGGTTTCTCTTTCTTATTATTAGGCCTATTGAATCTGTCTTCTTTGGGGGGGAAAAAGAGGGGGGGGGGGGGCGAAAAGAAAAGAGAGACTGCCTGATTTTTAGATGACAATTTTTTGGGAAGAAGCTTATCAAATGTCAAGTGATGTTAGAGGAAGGTAAATTAGAGATATTTCTTTGTATGTTATGCTGTTGTCTTCTCATGTATGCCAATGGCTATTGTCATGGAAAACTGTTTTGTCCCTATTATATGAAGTGTAGAAATTTTTATTCATTTCATTGTCAATGACAATTAACCAGCCACTTACAGTTTCACCACGATCAGTCAAATGGGATTTGGTTATTTGATACACGTGGATGTGGTTTAAGCTGGAGGGCGGTTCATCCAAAATAGGTAAGCTTGAAGGTTTAGCCAATGCATAAGAAGCAAGAAAATGTGCACTTCTATTGTCTTCCTTCTAACAACTTCCTTTTGTTCCCCCGGACATGGAATTATCATATTGCTGGCTCCTTTCCATGTCTTTGACGTTTACCTAATCCATCATAGGATGCCCCACTTGCCTATATTGGGCCTCAGCCTGACTTCTGCTATTAGCCGGCTTTTATCTGACATTCTTAAGAAAGGAAAAAATAGTTATCCATCACATAAGCGTCAACCTTGGACAAGGTGTGTGAAGTTGAAAGAACAAGTCTAAACTTCGAATCACAAGTCTCTCACTGCGTGCCACTAAACTTTCCTTTCACTTTCCAAGCATCAATGGAACATAAATATCTTGTGCTGAAAGCTTTGGCTACAGACTCAGAACACTGTTCATAAGCCATTGTATTAAAAAATATAATAAAAAATTCTCACTTCGGGCTGCGTGAATGGAGTGTAGTATTTGTTTGTGTCATACATGGATGGATACGAGGGTCCTCAGGCTGTCATAAAAGCAGAGAATAGAGCATCAGTCACCTCCTTACTTTCAAGCTCGTCTGAGTTATTCCCAAACATTTGATCTAGCTTCGTGTCTACCGGTATCACTGAGGTAAAATAATCATGCACGCTAATGGTTGAAGTTCTTCTATAACTATCCCTAAAACTGAATATTTCTCTGCAGGAGATGTTCTACCTAATACCGCAGGCATTTCTCTCTGATCTTAAGGTTGGTTTTAATGCGCCTGTCAAGGTGGAACAGCACATTACAAGAGAAAGAGTCCAAGCCATTAGGTTACTTGAGCGTACACTGAAGGAAATTCTGTCCATAGATTTTATTTTGTATGATGATAAGGTATCACCCACCTAGTGGGATAAGGCTTGTTGTTGTTGTTGTTGATGATAAGGTATCAACCATGATCGTATATATCGTCCATTCTTGTAAATCATAATTGTTTTACATCTATGGCAAGAATCGGGCATTGTATGAGAAACATATTGTTTTACTGCTGGAATCATGTCAGGAGAGCTCACCGTGGTAGTTGAATACTGTGAGAATTCAAGTGGTATAAACTTTTGCAAATTTCTGGTAGAGACATAATCTGTTTTTTTTTTTTTTTTTTCCCTTCCCTCTCATATTAATAAGATGAAAGACCAGGTGAAGTGTATCTTGCGTGGAAGGTGGGTAGAGGACGTGAGGAAGCACTATGACTCCCTTGAGTGACAGAAGAACGTGTTGTTGTTATCTAGTATGTTATTAGTGCATTCCCTTCCGAGATAGGTATTGACCATAAATTTCTGAATGCTGATATACCTTATCCTTTTGTATATGTTAATATTTGATGATTACACTCACGGTTTTATCAGGTATGCCAACTAAGATATCCGTTGACGGTGCTTCTCTGGTACAATGGAACCCGCAATACCCTGAGTTGCAAATGCTAAGGAATCTTATGATCGAAGAATGACTGGAATGAGCAGCTGTGATGAAGCCATTATTGTGTATCAGTATTATGGTTTAGTCGTAAATTTAAGGGTCCATGATTTAGAAGCACTTGGGGTTAGTTGTGCTATTTAGTATAACATGTAAGAACTTTATCTTCTTTTGTCTTTAGTGGTTCTATAATGGGTTAAATTTATTTTGGGCCATGTTTCCATGATCGTTTTGGGGTTAACCCATTTTGTAATGGTATCTATATTTTTAGAATGGTAATGTTGGCTTCATCATGTATGTTTCTGCGAAGTACTCAATATCAGTTGAAATTGTGTTTACCGAATCAGGCAAACTAAGTAGCTCGATCACTCTTCATGCTAAATTAAGGAGGGATATTGCTGAATGATGAAACCGCGTACTAAAATGTAGACTAATTAATCCAACAAGAATTATGCTCACGGACATGACAAGAGGAATTAATGCTTATGACTTGGACATAATCGTGACTATTTTGAACCCAGAGTATGTGAGTGATGTGGAAAGACTGAACTTTTTAGATGGAAAACAACGTTTTAATTGATAAAATTATAATGCAAAAAATTTTAGAATTATAGTACATATCTAAAATCGTAAATAAATAAAGCTAATTTAGCTTTCATTTGCCAAATACTCCATGACTAGAGGGATTAATTCTAATGACTTGGACATTAATGTGATTGTTTTGAACCAAAGTATATGAAGCTGTAAGGTCCAAACATGAAGGAACTAAATTATAGTAGCATTGCATAAGGTCTCATGTAAAATTCATCTTAATGTTTGAGAATAAAATAGTACCTCGTGTTATTTCATTTAAGTAAAAATTATAGAGTTGATTATATATATTTTTTCAGCAACAAGAGGTTAATGCCGTTATTTAAGGAAAATATAAAAGGAAAAATAACCAGAAAATGACTGTTGAAATTTAAAATGACAAAATAAGTATGCAAATAATTGAAATCACCAAATGGGCCTGGGTATCAATATGAAATTATTACAATTCGGTATAAAGACTAAAACACCTCTGAACACGAGCTAAAAACAAGACAAGTAAAAGCTTTGGAAGAGAGAGAGTTGAGAAGAGGAAGCTTGGAGCAAGAGTGGAAATACGGAAAGAGAAATAAAGATAAGCAATTTTTCTGTTAAAATGCTAGTATCGTACTCCTCCAACTATCACCATTCTGAAAACCTGATTTATTATGGTGGATTTGCTTGTGGGCAAGTTGGTTTGTAGTAAGAAAGGGTTGAACATGCGTATTACATAATAGAGTTGAGGTTAATGATGGGTTTGGGTTCTTAACTCGCTTTGCTGCTGCATGCTCGAATGGGGATGGGCTTATGAGTGTAGAGGGTTTAGATGAAGAATTTAACTGGGATGAGAGAGTGATGTATCAGAAATGGAAAAATAGTGGCAATTGATAACGTGGGCATGAAGTTTGAGGGCAAACAGTAAGTATGAGGTGGTCAATGTTGTTAAATTTATTAGTGGAATTGTGAAATCCTATATTTAAGTTGTCAATAGAGGAAGTGGGTGGGTGTGTTTTTTGGGTGTTTTGGAAGTAAATGAAATTGATTATTAGGGAACTAAAATATTGATTTATGCTCCCTTGCTATAGGTTAGCAAGCTCTGATGACATCTAACATTGGGTTTAACATTGAGGGGTAATTTTTTGGTGTGAATGAAATTACTTTTAAACTCTTAATTTTTTTGAGAGAAGTATTGATAGGTAGGCTATCTTTTTTGTAAATGATATTAACTAGATAGGACATATTTTGTAATCTAAATGACAAGAAAACATTAGGTGGTGGCTTAATCTTAATGTTAACTTGTCATTTGAATATACGTTATGTAGCTTTTTTCATAGGTCTATTGGTTTTTGGTAAATATTGTCACTTTAATGATCAATTCCATTATACATGTAGTAAAGTCTCAATGTTAATGTAAACACATTATAATGTTTTTTAGGTGTACTTGTATGCTATTTTGTCAACACATTTTACCATTTGTTTAATTCCCCCAAGGGAGATGGTTGAGGTTGCCAATGGGCATGACAGGAGTAGTTAATTTGATTACTAATGTTAGTATTTGCATTACAAATATTGTTATTATCATTATCAGGGTAGTGAAATTGGTTTTAAAATAGATGTTACTTGTGTTTGAAAGAAACGAGTTGCAAATAGTAATAGCGAGATTGTAACTCTCATTATGAATGGTGTAATTCACATTACAAATGTTGTCATTATCATTATACAGGTAGTGAAATTGGTTGAAAATAGATGTTACTTGGGTTTGAAAGAAATGAGATGATAATAGCGAGATGGTAGCTCTCATTATGAAAGTTCTAATTCACATTACAAATGTTATCATTATTATTACTGGGGCAGTAAAATTGGCTCCAAATGCTTGTTAATTGGTTTTGAAAGAAACGAGTTGCAAATGACAATAGCAAGATGGTAACTCTCATTATGAAAGTTATAATTCACATTACAAATGTTATTATTATCATTACTAGAGTAGTGAAATTAGCTCCAAATACATGTTACTTGGGTTTGAAAAAAACAAATTGCAAACAGTAATACTGTCACACCTTACTATTATTTTGACTTAGGTTCCTTTCAAAACTATTTTAAACCATATTGGATGATCTTGGCTCACTTTTTACCACAAAAACGCTAAATTTTGGATTTTTACTGTTCATCGGGTAAAAATCCAGTTTTTCTGGCCCAACTTCAAAAATTCATAACTTATTCCACAAAAATTCAATTGGGGTGGTTCAAAATTCTACTTAAAGCTCTTTAAGTCCTCTTTCAAAAAAAAAATAATCTCATTGTCTAATTCCTTATGAAAAAGCATCAGGTTTTTGAGAAACGCAACACTGTCCATTTGCCAAAAACCCTTTTCC
Organism: Neltuma alba; assembly: GCF_004799145.2. Classification (NCBI taxonomy): domain Eukaryota; kingdom Viridiplantae; phylum Streptophyta; class Magnoliopsida; order Fabales; family Fabaceae; genus Neltuma; species Neltuma alba. The sequence goes on from NW_021637439.1 coordinate 175,101, forward strand.
CAGATTTTGACATTTAACTTTGAAAAATCATTATAAATCATATACTGGGTCATTTTTAATGTATTAGCTATCAATTTGAAGATCAGGACGTTAACTTTCATCATACCAAATTTCATGATTTAACGTGCATGGGAGCAATATCAAAAGGTCACGTGAACCAGTCAGTGTTAGTGTGCTTCCAGCACTGTTAGTATAATATATACATAACCAAAATATGATCACGAAAATTTGTGGCTAAGCCCCACAATCAACCTTCAATCTGCAGCTTCCTTTGGAGGATTCAGGCCATAAAATATTAGATTGCATTTATGGAATGAGATTTCATGGAAATCCCAGTAGCAAATTAACCAACTATAGCACCAAGCAAGCATCATTATTATGTATGATCACATTAGCTACTATTGGTGAACTAACATGTTTATCATTTGGCAAACTCAAACATGCAAAGGCCAAAGCAAGATACTATAAAGAGCAGCCACATAACAATCAAGAAAGCTCAACCATAATAATAGCAATTAACCATACAATAATCAATAATGCTAGTTAGTGGTAGTAGCTAGGTTTAACTTACTACCTTGCTCCAAAAGCTTTAGCTTTTCTTCCTTCTCCTCTTTTCCTTTACAAATATCAAACTCTAACCATGCAATCCATCAGAAGGGCAGCAAGAATCATTATTCAACCATGAAAAAGCAAGAACATAAATCAAAATGATTCTTGAACCATAAAGCTCTTTCCTTTGTTCACTATTTTTAAACTTGGTTCTTTTTAACCCAAAAAATCACTTCTTGACTTAATCCTATATAGTTTTTCATGTAGATTCCAAATATGAGCTTAGATCTAGAGAAATAAAATTGCTTCTTCCAGCCACAACCTGACCGGACCACTAGAAGTTTTAAACCAAAAATCACAACTTTGTTTTTAAGCTTCCAACACTTGTTCTTTTTAGTTTACCCTACATCATTCCTCATTTTAAGCATCATGGAAGCCTTAAAACATTGAAAAACTCATTCTAGGGTTTAGTCCTTCACTTGGCCGAAATGAACACTTGAGGAAATAACTATGAAAAATGCTTTAAAACAACCTAAACTCACTTGCAAACACTAAGATCTAACTTGTGTTGTTGTATCTTAGCAAGTGTGATGAACAAAACTCCCTTCCCCTTTTATTATCCAGTTCGGCCAGCCACAAAAAGAGGGAGAAGACAGATTTTTCAACCATAAAAAGGGAAGAAAAGAAAGCAAGACACATCTAAAACCATGAACTCACCTTGAATCCTTGCTTGAATGACCAAAGGAGCTCACTTTCTCTTGCTTTTCCTTCCAAGTTCTCTCTTTTCTCTCCTCTTTCTCTCTTGGCCGAAATGCTCATCTAAAAATGGGGGAGGATGAGCTTGATTAATGGTCCAAAATATCTCAACCACCTTCTTTAATGATAGTCCAAGTGTCATTACCCTACTAAATCTTGATTTCTCTTTCATAATTAACAAAATTCCAAATGAAATTATTTACTAAAGTCAAGATCCTCTCCATTTGAGGAATGACACTTGGCAAATTCAAATCTTCTCCTTCAAGAGCTTGACACATGGCTCAATATGATCCCTTTGATTTGCAAGACACTAATCTTGCTTTATCAGTATACTTTAGGCTCTGAGTTTAACTTCTTTTCTATAATTACAGTAGCTTAACCTCTGTAATTATTTTCTGTTAGATCCTTAATTTATTCTCCTCATTATTATCTTCCCAAATTTCCCTCTTTGCCTCAAAATTAATTTCCTAATAATTAATTAAAAAGGAAAATTAATTTCCTTCTCTTTAGGGATTTTTCCACTTTTCATCATTATTTGGAAAAATCTTGGATACTTGAGGGTCTTCATTTAATTCCATAATTCCTTGGGGTCTCATAGGAATTTTATTAGAATTTTATTCCCCTTAAAAATATTTATTTGGGATTTTCCAAATAAAATCCCTTAATTAGCCTAAGTCACCCTTAAATTCTCTTATAAATTATCCAAGGGTAATTTGGTCATAAAACTAACTTTATAATTTTTATATAGCTCTCAAAGGATATTATCCTCATTTTTTCTTAATTATCCAAGGCTTGGAAATATTTTTCCTTATTTAAATTTTGACCAATTTTCCTTAATTAGTCAAACTCCTATTTTTGGCTTAGAAACTACTAGAATTATTTTCAACCAAAATTCTCCTTATTATTTTTAATCTTCAATAATTTGGGAATATTTCTTATTTCTAATTATCATAATGCTGGAAGTGACATTTCTCCCCCCTAAATAAATTTCATCCTCAAAATTTAAAGCATACCTTAATGGAAAAGCTCAGGATACTTTTCCCTCATCTCAGTTTCCATCTCTCATGTAGCTTCTTCGGAGGAGAGACTCTTCCAGACCACTTTGACCAGGGGAATCTGCTTGTTCCTCAACTGCTTGGCCTTCTGATCAATGATTTGTTCTGGTCTAACCTCAAAAGATAGATCATCCCGAAGCGCAATGTCATCATAGCTTATGACATGCGTTGGGTCTGGATGGTACTTCTTCAGTTGGGAGACATGGAAAACATTATGAATCTGACTTAACTTGGGGGAAAGAGCCAACTTGTAGGCCATTGGTCCAGCTTTGGATAAAATCTGGAATGGTCCAACATACTTCGGACTAAGCTTTTTAGTCTTTAGAGATAGACCGACTCCCGTTGTTGGTGACACTTTGAGGAATACGTGATCACCAACGTCAAATTCTAACAGTCTCCTCCTTGTATCTGCATAACTCTTCTATCTACTCTGAGCCGTTAGAAGCCTTTGCTGAATAGCCTTTATTTGTCGGGAAGTCTGATCTACTATATCAGGACCAAGAGAACTTCTTTCACTAAGCTATGTCCAGCATAAGGGAGATCTGCACTTCCTCCCATACAGTGCCTCATAAGGCGCCATTCAAATACTTGAATGGAAACTGTTATTGTAGGTAAATTCAATTAACGGTAAAGATGTATCCCAATTACTGCCAAAATCTAATACACAGGCACGTAACATATCCTCTAATGTCTGAATTGTTCGTTCCGTCTGCCCATCAGTCTGGGGGTGGTAGGCTGTGCTGAATCTGAGAGTGGTGTCCATCTCTTTCTGTAAGGACCTCCAAAACTTGGAAGTAAATCTTGGGTCTCGGTTTGAAGCAATACTGCTTGGAACACCATGCAGCCTAACAATTTCCTTGATGTAAAGTCTCGCTAACTTTTCTGGAGAATCCTTAACATTCATAGTGAGAAAATGCGTGGACTTAGTCAGACGGTCTATTATCACCCATATTGCATTGTGTTTCACCGCTGTCATCAGTAGCCCCACTATAAAGTCCATGGATATACTATCCCATTTCCACTCAGGGATATCTAGGGGTTGCAACTCTCCTGCAGGTTTCTGGTGTTCTACCTTCACCTTCTGGCAGGTAAGACACTTTGTCACATATTCTGTAATATCCTTCTTCATTCCAGGCCACCAGAAGAGTTCTTTAACATCATGGTACATTTTTGTCATTCCTAGGTGAAGAGTATATTTGCTCTTAAGGGCTTCTGCCAGTATCTCTTTTCTGAGGTCAGACACTTGGGGAACATAGGTTCTTCCTTTAAACTTCAGTATCCCCTCCTCAGAAATTTCAAAGTTCTTATTCTCGCCTCTAGACAGCTTCTCTTTGAGAATTTTCACTAGCCAATCTTGTGACTGTGCTTCTCTGATTTGATCCTTGAGCAGTGCTGTAAACTAGGTTCTACCTCTATTTCCTTCTACTAACTGCATTTGATATAGAGGACCCCAATCTCTAAAATCCTCTACCAGCTTCTGCTCTCTGATAATTAGTGATGCTACTTGTACTGCCTTTCTGCTTAAGGCATCCGCGACTACATTCGCTTTGCCTGGATGGTACTTAATCTGAAAATCATAATCTTTGAGTAAGTCCATCCACCTTCGTTGTCTCATAGTCAACTCTTTCTAGTCATGGAGGTACTTGAGACTTTTGTGGTCACAAAACAATTCTATTGTTGCTCCATACAGATAGTGTCTCCATATCTTCAGTGCATAAACTATCGCTGCCAATTCCAGGTTGTGGGTCGAGTAATTCTCCTCGTGAGATTTCAACTGGCATGAGGCGTAGGCTACTACTCGCCCTTGCTGCATAAGTACATATCCCAGTCCTTGCTTGCTAGTATTTGTATAAACCACATACGGTTGTGAAGGATCGGGAAGTATAAGTACGGGAGTAGAAGTGAGCTTTCTCTTCAGCTCCTGAAAACTAGCCTCACTCTTCTCGTCCCACAAGAATGGCTGGTTCTTCCTGGTTAACTTGGTCAGCGAGAGAGCAATTCGAGAAAAGTCCTGGATGAATCTTCTGTAATACCTTGCTAGTTCGAGGAAACTTCTAATCTCAGTCACTGTCTTGGGTCTCTCCCAGTTGAGTACTGCCTCAATCTTACTGGGATCAACAGCCACTCCCTCTCGGGAAATCACATGGCCGAGAAATCGGACTTCCTAGAGCCAAAACTCGCACTTACTAAGTTTAGCCACCAGCTGTTTCTCTTTTAGGGTATTTAGGACAATCCTCAAATGCCTCTCATGCTCTTCAAGAGACTTGGAGTACACTAAGATGTCATCAATGAATACGACCACAAATTAATCCAGGTAAGGATGAAAAATCCTATTCATGTAGTCCATGAATATTGCAGGTGCGTTCATCAATCCAAACGGCATCACTAAGAATTCATATTGCCCATATCGAGTTCTAAACGCAGTTTTAGGGACATCTTCAGACTTAATCTTGAGTTGGTGTAGCCAGATCTTAGATCAATCTTAGAGAATACACTGGCTCCAACTAGCTGGTCTAATAGATCATCTATCCTAGGGAGTGGATACTTGTTCTTAACTGTGACTTTGTTCAACTCCCTGTAGTCTATGCACAACCTTAGACTACCATCCTTTTTCTTGACAAACAACACTGGGACACCCCATGGTGATACACTTGGTCTAATAAAACTTTTTTCAAGTAACTCCTCTATCTGCTTGTTAAGTTCTGTCATTTCATTTGGAGCCATTCTATAAGGGGCCTTAGAAATTGGTCCTGCTTTAGGTACTATGTCAATTTTGAATTCTACTTCTCTGTCTGGGGGTAATCCTGTGATCTCTATCGAAAACACTTCCAGAAATTCCCTAACCACTGGGATTTCTCCTGGTATAATAGTAATATATAATCTTTAAATTATTTTCACTTTCAGAACATGCTAATATATAATTTCGATTCATTAAATAGTCTCTGAACATCATCGTATCAGCTTCTGAATTTCTAAAACTTGAATCCCGCAACCTCAAGCATCAACAGCCCCAATAGCAATGAACACACACATGCTTGTAAGATGATATATCATAGCAAAGATAACCAAATTCTCATGATTTCAACAACTCAGAGAACTTCAAGAATATTGATTTCAGAATCTATAGACCACTTTATTCATTTAGCATCAGAAAACATAGTCCCTAAATGACAATCGATCAAACCCCCTTTTGAAATATGAAAAAAAAAAACTCAATCCTTCACCCATATTAAAATTATAAATACACACATATATTATATCTCACACTATCACAGCAGCACAGCAATCAGAGGGAAATCTCATCAAGTAGTTACTATGATTCTAAGGAAGGGAACAACTTGAATAATATAGACACACAAAAGCAGCAACTCCTTCTTTGAACTTCACAATTCAGAGCAATCCAAGCATCAATTAACATAGCTATAAGTTTTAATCTACCTTTAGATTTCATTTTAAGCCTTTACCATTGCTTTCCCCACTTTAGAACCAAGATTCACCGTTTTCCCCAAATAAAACCACTCCAATCAGAGAAGTAGAAGACTGAGAGATTTTAACATAATAGTGATAGTTGGAGGAGTACGATACTAGCATTTTAATAGAAAATTTGCTTACCTTTTTCCTCTTTTCATATTTTCACTCTTGCTCCAACTTCCTCTTCTCCACTCTCTCTCTTCTGGATATATTACACGTCTTGTTTCAACTCATGTGTTCAGAAATATTCAGGGGTGTTTTAGTCTTTCTACCGAATTGTAATAACTCTAGATACATACCTCAGGCCCATTTGGTGATTTCAATTATTTGCATGCTCATTTTGTCATTTCAAATTTCAACATTTATTTTCTGACCATTTTCCTGGTATAAAACTACATTATCAATATGCAAAAAAAAAAAAAATTTAGAACTACAATGCATATATAAAAATGTTCTTTAATTTACCAAATACTTTCTGATTAGAGGGATTAATCCTGATGACTTGGATATGAACGTGACTGTTTCAAACCAGAGTGTGTGAAGCTATAAGGTCCAAGCATGAAGGAACTATAAATTATAGTAGCATATTACTTTTCAGATTGTCATATCAACCTTGCATAAGGTCTCATGCAGGATTCATGTTAATGTTTGAGAATGAAATAGTACCTTTTGTTATTTCATTTAAGTAAAAATTATAGAGTTGTTTATATACATTTTTTTCGACAATAAGAGGTTAATGACATTATTTAAGTAGAATATAAAATATACTATGAATATGCAAAAAAATTTAAAATTATAGTACATATCTAGAAATGTAAATAAATAAAGCTAATTCAGCTTTCATTTGCCAAATACTCTCTGACTAGAGGGATTAATCCTAATGACTTGGACATAAACGTGACTGTTTCGAACTAGAGCATATGAAGCTATAAGATCTAAGCATGAAGGAACTAAAAATTATAGTAGCATATTATTCAGATTGTCATATCAACCTTGCATAAGATCTCATACAGGATTCATGTTAATGTTTGAGAATGAAATTGCACCTTGTGTTATTTCATTTATTTAAAAATTATAGAGTTGTTTATATGCATTTCTTCAGCAACAAGAGGTTAATGACATTATTTAAGTAGAATATAAAACTATATTATGAATATGCACAAAAATTTAGAATTGGACATAAACGTGACTGTTTCGAACCAGAGTATATGAAGCTATAACATCCGAACATGAAGGAACTAAAAATTATAGTAGTATATTACTTTCTAGATTGTCATATCAACCTTGCATAAGGTCTTATGTAGGATTCATCTTAATGTCTAAGAATGAAATAATACCTTGTGTTATTTCATTTAAGTAAAAATTATAGAGTTGTTTATATACATTTTTAAGGCAACAAGAGGTTAATGACATTACTTAAGTAAAATATAAAACTATATTATGAATAACCAGAGTTCACATACATCTAAGAAATCACATCTCAATGTTCTATGTAGCTGTTGCATTTTGTTTTGGGTGCCTTGTTTGAACAAATGATTCCCGTCTCACCAATTGGTTAGGATTGAACTAAAGACAGTATTCATGTTTTCATTGTAATTAATGTGACCTGTATGATATTGTTTAATGTGCCTTGAGACTTTAAACGCACTTTTACAGTTTGTCAACCATGCTATATGGCAAGTAAGATAGGTGAAAGCACATCAAGCAGCTTTAGTTTGCACCCTCCTATAACTATACAACTTAACGGAATTAATTCTTTTGTGTACTTCAATATGTGATTTAAATAATTTTATTTGAAATGGGAATTTAACATCCCAAGAATTCTAACATAAGACAAAACTTGACAGATGAAGGATTATACTTTCTCAAAGAAACATGCAAATCTGCCTACACATTCTATGATTCATCACTTGTGTTATCTCATAAACTATTGACCACGTGTATTCCATTCACATGACATGAAATTCCAATGATTACTTATAGGTCAATTCAATGTATTATAGTGATCACATGTATTATTGATGTTTATCTTAATGTTAAATTTATAATTTGGATTTTTAGTACTAGTGTTTAGTTACTTTGTTATACACTTATAAAGAATAAAGTTCTTGCACATGATAGAAATCTCTATTATGAAAGGCTCTTTTACTAATGAAGAGTGTGGATGGCATACCTAACAGTAATTACCCAAGCATTCCATATGCACTTGAATTTGTCCAATATTCTAATTATGTTATTTTGTCTTGATTATGCACTCGAATTCTTTACGTGGTCATTCACAGAGGAGGATGTAATTTTGAATATATACAAGTTAGAAGACTCGTATGTCCTAGGATCATTCCTAATATAAATGGTTAATGAAAATAGTAGAATTAATGAATTCTCTACCACAATTCTTGACTGTAAATTCAATTTTAATTGTGGTTTCAGAAGCATAATATTGCCACTAGCATTATAGCATTAACACTATAATATTGACTTAAGTGTTGCATTTAGAGATCAAAATTAGTTAGTTTTATTTCTTGTCTTACTTGGTTGGTTGACCTATAGGTACAAATTTGGTCTGCTACCTATAGATATCAATCAAGGTTTCATTTATTTTCATGTACCGAAGTGCTATATGGGGGAATGTATATAACAAAGTCAAATGTTTCAAACATTCAGAAATCATAATCAACACAATATACTAAAGATAGTGTATAATATATGTGAGACATGAGGTATAAATGCATGGTAGAGTAATGATTCCACTCATGCAAGTTTGTACAGTGAACAAATGAATATTTTAGTTCTTTTTATTCATAGATCATGATGCATGTAAGACAAGATATTTGTGATAAAAGGCATTTTGGCTTAAATTCATCTAGCCATAGTTATTTGCTATCTTATTCTGAGATTTAGTTGGATACCTACATAAATTACTGTGCACATAAAACAATGTGTAAAAGTCCCATCATTAAACTTTCATTATTCAACCTGACTGAAAACCTTAAAGAACATCATGTATGTGCCATCTGCCTCCTTGAATGAATACTCTGATATATCATTATCACATTTCATAGTTATCCCTCTGTGCTTTTAGATATGCTGATTTTAAATTGTATACATATTCTCAACAGATGCGTTAGGAACCGTATACAACATATCATGCATTAATGTCTTGAACATTCATTTATTTTTTTAGGCCAATATATTCGTACCTGATGAGTTGCTATGTGATGAAACTTTTTCATACTTTTAACCTGTAATTTTGCATTACTTCATTCCATAATTTATAGCAATGTAGATGGTTACGTTAATTGTTTCTCTTATATTTTAGGTTTAGAGTTTGCTGCAAATAAAGTAGATATATGTAAATATTGCTACTCAATCATCTATGGATCAAATAATTGATAATCCTTTGTTGAAGAACCTTACATTTGAGAGATTTGAGACAACTTCCACTTAAACCATTCTGTCTTTAATAAAATTATAGGGTAATCATGGTAATATCTAGTGTTTGAAGAAATTTGTCCTCATTATGAAATATTTATAGTTTCTAACGATTTCATATGACCAAGCACTATTCTCACAAAGCATCTTAGTTTTTTTATTATTAATTAGTCATCCTTTTTTTTTCTGAAATTCATAGATCTGATGTACCTTGATACACTATCTTTGATCTTCTACAAGTGTTTTCAGCTGTAGAATTATTAGTGATTACTCGGCCTTTTTTCTCATTATTTAAAGTCTTGAGGTACCTTAATACACAATCATTGATGTTTAATAAATACTTTCAATTATTTTTATACTTTATCATATTCATTACTCAGTTTCTACCCATAGGTCAACAATATAGGGTCATAATTTACAAACAGATTCTAAAAGTAATTTGTCTCAACCATGAGACAAATATTATTTTAGGTCTATTCCCATAGTTAATTGCTGATATAGGAGGGTATATTCGATCTTTTTTAGTAATATGCAACCTTTATTTGAAAAGATAAAGTTGAAAGTCTTACCTTGTAGCCAACGGAATATATGGGGTGATAATAGGACATACTTGATAGTGTCATATTTTGGATCTTATTGCAGAATCTGAACTGATTTCAATATTTATGGTTTCTGACAATTTCAGAGACTAAACACTATTCTCACATTTTATTATTAATCAGTCATCCTTTATTTTGAAATTTGTGGATTTGTTGTACCATGATACATTATCTTTGATGTTCAACAAGTGTTTCCAACTATAGAATTATTAGTGATTACTCAGCGTTTTTTTTCATTATTTAAAGTTTTGAGGTACCTTAACACCCAATCGTTGATGTTCAATAAATACCTTCAACTATATCCATATTTTATCATATCCATGACTCATCTTCTATCTATAGGTCAACAATATAGAGTCATAATTTACAAATAGATTCTGACAATAATTTGTCTGAACCTTGATACAAATATTATTTTAGGTCTATTTCAATATTTAATTGTTGATGTAGAAGAGTATATTTCATCTTTTTTAGTAATATGCAACCTTTATCTGAAAAGACAAAGTTGAAGTCCCACCTTGTTGCCGATAGGATGTATGGGGTGATAATAGGACATACTTGATAGTGTCATATTTTGTGTCTTATTGTAGAATCTAGATTGATTTCAAATTGGTTAATTGGAAACGGACTCTAGAGATGCACATATCCTCACCTGAAAATGACATCCATTTGATAAATATGTATTATTTGTCTACTGTGTAATTAAATGTGGGATAAAGACAAATACTGTAAGTCATTAATTCTGGAAGAAGAGAAAACTACTGTATGTGTCTTCTAACCTTTAACCACAAGACAAATAATGTTGGATTTGCATGGAGCCAAAAGGTTTTGGGTTTCAGCCTTCACATAATTGTCATGCCCTTTTAGACCTGACTTATTATTTTCTTTGCTAGATACAATTTTTCCTTCCTCCAACTCTTCTGCCCTTGTAACACTTTGGGAAACCCCTAAGCTCTTTTTTAATTTGCCACTCAATCCTAATCCTTGCTTAGGAACAACCATTGCTAAAGAAGGGGTCTCCTTACTTCCTCCACTAGGCTCCTTATCCCTTAACTCTCTAGAAGCTCGAGGTTTCTTTTTATGCCAAATCTTTTCTATCACATGTGGGTCCTTCTTAATAATCACGTTCTCTCCCCTAGCTGCCTCATGCATCAGCTCCTCCATAGAATTCAGGCCAACAAAGCGTGAACCCATAATAGGACCTCCTCCTGCATCATAAGTGTCTCCTCTTTTATCTCCTTGCAGAAACCTTCGTGTTCTCCTTCTATATTGCAACTTCGACCATTCTCCAAAAATAAAACGTTCCTCTGCTCCATCTTTCCCTTTCTCCTTTCCATACACGCCATCCTTTGCCCCTTTATGCTCCTTACATTCTCTCTCTATATGACCATACATACCATAGTGGAAGCACAACAGATGAAGGCCTTCATAAGTAATCAGCCTTTCTTTATCCCCAATAATATACAAGGGCAGTAGTGGCTTTCTTAAATCAACTTGCACTCCTACTTTTGCATAACCCCCTCTTGATTGAAGGGAAGTAGTCATATAAACTTTAACCGTCTGACCAATTTCATTACCCATTGCTTCTAGAACACTTTCATCATGGTATTCAAGAGGCAAGTCTAGAAATCTAATCTAAATCAAAACATCTTCAGTAGCTTCAGTCTTAGGGTCAAAGTTTGGCTTCCATTCTTTGGCCATAAGATAACTATCAGAGATCATCCAAGGACCTTCGAACAGAGCCACTTCATAATCTTCAATAGCAGAGAAGTTAACCACAAAGAAGTCATTAGATAGATCCACCACTAAAACGACCTCAGATCTAGCCCACATTTTCTGAATTCTCTGTTCAATGTGACTAAGCCCCAATCTCTTACCCAGCAATTTGACAAGCAGACTTATCTTAAAGGGTTTTCTAATTTTCTGCAGAGCCTTCTCAGAAAGAACAAAGTTAGGAATCACAAATTTACCTCTCTGATGCTTACGAACAGAAATATGAGCCTTTATCTGACCAAATTCAAGTTTATCTTCCTCCATCGCAGCATCCTTACTGTAAAACCCCTAACCTCAATACATTATAATCTCATCATAACACCACTACTATGGTAGAAAAGGAAGATTGTTAAAACAAGCTACCATAGTAGAAGGAAAATTTCATATTTTTAGAAATTAACTTTCAAACTCGGGTCGACCCGTAAAACGTTGCACGCAGCTAAAATAATCCATTCATATTCACTGGGCCTCCGAGCCTCTGGCCCGGGTAACAACATACACCCAAAAATCAGCCCATTCAATTGGTTTTCCACCAAGTAAAACAATTCCATAAAACAATAGCAATGGCCTCCGGCCAACCAAAATAGGGAGATACATTCTATTCAGTTTACAACAAGGCCGGGAAATCAAAGATACCAAAAAGCGGTCCTAAATGTGGCAATATAACTACTACTCATACATATACAAATGCTAGAGGCCTAAAGCTAACCCAGCTCAAGCCTCTGCGTCTCTTCCCGAAGGTGCACGCCTAGAACCTTCACCTGAAAATATTGTAAACCACGGGGTGAGACAAAGTCCCAGTAACCAGCCTTTCCAATACTAGGTACTACAAAATAGGTGCTCGTGAGGTGTCAAGTGGGGCAGTTCACAAATAATACATAATGATAGCCACAACAATTTATGCAAGTGCAATGATGCAATCCCATCAACCAAATCCCTCACTTTGGGGGATTTTCAGGAGCCGAACCCGGCCTATCCCTCACTATGGGGGACGTAAGGAGCCATAAAGGCCTATCCCTCACTCTGGGGGACGTAATGAGCCCGAAGGCCTATCCCTCACTATGGGGGACGTAAAAGAGCCAACCATCATGCATTAATGGAGGCCTTACCACGTGGTAGTAACTATCAAACTCTCACCAAATTTCCCAATTAATGCATCATGCTCAAATCATAATCAAGAGTAATAATCATTTCACAATTAATCTCATTCAGTGGCATATCTTTCACAATTCCACAAATTCATTCATCATAAATCCAAACCCCACAAGACGGTTTTCCATTTTTATATACAACATATAGTTCGAACACAATTACTATTTGGAGCACAAAACACAGATCTACTCACAATACCACAGAAGCAAGTACTAAGGATTGGAAAGTGGTTACCTCTCGCCTGAGCAAGGAATAACAATCAACAAAGTGGCCCCGTGCACCACCAAGACTCACAACCGGTCTACACAAGCACACAAACACACAACCAACATATATTAGCATTCAAACTAATAATGTGGCCAAAACAACACTTGGGGACACAAAATTCCTATCTCCCATCAAAACTCTACCCAACTCAAGGGGTATAACTATCAAAACAACACTCCAAAGTCCTCAAAGTCTATTAAAACATCAAGTCTCCTTCCAAGCATCACTTATAGTTCAAACCTCAAGGGCCCACTATAGGAATTCAACCTCCAACAACCTATTTGAGCAATTAAGGTCCCAACAACAAATCTAAACCGATTAAACATCCAATTAACCCTCCTTAACATAACCCAATTCACAAAACTCAAAAAATCAATCTCTACATTATCATCCTCAATCCCAAATCATCCAATTTCATAAACCCTAACTCCAAAATTCAAGATTCTTTAAATCTAAGAAAACTACACCGATTAAATACTTAAACTAACCCAATGCAATCAATTAAACTCAAAACAATCGGTCAAAAACCTCAATTCCATCACAACCTAGAAAATCCTAGGGTTCCACCAAAAATCCTCATAAATTCCATGGAATTTCAAGAAAGAAAGAAGATTAGAGGTTAAAATCACTTACTTGAGGTAATGGATCCTTAGAAATGCCTTTCTCAAGCCTCCTCCACGAAACCCTAGCAGAGCTTCTCTCTCCTCCTTCAGATTTTCCAATTTTCGCACATCTGAATCCTCCAGCGATTATATAGAATCGCGACCTTTCGCCGCGGCGAACTCCATCTTCGCTGCGGCGAACTAATCCCGAGAGGGATTACTCACCTGAAAAACCGACTTCGCCGCGGCGAACTTCAATCTTCGCCGCGGCGAAAGCTTCCCGAGAGGAAACTCTCGCTCGCCCAGACAACCTTCGCCGCGGCATACCCTACCTTCGCCGCGGCGAAACCTTCCCGAGAGGGAAGCCTCGCTCACTAGAACAACTTCGCCGCGGCGTCCCCAAGACTTCGCCGCGGCCAAACCTTCCCGAGAAGACACTCCCCTCTGAGAGGGGTACGTTCACCTATTCCTCCAACCAACCTCAAATCCAACCTAAACACCAAGATCAAGATTAAATCACTAATCTATCCTCAAAATCAACCCAAAAGAGGCTATCAAAACCCGATTAAACTTAGGATGTTACACTTACTATTGCCACTCTTTCGCCCATCAACTCCCTTCAATGTATCTTTAAATGATCTCATCTTTTCTGTTTCACTGGACCCTTTTTATCATTAGCCTTAAATTTTTTTTTTAAGCTTTTTTGTAGTATATCCACTTCCTCCACCGTGTGCCTCCCTGCATCTCCGAGCATAGGAAAGTTTGCCAGCGAGAGCACCTGATGGCTCGCCATCCAACATGCCTTAATCATTCTCATTTATTTTTATTTGATTTTTTAAAAACCAAAAAATAGTAACATGTTTTCAAAAGCTAAAAAAAACAAAAGAACTTTAATATGTTTTTTTGTTTTTGTTTTTGTTTTTTTTATTTTTTGTCTTGAAAAATTTTGAGAAATTTTTTTCTCTTCTCACCTACTATCCATCACTTATTATTACTAACGACAACTATTACGTACCAAGTGTGATTTTTTATGATTTTTTTTTCAAACATGATTTTCTAAAATTATTATCTAAACAAATTCTTTTGTTTTTTGTTTGCAAAACTTGTTTTGAGAAACAATTTTATAAAAAATTTTTGAGAACAAGAAAACAAAAAAGAAAAACAAACAGGCCTTGAATCTCCAGTTGTCATTTTGTTGAACCTAGTTAGGATTGGATTTTCAGAGGATGGTGATTATCCTCATACACTTTTAAATTGATTGACCAAAGGCATGCTCTTGATAAAGAGGATTTCATGTTTTCTTTTCTTTTTATATAGGAGCTCCCACTGCGTATAACTCATTCAATGCTACACATGTGCTATTTAATCCTCCCACAAAAGAAGTGAAAGAGTTAATTGATAAGTAATGGCATAATGCAAAGTGTGTTTCTAAGTTAATCATTTTTTCCATACATGATACCATCATTAACTAAAAAACAGTTTTGGATTTGCATATATTATATGATGACAGATATGTAATAGTACTTACCTATGTGCATAGCAATAACGTTATTATGCTTTGATAGCTCAAAGGACGAACCTTCCCCTACCATGTAGTCAACAATCAACAGTTACCTTCTGAAACATCTCAAATTGTAAATTTGAATTCTCTACATAATTAGCCTAAAATAAATATTTCTCAAATCCCTAAACAAGTAATTGTAAGTATGCATAGCATTTTGTGATTGATCTTTTCAATCTTTTTGTCAGACTGTAGCTGATTGCTCGAGACTTTTATAATAGGGAGATAGATTTGTGATAAGATGTCAGCTTCAGAAGTTAGAGACAAGATATGGTTGAGTTTATGATGGTTGCTCCAAGTGTGGTATTAAACCAAAATTAAAAATACCATAACCATTTGTAGCTCTTGTAAAAGGAAAAATAAACCATATTCCATTGAACCCAAGTACATGATAAAACATCATGAGCCGCTTGATAGTATTAGTAATTAATAATTACACATCATATATGTTTGTGTAGATTGAGGGTTCGCTGCTTGGTAAAAGATGATATAGCAACAATACCTGTCATTTTTTGGGATAAGCAAGCAATGCCACTGATCCAGAACATAGTAATCTAGATGAGAAGGGATTTGCAGCAGATATTTCTTGGAATTTCACTAAGTAATTTTTTTTATCATGTCATTGATCATACAAAACTTATTAACTGGCTACTTGGGAAGAGATTGCTCATGAAGCTGAAGTTGAATGATTACAATCGTGGATCAAGTATCAGTATTGGACAATTTACCTACTATGAGGATCTGATGGATTAGTTCAATGAAGCAACTACTGAGGTCCTATTTAATCTCAAAGATTTTATTAAAAAAAAAAACCTTGAAACCTTCTATTATTTCATTGGCTTTTTGTTTATATATATCCCTTTCTTGCCCACTGTAGAATTCAAATGAAAATTCATAAGGAATGTAAGAGGTGTGAACATTACTTGCCATAATGAGGTATATGCATATGTAATTGATACAATATTATGTTTATGTATTCTCTGGTGGTCACTTTTTTTGATAGCCAAGTTGTCATAGATATTATTTCCCCCAGTGAACCTGCTAATAGGATTCCATTTGTGTTGATTGCCGAAGATCCAAAACTAAGTGATGTCTCTACCCACATAATACCAGTGCCTATTAAGGGGAAAAGAAGGTACTCAAGCAAAAAAGCTATCATTGGGGATGATGACAACACTGGTGAAGTACCAAGTACAAAACATGAAGATGGAGGAGTACAAAAAGTAATTAAGTAGGGGAAGTGGCACGAGCTACTTATTTGTGACTCTGTTGTGTTCTGGTTAACTAATTTTTAGGTCTAGATTTCCATTCTAAGTTAAGATTATATGTTTAATTTCTTGCTATCAATTATTTATCATTTCTTGTAATCATTTTATGTTCTTAAGAATCCATGTTCTTTAATTTCTATGTCCAAGTTATGATATAGTCTTTATTTTGGTGTCTAAAATTTTATCTGATTTTAATTCTAGCTCTATAATCACTATGTACATTTTTTAACACCATCACTACATAAATTAGTTTTAAGATCGCATTCTCCCACATAATGTGAAGAGAAAGATTAAGCATATCTTCTATCCATAAATTGTCGTGCATATAGTACCCATAATCTAGAATCCAATTCAACTTAAAATTACAAATTATTTCCACCAACAATAAAATTTTATAATGGGTCATAAATTACTACTATATCAGCCTATACCATCACTTAAGTAATAAAGTTTAGTTTAGTGAGATGCAAAGATGAGTCAAAAGTATCTTTACATTCCTAGATGTGGATTTTGATTACAATGACAATTATAAGATACCAACGCATCAATGGACAATCATAAATAGTTCTTCACACGTGAACCAATAAAATTCAAATGTTTATGTATGGGTCCACACGCCAAGGACTTAAATATATTTATATATGTTATGCCTTAAATATTATAGTGGAAATTTATGGTAGTACTCCTCTATTTCTTAATATAGAACCCAATTCTTGAGTTGGTTTTGGTCCTAAATATAAGACCTATTTCTCATATTTATCAATTTTCTCTAAATTATCACTATAAATACTCTCTCAACCATAATCAAGTAGAAGAAGGAAGGGGTATTAAGAAAGATGATTATGGTGTTTTAGGATAAATGTGTCACTTTTCTTATAATTAATTAACTTACCTAACTTTCTTAATCTAATCAAATTAGTTAAATGGGTTATATTAAGGACAGGAGGAGTATTTTAGTATAAAGTGACTTGTTATTAGAAGAAGCAGCTTTTAAGTTTGATGCATCCGGATAATTATGAGAGAGAGATTCAATTATCTGTACATATGTTGTGACACTTAAAAAGGTTGGTCTATTTATTTCAACAATGTGCTTAAGTTATATGTTCGGCTTGCCATATATTTTATCTTGTGAGTAAGAGTAACATATCCCTCAAAAGGAGTGTAGCAAGCATTACTGTTATTATGTTCAACTATTTAGATAGCATTATGACAATATAATGTCTTTTTATGCGATGAATGGTATTTAATTTTATACACAATGTTTTGTAATTAGTTTGAGTGGCACGAAGCGGTTCAGGTCTGAACAAAATGCTGTTAGTTGGAAAATTGGAATTAGTATGTCTGGCAAGTCAGAGGTGTCACTAGCGAGGCTAGTTGTCCCAAATTATATCACATGTGATCAGGTTACTGCTTTTGGTCACAAGATATTATACTCCCTAACAAAATTGGATCAGGAAATCATATATCCTTCTCAAGTCATCTAAATAATTTATCCTCATCGTGCATGTTAATATCCATCCGCATAGGCATAACATGTATGTCTACTCATATTTTATCCTCATCCATTGTATCCAACCAAGTTGATAGAATCTGAAATTCTTCTATGGATACGAACAAAACAGTAGGAAGTATTCTGATTTTTTGAGTTGTCCACTTTCTAACAACCTACACACTCAGCAAGTCAGTTTGCCAAGTTCATTCCTAGCATGATGTTATTGGAATATTATCTATCTTGTTTATTATGTCCTTATTTTTAGCCACTATTGATATTAGTATTTCTGTCATTCTTCAAACAAATAAACTGTGGGAAGTAGCAATAGTGTGTCTTCATTAATAGACGAACAGAGCAATGTTCACCTTACTCAACCTTCTAATGTTATTAGTTGAACAGATAGAAAAGGGAAGCGCAAAGTTGGAAGAAGAATAAATCTGTTGGGGGATATATCTCACTTGGCCTCAAACTTATCTGATCATTTTGAGAGAGGTAGAATATCTAACTCAAATCTTAATTGTTATTTATGTGTTTACTGGGGCGCATTTTTTACTGGGAAAGAAGAGTGGCTTTCCAAGGAGTTTAATTTTCAATTTTATATGTGATACACGTTATGCAGCAAACTCAAGTGTTGAACACCCAAGGAAGACTCTGACGAGGAGAAATGCAAGAAATCACGGTTTAGAGAATGACAATATAATTCCAAAGAAGACAAGAAGAGTGGAAACAAGTAGGAACACTAGTATTTGACGATTTATATTATTTTTTATACTATTAAATATTTAGAAATTTTAATGTCCACATGATATCAACTTCTCAGCTGATGAACCATTGGTTTTTCCCCTGTTACGAAGTATGAGAACATCCAGAATTTGATGACACCCTGGCTATAAAAGCTTTGAATCAGTTTATTTGCATGATCATATACCAAGAAATAGTTAATTCAATTTGTGCATAAGCCATTAGTTTCACTTGTATTATTTTAATATTCCTTGATACCCTGCATAATTACTATATAGTCCAATGAAAAAAAGGATCAATTTTTTAGGCAATTGAAATCTATGTTTAAGCAAGATAATAAAAGAAGCTCAAATTTAGATATATTTCCTTATATCTATTAGAAAAGATTCTTCAAACAAATTGTAGCATATAGTTTTTTTAAATAATGCAAATTCATAGTCATAACATTTTACATTTATTTTTTTATGACTTGTTCTATAGTTGAATCCCACTACAGTAAATCGGCTTAGTATTAATCAAATAGAATTAAGGTAATTAGACTACTAATGCTTTATAACTAAATATTAAAGGTTCGCGGAATATGTATGCATGGTATTGAAGATATTTGAATTGAATTATAATGTTATCAATTATAATTCATTTTTTATACCAAGATCGAACCTTGTTCCTTGAAAATTGGAAATTAATATATCATAAAGGCAAAGATTTATGGCATTTAATGAATGTATATGCTTTTTTTTTTTTGCTACCAATGAATGTATATGCTAAAACAATAATTTTTTCACAATTTACATAATAGAATATCGGAAATCAATTTGCACATATAGGCCATACGTTTCCCTTCTATTATTTTAATATAATGTGGAAAATCTACTTAATTAATATATAGTCTAGTGAACAAAATGATCAATTTTGTAGACAAGTGAAATATGTTTTTAAGCAAGATAAGAAGATAAGCTCAAATTTAAATACATTTTCTTACATCTAGTAGATTCAATTATCCAATCAAATTTTATCATATGGTTTTTTTAATAATATAAATTCATTGAGGTAAAATTTTAAAATTATTTTTTACAATATATTCTATAGTTGACTTGCACTATATTAAATGGGCTAAGAAATAACCGAATAGAATTGACGTAATTAGATTACTAATGCTTTATTTTGAAATGGTGTTGGTTGGTGAATAAATATGGAAGGTCCACGGAATGTGTATGCATGGTATTGAAGATATTTGAATTATAATGTTATTAAATATAATTCATTTTGTTTACCAAGACTGAAATTTATCATAAATGCAAAAATTTATGGCATTAATGAATGTATATACCAAAACGACAATTATTCCACAATTTACCTAATAGAATAGTTCATATTGTATTTATCACCAATAGTGATGATATTATTAGAATCATGATATATTTTGAATGTAAAATTATTGTTGGAATATGACAGTGAGGTAGTCACTATTAAATACAGCTTCTATATATTTGTATTTCCTTAAACAAATATATGTATATGGCGAATTTTAGTTGCGGACTTGTATTTTCATGCTATTGTTGCAAAACTTATTATGAAGAACATTTGGTTAAATAATATCTATTTCCTTTATTGCAATCGAAGGGCAATATGGAGGAATTGATTATAGGAATATAGAATTCAACTTTGAAGCTCCAGACAGTGATATTAGTCGAAAGAATGCATTTCAATCGGACAATGATGAAGGTTAGTTCCATTCATTTTGTTACCGCATTCCTTTATTGTGAATTATTTTTTCTTCATACTAGACAAGACAAATATATAGTTCTATCATGATTTTTAATGCAAATGGGTATGGTCCCATAATGTAAATGCATTGATTATTTTGTCATTACTACATATGATATCACCAAAGAAGTTGGGTACAAACCTACGTACCACCAGTATTAATGTTAGCGAGGTTTATGACCAAGTGATGATTGATGGAGATAGTTGGTATAATTGATCTAACATTGACGTATGATTAACCCAACCAGTTAGGTAGTTTAAAATAGTGTTATTAATTTCACTTTTGGTCTAGCAGTATATGTAGATGAAGGCGACCCAATACATATGTGCAAGTATTATGGAGCAAAATTTTGGTATAATGAAAGGAAGAAGAGTATTAAAGATCAAGTACAAGTTAACATATTATCTTTGTGCTACTTGAAAGGAAAAGGTGTGGTACCTCTTATGAAAGCTCCTCTTACAATTTTGGGAAGTTTATTCTTTGACAAGGGGATACTTGACTCAAAAATTTTCATAATCATATCAAGCAATACAATAACATGTTCTCATTCACATCAATGGGTGGTAAAATTGACCACTCCAAGAATAATGAGATTGGCCCATACTCATTTGTTATGTCAGGTGCCAATTATCATAATATTAGAAATTTATTGCCTCTTGATTTTTCATGGCCGGTATATTTGTAGCTATATATATATATGACATAAAGAATGAAGTAGCAAATCATATTGCTGTAGTCAGGTATGTTGAGTGGTTATTAGGATATTTTATGTATTTATACTAACCATCAGAAGGAGTCAATCATCAACCCTTATATTGTCAGTAACATAAAGGACAAATTAGATCAATTCAATCCATTTGTTCAGCAATATCAATGCTAAATAAAGAGTCCATCAAGCCACTCAAGTTATGTCTTTTGAGCACAAGACAATGCGATGGCAGAACATATAACATGGCTTCTGCATCGGAAGTAGCAGCATTAGTAGTTAGAGATATTGACATGGACTTCACAGTTAGGGAAGTCATCATTCATGAACATTCAGGAACTCCTCAAAGAATTAATGAATGATGTGCCTCATATTTACCATTACAGTACCTAATTCTGTTCCTATTTAGTGAGAATAGTTATAGAGATGATATTGAGCATAGAGATTCTACTTTGAATTCCACCAAAGTAAAAAAGCATCGAAGCATGTGAGAGTTTTTTAGTTATAGGTTGATAGAATGTTAAGACGAGGTTTCAATACTATTACATGCTGGGAGGTTGCTCCAGCAATTTCTTGTCGGTGGTTATACTATGATTGGATCAGATAGAATACTTTGGGTTTGAACTCACCAGAGAGAACTTAGAATCGACTTGTATTAAGGGTTATTTGATGCTGTGCTAAATGGGGAAAGGAATGCTACTTTGATGAGGAAGAGGATAGTTCTTCCTTCATCTTTTACAAGTAGTGCTAGATATATGATTCATAAGTATCAAAATGCCATGGCAATATGTAGGTCAACTGGTTACGCTCATTTTTTTCTCACGTTCACTTATAATCCAGTATGGCCAAAGATCACTAGAAATTGTGAAAGGCACTCCTTAAAGCCTTTTGATAGGCCGGACATATTGTGTAGAATTTTTAAACTGAAGCTTTAATACTTAATGAAGACTTTAAAGGAACAAAATATTTTTAATCGTATGCAACACAAGCAATTTTCTATAACCTTATCATTTGCTATGATAATCAATAAAGTCAAAGTCGACCTTTAAAGCATGTTGGTTTATTCTTATGCAAACCAGTTTTTACACATGGACAGTTCTATGTTACCTTATCTAGAGTGAAGAGTATGAGGGGTTTGAAAATTTTAGTCATTGATAGACGAAGTGCCAGCAAGAGGACAACTCAAAATGTGGTTTACCCAGAGATATTTAGGAATGTGTAGGAAAATAATCATTTATTTTTTTAGTCCTAATGTGTTATTTACTATTCCATGTAATCCTACAAAATTGAACTTCAATTTCACTAGTATGATTTGATCAACGTGGGGCTAATTTGGAAAGATTTGAACCTAAATGATGTGAGGGATATTTTTCTTGTATGTATGATTTATATGCTCCTCGTGCAACGCATAGGAAGAACATGCTAATTACGATCAATACTCAATAGCATACTACATATTTTGATTTGAAGTGTGTTTGTATGAAGAATTAGAAGGGTAGTAGTTTGCTCCTAAATTTTTTTAGGAGAGAAAATATCCTAAACTATTTTCTCCTCTCCTCCAAAATTAGAGGGATTTGAAAGGGAGGGATATATTTTATCATGTGTACACTAAAGTAACTTTTTGCTTATATTTAGTACATTAAGTTTCATTTTAGTTTTTTATGTTTATAAAATGTTTTTTTAATCCTTCAATATTAATATCGTTAGTGCCATCTAACAGAAAATACTGATTCATAAAGTCACATTATTTTAAGAGAAAATTTTATTAATGGACCATTGTAGCCACTTAATTTTCTTCCACCCCCAAATAATTCTAAAACTTTACCACACTCTTTTAGGGCCAAAATGAAATTAACTTATGTAGTAAAAAAGAACTTGCTGCCCCTTACAAACTTAAATTGAAGCTCACTCTCTCATCTAGCTCTGCAACGTCTTTTGCCTTTCATCTTTGTTGTTGTTGCTAAAGTTGTACTAAGCTTATTACGATCGTGGTTCTTGCTCTCCTAAGCTTCTCAATCTATCACTATTGCTCACAACTACTTTGTGGTGTTCCTATTACTCAATCTTCCTCTTTATGCATGTCTTTAAGGTATAGAGAATTTCTTGAGCTTCAAGAAATTCGTGCAGTCTTGACTACTCAATTTGGGAAAAAGTTTGTTGCTTGTGCTATTAAGTTACACAACAACTATGCAGTCTCTCTTCAAGTTTCTCCAGCGATTGTGTCATTTCCTTCACTATTGCCTCATCCCTACTCTCACCCTCTCTTATAATTCTTCTTTTTTTTTTGTTTTAAATAATGAATACATAGTGCGTTGTCCAGAAAGTAAGGATATTATGTTGTAAAATTTTTTATCTGTGTGTAAATTCATGAATTCCAGTTGTCCAAAAAAATAGTGCTTTGTGTTGTGAAAACTCATATTTCTATTGTAAATTCCTAAATTTTAGTCATAAATTTTTTGATGAGATTTTGCATGTAGAATAAGAAATAAATCATTTTTTTCATAAACTAAACTGTAATATTTTTTCACTATGGTTTCAAGTAGTCCACTAAAATTGCTTGGCAACTATGTAAATGTATGAACAAATTAGTTAACTTGCAAATGGACATGTTTCGCTTGTTAAGTTACGTATCTTTATTATAAATTGGCATATTCTAGTTGTGAATAGTAGTTCCCAAACTTGTAAATTATGTTCAATTTTGTGAAGTAACTTAGCCCACTTGCGAATGGACATGTTTCTCTTATTAATCTACATATCCTTGTTGCAAATTTGTGTTGTTCTAGTTATGAATAGTAGCTCCCAGCCTTGCAAATTATCATATTCAACTTTTTTTAATTAAATTAGCTCACTTGCAAATAAACATATTTTCCTTGTTAATCTACGTATCTGTATTGCAAATTTGCGTATTCTAGTTATGAATAGTAGCTCCCAGACTTGCAAATTATCATGTTTGAATTTTTAAATTAAATTAGCCCATTTGCAAATGGACATGTTTCTTTTGTTAATCTATGTATCCCTATTCCAAATTTGCATATTTTACTTGTAAATAGTAGCTCCTAGACTTGTAAATTATCATGTTTAAATTTTTGAATTAAATTAGCCCACTTCCAAATAGATGTATTTCTCTTGTTGATATATGTATCCTTGTTGCAAATTTACGTATTTTAGTTGTGAATAGTCCCTTCCAAACTTGCAAATTGGTGGGGAGAAAAAATAAAATATTAGAATTAATTGACATGTAATATGCTCATCATAATATTTATTTCATTATATTGAAATTAAAATTTTCTGAATTCTACATTCACAAATTTGAACATATTTTGGACTACCTTAAATCACATATCAAATTGAACTACAATTGATATTTTCTTGTCACCATGCAATGAATCCAACACATAAAACCTTAACATCAGCCATTTTATTTCACTCTTCTGAAGCAGCGTTTGTAATTGCTCTCATCCCACATATCTTCTCTTTGTTATATTCCTAAAATTCAACCTTCGATACCTTCTATTTAGTAACTTTTGCATCTTTTTTACCATCTTCTTAAGCCTTCACAAAATAATTAGTGTCATTAATAAGTACACTAAACACCATATCAAAAATCTGTAGCATGCAACTTTACTTGTTACATAAAACCTCAACCTTGTGAAAGCATTAATTATTGTTGTTGATTTTCAAACTTTACTTGGTACAAGGCCAAAGGTGAAATCACTACAATTAACTTGTAAATCTTCTTGTGAATTTCTTAACTTCAGTTGCTAGGAAATTTCAATGCAATACTTTGGATAGTATATAACCAACCATCATGAAATTTTTCATCTATTCTTAGCACTATACAAAATCATCCATCTTGCATACACACTTACAAATTCAAATATTGCAATTCAATTTTTTTTTAAAAAAAGACATATTTCTTGTTATACAAGCAAAATCTCATAAAAAAATTTACAACTAAAATTTGTGAATTTACAACAACAAAAATGAGTTTTCATAACATAAAACACTATTTCTCTAAAAAACTGGAATTCGTAAATTTACAACACAAATAAAGATTTTCACAACATAAAATTCTTGTTTTTTTTGGACAACACACTACATATTCATTATTTAGAACATAAGGAAATGAAGAACCATACGAGAGGGTGAGAGAGGAGGGGTGAGGTAGTGATGAAAGGAATGATAGAGTCATTGGAAAAACCTAAAGAGAGACTAAGTAGTTGTTTCGCAACTTAATAGCACAAGTAACAAACTTTTTTTCAAAATGAGTGGCTAAGGCTGCATGAATTTCTTTAAGGTTCAAAAATTTTCCAAACCTTAAAGACGCATTACTAGAAAAAAGACTTTTAACGTCGCAAAATAATGGCGGTTAAGCAGAAAAACGACGTGGAAAAACACGCGGTGGCATTTTTGTAAATCAGTTGAAGAGGGCCTACATTTTCCACGGCGGTTTTTAAGAAAACCGTCATGGAAAGAGTTTTTAACGGCAGTTATTTAAATAACCACCGTTAAAAACACTTTCCACGGCGGTTTTCTTAAAAACCATCGTGGAAAGTGTGTTCTCTTTACCTTTCTCGCTTCGTCGACTGTCACTTTCTTTCTCATTTCTTCAGTGCGTCGTGGTCCCCCTCTGCCCCACCACTGAAAAACTGCCATTACTGGCCATTACCGGCACTATCCCACCGTTTAAACTCCTCCATTGAGCTTGTGGTGCGTTGCCGCCATCCGCCGCTGTCCGCCGCCGTTCGAACGCCGTCACTTTGCGTTTGAATCTTCTCTGCTCTGTGAGTATCCTCTTCTTTCATTATTTTCAATTTTTCTTGGTTTGTTGAATGTTTTGGCTATGAAAATCTGTTATATATGAAATGGGTTTGTTAGTTTTACATTGTGGTTGGCTTGTATTGTTCATTTTGCATTTTTTATGTGGTTGAACTGTTGATTGGTGTTGATTGGTGGGCATTGGATGGAGAAAACCTTAATTCCTTCTTATATACTATATTAGAAACATGTTTAAATGTTTGGAGTTGATTAGTTGTGAAGTTTTTAAATTTTTTTATAATTTTTTGATATTTATTTCGAATTTTTGGTAATTTTTTTGTAATAAATATAAGAATTTAGTAATAAATAATCTATTTGTTATTTTGTGTTTTTTTTCTTCGTTATGAATTTTGATTGATAGTAAAGTGTTGTTTAAATAATCTGTAGAACAATGGATTGTAGTTGGATGAAAGCTAAGAGAATTAGCAAGGAATATGAGGATGGGGTTGAAAAGTGTCTTGAGTTTGCTAAGAGAAATGCCCCTAGTAAAAGAGATGGATTGTACTATTGTCCTTGTGTTAAATGTTTAAACAATAGTCGACGGAGTATTTCTGAGATAAAAGAGCATCTTATTTGTGATGGGATAAATTTGAGGTACACAAATTGGATATGGCATGGAGAAATTAGAAAGACTACACTGTCTGCAAATGAGAAGGTTGTGAATGAAGACTTTGGTGATAGAATTTCGGATATGTTTCGTGATATAAGGTCTGAATCCTCTACACAGTTCTCTTCCACCTTTGAAACTTTGTGTAGTGATGCAGATACACCTTTATACCCAGGGTGCAAAGATGATTACACAAGATTGACAACCGTATTGAAACTGATGAATTTGAAGGCAAGAAATGATTGGACCAATGCTAGTTTTACGGAATTGCTTGAATTGCTGAGTGATATTCTTCCCAAAGGGAATTCACTTCCGAAACGAATGTATGAGGCAAAAAAGATTTTGTGTCCGATGGGTTTGGAATATGAGAAGATACATGCGTGTCCTAATGACTGCATATTATTCAGAAATAATTATGAAGGGTTGAATAAGTGCCCTAAATGTGGGACTTCAAGATACAAAATGAAGAAAGATGATGGTGATTATAATGAGATGACCAAAGGTTCTCCTTTGAAGGTTCTGTGGTATCTTCCAATAATACCACGATTTAAGCGTCTATTTGCTAATGCCACAGATGCAAAGAACTTGAGATGGAATTTCGATGAGAAAATATGCGATGGAAAGTTTCGTCACCCGGCAGATTCTCCTCAATGGAAAACAATAGATCAAAAATTTCCTCAATTTGGTGGCGAGCCAAGAAACCTTCGGCTAGGGCTTTGTACGGATGGAATTAACCCGTATGGTAATCTTAGTAGCACACACAGTGCTTGGCCAGTACTCCTCGTAATTTACAACTTGCCTCCTTGGTTATGTATGAAAAGAAAGTATATCATGCTATCTTTGATGATCTCGGGGCCAAAACAACCGAGAAACGATATCGATGTGTATTTGGCACCTTTGATTGAAGATCTGAAGAAATTATGGGAGGAAGGTGTTGATGTGTTTGATGCATATAAACAAGAGACCTTCAATTTACGTGCCATGATCTTCACTATGATAAATGACTTTCCAGCATATGGAAATTTGTCATGATACAGTGTTAAGGGGCATAAACCATGCCCGATATGCAAAGAAGGCACCCACTATATGCAACTTAAACATGGCAGGAAGACAGTATACCTTGGTCACAGAAGGTTTCTTAGTCGGTATCACCCTTACCGTAGATTGAAAAAGGCATTTAATGGCTCACAAGAATATGAAATGGCTCCAAGACCATTAACTGGAGAAGACGTTTATCAGCGGGTAGAGGGAATTAATGTGGTCTTCGGTAAGAAGAAGAAGAAGACTGCCGGTGAGAGAAATATATGGAAAAAAAGATCTGTCTTTTTTGATCTTCCATATTGGCAAAGTCTTGATGTGAGGCATAATCTAGATGTGATGCATGTGGAGAAGAATGTATGTAAGAGCCTTGTTGGTACACTTTTGCATATAAGTGGAAAGACTAAAGATGGAATCAATACAAGACGAGACTTAGTCGAAATTGGAATAAGAAATGTCCTTCACCCACAAGAAAGAGATGGTAAGAGGGCTTATTTACATCCAGCTGCGCACACATTATCAAAAGAAGAGAAAAGAAGTTTCTGTGGTTTTGTCAATAGTATTAAGGTGCCACAAGGTTATTCTTCTAATTTAAGCAAACTTGTTTCAATGCAAGATTTGAAGATAACGGGAATGAAGTCTCATGATTGTCATGTGTTGATGCAACAATTACTTCCACTTGCTATTCGAGGCATTATGAAAACCAATGTGAGAAATACTATTACAAGACTTTGTATTTTTTTAGTGCCATTTGCAGCAAAGTCATTGATCCTGCTGAGTTGGATGAATTAGAAAATGAAGGTTATGTGATCCTCTCTTAATTGGAAATGCATTTTCCTCCATCATTTTTTGATATTATGGTCCACTTGATAGCTCATCTTGTGCGAGAGATAAGACTTTGTGGCCCTATGTGTTTAAGATGGATGTACCCTTTTAAGAGATACATGAAAATCCTAAAAGGGTACTCTAAGAATCCTTATTGGCCTGAGGCATCAATTGTTGAAAGATATGTAGCTGAGGAGGCAGTTGAGTTTTGTAACGCATATCTTGATAGGGTAAAGGCAGTTGGTCTTCCTCAATCTCAACATGATCAAGGGAGAAGAAGCAAGGGAACACGGGGTGTCATAGTGAGGTCTATGTCAAGAGAAGTTGTAATGCAGGCACATCTATACATTTTAAACAACACGGATGAAGTTTTGCCTTACTTAAATGCTCACAAGAATATGCTGAGGAACTTGAATCCAAGAAAGAGTGATATGCAACTAGCTAATGAACATAATAAGTCATTTGCAGAGTGGTTCAAGCGAGAAGTGTTAAAAGATGGCAATCCTTCTGAGACAATACAGAGGCTAGCTGCAGGGCCTTCTTTTGAGGTTTTGTGTTGGGGTGGATATGATATAAATGGTTATTCTTTTTACACAAAAACCCAAGACGATAAGAGTACTATGCAGAATAGTGGGGTGATGGTAGTAGCGGAAGCCATGCATTTTGCTAGTTCTAAAGATAGAAACCCAATGTTTGGGGCAATGTCCTATTATGGAATAATAGAAGAGATATAGGAGGTTAGTTATACCAAGTTTAAAGTTTCCGTCTTCAAATGTAAGTGGGTTAATAGTAATGCTGTGCAAGTGGATGAAGAATTTGGATTTGTTTTGGTCGATCTTGAGAGGTTTGGATATGGAGACGAGCCATTTATTTTGGCAAGTCAAGCAAAACAAGTGTTTTTCATTCCCGATCTAGCAAAAAAGAAATTGTCTATCGTGCTTCAAGGTAAAAGGTAAGGAGTTGGTGGAGATGATGGTGACTTAGAGCTTAATCTTGATGAAACCCCGCCTTTCACAGCTACTCGACCTAAAGCAGTTGAATTAGATTTGGTAGATGATGACTATGCTGTTAGAGATGATCATTGTGAAGGAATTTGGGAGGATAATCGTTGTAAGCCTTAAATGAATTATTTGATTTTTTTTGCTAAATATACTTAATAATATAATGTTTTATATTAACTTGATATTTCTTATTCTTACATTTATTAATTTGTTGTTCTTTAAACAGGAAATGGACGGATCCGGTTAACAGGGTTCTGGTAACGACAGCTCTTTTACTAGCCGGAGAAAGGGTAGAGGGCCAACCCATATGAGGCATTTAGCTTTACGTGATAAGAGCACACAGCCTATGAGGATTACAGTGGAGTTTGATGATGATCTGAAGCCTATAGGAAAGGCTAGGGCTCAATTTACTAGTTATGTGGGTTATCTTGCACGCAGTAAGATTAGCATTGACATTCCTAGCTAGAAGAAGGTGGACAAAGATTTGAAGAAAAACCTTTGGGAGGATATATTGGTATATTGTGCATTGTTTTCTCTACTTGTTTCAATTATAGTTGCTTATTTACTTTATAACTCTATGCTATTATTGTATTGCAGCTGACATTTGATATTCCTACCACTAAGCAAATGAGAGACCGTCTGTTGAAGCAACTTGATGAACGGTGGAGGGATTTTAAGGCCACGCTTACAAAACATTATATTCGTGGAAAAAGAAAGGGTGAACATCCTAAGGAACGATATTCATTTATTAGTGAAGAGGCATGGGAGAGTTTTGTGAAGCAACGTGAAGACCCTGCATTTCAGGTTTGGTTTCTTCAAACTTAATTTTTAATCAAGTCATATTTTATTTAACTAAACTAATTTTGTCGATTTGGTTTCATTGTCATAGGCATTGAGTTAGAAGAACAAACAAATATCTGAGCAGAATGTATACCCACATACTATGTCTCGTGCAGGGTATGGTGGGTTGGAAAGAAGTATGATGGAGGAACGGCTGAAGAATGCACAGATGGCTGCTGCTTCAGATCCTACTGGCTACATGCCACCTATTGAGCGTCCTTCTCGCCAAGAAAAATGGAAGGCAGTGAGGATTAAAAAGGATCAATACATTACTCCACAGTCTGCTGCTGTTGCTGAGAGGAAAGTAAGTAATATTTAAGAATTATGCTTCATTAATTATTTTTTTCAATTATCTTAAATTGAATTTGTTGCTTTAATGATACAGGATACACTTGAGGAGCAATTATCTCAAGGTACATTCATCCCTCAAGGACGGATGGATATCTTGGCCACTGCTATTGGAAAGGCTGACCATCCCGGAAGAGTCAGAGGGACCCCTAAAGGGATTGGTATTAAAGAATTTTTTGGCTTTGCTTCACGAAGAAGCACTAGATCATCCTCCGCTAACATGGTATCTAAAGAGGAGCTCGACCAACGACTACAGGAAGAAACAGAGAGAGTTCGAGCTGAACTAAGTCAACAACACATGGCAGAGATGCAAAAGATACGTGACGAATTCGATGCCAAGTTTCAACAGACTCTGATGATGATGGGTACGAGCGGATTCCAGATGCCCCGAGTATCTGAACCTTCCCAGGTAATAATCACACATCTTTTTAAATCTTTTAAAGATTCATTTGATCCATTTAAACTTATTTAATGTTTCTTAACTAATTTCATATTATGTTTCAGGGTTCACCTGTGATAAAAAGCGGAAAAGGCAGTAATAATCAGACACAGCCACTGACAGTGTCTGACCCTGACCCTGTCGAAGACAATAGGATGCCGTGTTCTCTCTATGTGGATTATGAAAATTCACCTGTTCATGTTGCTAGTGGTCGAGCATTCATGGGCACAACGATTCACGGCAACAAAATTCCAAGCAATCAAGCAAGGATGACAGTTGAGAGAATTGTTCGTGGTCAGGGGGTACACCAGTGCCCAATCCTACTGATGAGGTTCGACTCTTGGCCCAAGCTAAAGGACATTTCATTTTGTGGCCAAAGAGACTTATTGCAAAGCCAATGGTGAAGAAGGCGGCAGCTAAGAAGGCCACAACGAGCGCATCATCAGATCCTGTACTCTTGCCTCTTCCTGGTGATGTTGCGCTTATGTATTCCAGTTTGGAGGTTCTTCATTCCATGGTGCCAAACATGGATAAGCCTGTGACTTTCAAGATGCTGTTGGGGGTTTTGGGTTCAGATATAACATACGACTTCACCATTGACAAGAGGGACCTCGTTCAGTTCCTCAACTTTGAGGAGCTTGATATAGCCTTCATGCAGCTCGCTATTTTGTAAGTTACAATATCATTTTCTTATTACATATTATACTTTATGCATGTCCTAATGTTTTTTACTTGAACAACAGGCACTTTAATCAAATCTGTCGAAACGGAGGACTTGAAGGAACGTATGGCTTTATGTGTCCTCAAAGGGTGCAGAAAGAATTTAATACTGTGGAAGCAAGGTCAATCTACATTATGACCACAATGACTCAGACCAGAAAGCTAATATATTTTGCACCTTACGTGGAAGGGTAAGTGTATTATTGTATTTGAGATATACAAGTTGTATGTGTCGGGTTATAATTAACATGGTTTGCCTTTTGCAATTATCATTGGACTCTAATTGTTTATGCCCCTTTTGACAACAAAGTTTACTGGTTCGATTCACTCTGTGGAAGTCCATCCGAAGAAACCAAAGATGTCATCGACACGTTAGTTTTTATTTATATATTTATTACTTGTGAAGTTTATACAAGCATGCTCTAATATAATTTTCTCTTATAATGTTGATAGGGCTTTTCATACTTTTAATGTTGTGGCGATTAAACAAAATAGACAAGCACCAACATGGATTCTTCCAAAGGTATATGTTGTTTTGAAGTAACTTTTAAACATTTTTGGATGAATTAAAGTTAATGTTTATAATCAATAATGTCTAATATTCAATTTTATATCTTATTTTTTTAGTACCGTTGTCAATAAGGACATGTTGAGTGTGGATATTATGTCATCCGCTACATGAATGACATAATTGAGACAGGAACGACTGAGAAATTAGACGAGGTAAAGATGAGTTACGTTGCATGACGTTCTTCAATTCATTTCACATTTTTGACTAAGTTTACTATGTTATTTTTGATTAACAGATATTTCAAAATACTGCGCCATATCTCATGGATGACATCAAC
Organism: Neltuma alba; assembly: GCF_004799145.2. Classification (NCBI taxonomy): domain Eukaryota; kingdom Viridiplantae; phylum Streptophyta; class Magnoliopsida; order Fabales; family Fabaceae; genus Neltuma; species Neltuma alba. The sequence goes on from NW_021637439.1 coordinate 207,777, forward strand.
TTGATGAGGAACACTTTGTCAACAACATTGGTAGAAAAAATTGAAATTTAGCTTTCAAATAGATAGGTTATTTCTCAAAAAATTCATTGTTAGATGTTTTCTCTCGATTCCCTCTTATATGTACATGTTCATGATTTCCATTATACAGAGAAGTAGTTACTTCTATTTCAGAATTGTTGGACCTAGCCAATACGTGTTCCTTGGTCTTAATTAACCACTTAGTTCTATTATATTGGCCGGTTTCCCTATTTTTGAATTGTGTAAAAGAAATTTCAATGCTATATATATATATTAACTAGCTAATTGATCTTGTTCTGCGTGATCTGCACTGCCTACATTTATTTGGAACTGTAAACTGTAGGGTGGTAAAAATGAAAATCAAGCAGAATGTTAAAAATATATATATATATTTTTAACAGCGGTTATGTAACATCCAGACTTTTAGGCCTAGAAGTTCCAGAAATAGCCTAAATTAAATAGGTTACCAGACCCCTGTGAGAAGAAGTCCCAAAGATGAAAAAGGAAGTTAAAGCAGTTTCAGGGACTATACTGCAAAGTAAAAGTTTTCAGGGGCTCGAGTATAATTAAGGTTAGAGGCTCTAGTAAAGTCTCGAAGGCCCAAAAAGAGAAAAGAGGTTAGATACAGGCCAATGGGTAAGTTAGAAACCTCAAAGAGATGGTTCTATGAGGTTAGGCTTAAGCAGGGGTAAAACCGTAAATTCAAAAAGTTATGACCAGCAAGGGCAAAAATGGAAGAGTGTACAGAAAATTCCAAGAAAATCCCAAAAAATGGGAAATAATATTCTAAGACTCTTCTATGAAGAGAAAAGATGAAAATACCCCTGAGGCAGCTTAAATGGAATTTATGAGGTTGTGACCGGTAAAAAGTATACCGTTTGAGGTAATTATTTGAAATAGCAAGAGACCTCAAAAGTGTATACAAAAATGAGGTTAAAGGGTTGAAAGGTTGTACTAATTTATAAAATTAGTCCCGCAACCAAAAGGCCAGTAGAGTGGCTTTAAGAAATTAAAGAGCCGGTTTTGCCGATAAAAGGGTGTTTTGGTAAATGAATTTTTATGCAAGGTTTAAAGGAAGTGTTATGGCCTAAGAAAATTCATAGATATTCTTTAGAATTAAAGAAAATTTATAAAGCAGACAGAACAATTTTCTGAGCTCCGAAAGGCCATAAAGAAAGCCGGAGAAACGTGGGCTAAGTAAATTCGGAGGAAGCTTATGAAACAAGTTTGATCCAACGGTTAGGATCTAATCTCCCATTTCCTCCACCACTTTCATGACACTTGGCATCTTCTAGAAGGTTGAGGTAAGCATGATGTAATAAGATGATGCAATGATGATGCAAAAGTCCACTTAAACTTCCAAACTTGCCCTTACCCTTTCTATTAGCCACCAAGGGCATTTTGGTCCATTCAAACCAACTTTTTTTGGCTATAAATAGAGCCTCTTCCCCTTCATATTTTCAGCCAACATGAGTTTAAGAGGGGAAACTCTGCCAAAATTTAGAGAGAAAAACGTAGGGGTGAAGGCCAAGAAGAAGGAACAAAGTTCAAGCTTCAAGATCAAGGTATGTGGTGGCTGTAGCATCTGATTTGATACCTATTTCGAATTAGTTACTGTGTGTATCTGATTCTGAAATTTGGCATGCTTAAAGTACACTCTGTGAGCTTTAAATCCATGGGTAGAACACTTCATTTGGATATGTGTACGATTTATGGTGATTTTTCAAAGTTAGAATTTGAAATCTGGAAACAGTGTTGAACTTTTAGAAGATTGTCGAGTTCCGTACAATTCTGGTACTGTTCTGAGTAGAATTGGTTCCTCAAACTATTTTTCTGTTAAATATAACTTAATTATCTTTCAGTGAGACTTGGAATCACTCAATTTGGAGGTTTTTAGATTTAATTATGAATTTTCAAAGTTGAGCAAAAATTCTGGAGATTCTGCGTGAACAGTACCCGCGAACCAAAATTTCCAGATTTGATATTATTGAATCTAAAGCCATCTAAAGTGGTTCTAATTGACAAGAAATGAATCATAAGGATTGGAAATGATGAGATTTATGTTAGAAAAGCTAGAAAGAAAACCCTAAGACTAAGAGAAAGGGTTGAGGTTCAAGAGAGCTAGCTTTGAACTTTATGTAATCTAATGGTCCTAATAGATTGTATGATCATTATGACTATGTTTAGGACCTTTGGAACATCCAAGAGGATGTTTGATGAGTTGACCAAAAGCTAACATCGTTGGAAAGTCAAGGGAGTCAAAGGAAAAGTAAGAGGAAGGCTTGAGGTGCAAGGTAGTGAACTTACCCTTTATGTGCTTGACATGGTATGCTTATGTGTTGGTTTGTATTTGTTGTTTGAATGATGTTGTGACATGATGATTGTTGCTGGAAATGCTGTTTTTAATATGTTCCCATGGCCATGCATTTTTATACCAAGCATAAAGCATGATGGCATGTCACTAGTTAACTTAAATTTATGAAAAACTACATACCATACACTAGCATCCATCTTGTGCATGTATGTGGTAATGTTTGCTACTGAGATTCCCCCGAATCTCACCCTCTCCCTAACCAACCATTTAGGTCAATCAATGATGGGCACTAATGGCATGAGAAGCAAGGAGAAGAAGTGGAGAATTATTAATGCAAATGATTGATATGAATATTCAATGTATAATTCTCCTATGCTGTAAATTATGTTATGAATGCCATCAATTCAATGTATATGCTTAGGATGTTTATGGCATGAATGAAAGTATATGAGTATGAATGAGAAAGATTAAGCCCATGCTATGTATGTCAGAGAAATAAAAAGAATTAAAGTAAGGAGATATTAAAGGATAAAACGTAGGTCCTGAAGCAGTTAGTTTTGAGCTTCAGTTTGACCTATCAAATGAATGAGTTAAATCACGAGATTTGGTATACTTATAGTGCATATCCCCAAGCTTCAAAATGAGTGGTAAATCACCTCATTTGGATGTGTATACAATGAGATATGAATTTTCGAAGTTAAGGCGCAGAATCTGGAAAGTCCAGATTTTACCAAATGAATAGTAATTTTAATCCAATAAACTGTACGTTTTCAGTGAGGATGAGTTCAGTTGAATATTTTTCCCTTAAAGAGCATTGAAAGAGCTTTCCGTAGAATTTTGGAACACCTCCATACAATTTTTCTAGAATTAGTTATGATTTTTTAAAGTTAGAAGTGAACAGTAATTTTCCGAAAATTAACGTCCAAATTGAAATTTTTAAGCTTAAGACCATCCAAAATGGTCTGGAATGGTTCTAAATGAATGCTAAGGTATTATATAAGTAAGGTGTGACATTTTTTGGTATCAGAGCAGAGGTTCTGGCATAGGAAGAAGAGAACTATCTGCAAGAATTTAGAAAAGCCCAGTTCAGGTTAGAGCTAGTAGTGGAATACTAGCTAAGGTCCAACTAAGGTTATGGATTGGAGGTGAATGCTCTAGGGAAAATAAGTAATAAGGATCTTTAAATGAAGTTGGGGTCCTCTGTTAGAAAGGTACAGATAAAATAATGATAAGGAGTTATACGCAGAGGAAGGTAGCTACTGTGTACAGATAAAGAGACTTCCCTCTAAAGAAAAGGGGATAATGGCTCATAAGTCAGATAGAGGTATGAGTCTAAACCCTAGAAGAAAAAGGGTTAAGTGGCAACCTAAGTTAGATACAATTACTGTAGCCTTGATACAAGGTTAAGGCAGCACGATCAAAGTAGTTATCTTTGATTCCTAAATAGATATAAAAAGGTCAAAAGAGCTAAAGATCACTTTCTGCTACTGGTAATCCCTGAGGATAAGGGAAAGCAAAAGTGCTAATGGCCTAGAGTTGTGAGCCAGACCCTTCCTTTATTGCTTGAAAGGAAGTAGTTGACTTAGTTGGGGATTACAGTGAGGCTAGGACATGGAAGTCCTTCAGGCAGCAGTTAAGCTTACGATAAACAAAGCTAAGTAAAACTAGCAGAAGTAAGAGAAGGTATGTTTTGTCATGATGAACCAAAGAAAATGGTGGCGAATAAGAATTTTGGTCATGACGAATAGAGATAGTGACTCTCAGACGCTGAGGTGGTATCTTGGCACGACTTGATGGACTATGAGGTCCCTGAGAGTAAGACTGATAGAGATCAAAGAGAGAGTTGTAGCCACTATTTAAAAGCTATCAGATTCCCCCTCAAGAGGAAGAGTAATGATGAGTTGAACAAGATAGTTAGGGGTTGAGTCTGTACACTGCTAAGAGGGTGTAGTGGCCACTTAAGCTGAGCAAGCTCTTAAAGCCTCGTTAGAGATGGGGCATTATGATAGAGTAGCTATCTCAAGTTCCTGAATAGATAAATAGGAACATGGAGATAGTAAAGTCAAGGTAGATAATCCTAGTGGAATTCTTAGGGATTAAAAAGAAGAGAAAGAAATGAGAATGAGACAGATAGCCATGCGGGGAACTAGCATTATGAGATTGTCATGTTCCCGATGATGTTAAGAGATACTTAGTCACGTGGGGTTAGTTTGAGAGGCACCCTTTCCAAGGGATAAGTTCTTGGCCAGGAATCTTCCTAGAGAAAATAGGAATTGGTCCTCCAAGTCAGAATTGACACTGCTCTAGATGGAGCAAAATGCCCTATCCGATCAGGGAAAGGGAAGCAGCCGAGGCAAGGCAAGTGGAGTTGACCTTACCTAATGGAAGCACGACTAGCCAAGAATAAAGCTAGGCTTAGATGTACCTGAGCTTAGCAGAGTACTAGAGTAAGCAGAAAGAAAAAGAACCTCAAAAGTCCTCTCCCTATAACTTCCAGAAGCAGCTGTGAACAGAGAAAGAGGCTCCCTCTTGTAGGGATAAGATGTCCAGTCGGCATGCTACGGACATAGCAATCAGTAAGAGCTTACACTCCTTGCATTAAAATGCCAGAAATGCATGTTAGAGTATGCTCGTACTGAAAGGTAAAGCAGAAGAAAGAGAAGTTGCATAAGTCCTCTCTCTGTACCGTTCTAAAGTAGTAAGAGACAGTAAGAGCAGCTGGAGGAGTAAGAGAACTCCTAAGACAGATTGGCTTAGGCACCTAAAGAGACGAATAGGTAGCCTAGGGAATTGACAAGAGGCTTAAGAAAATGGTATTGGTTCTTGGAACAGTTTTGGGGAATTATTAGTATGGTGACCAATTGAGTGGAGATGACTTCACTTAGTCCTATGGTCTAAGTCTCCCAGAGATTGGTACCTATTTGGAAAGATGAGGACCATGGATGAGTTGAGGATGTGGAAACCTCCTTCAGTTGTAAACCAGTACTGAGAGAGTACCCATGATTTCCTTCCAAATAACCTTATCATTAATTAAGCTGGATTCAATTTCCTTCCGATTAATAGAGGAAAGCCAAAGTTAGAGGAGTTAGAGCCATAAGACCTGTAAAAGAGACACTCAGGCTAGCTCTAGATACAGGAAGAACCCTTGTGACCCAGAGACAGACTGAGTATTGACAGGTAAATCCTTAAGATAAGGAGAGAGATAAGAATGTAAGCTGAACAGACTTGACTAAAGGTAGAATAAGAAAGGCCTAAGATAGCAGGGTACTAGGGTTTGAGCCTATCAACACTATTTAGTTAAATGTGCTTAGGCAAAAGTAACCTAATGATAGGTAACCATTGGGAAGTTCAGGTAGAAGTCCTGACTAAGGTATAAGCAGAGTATTGGTTCAAGCAAAGCCTGGTATGAGAGAAAACCTAATTAGAAAAGTAACTGGTGACTAGGATTGGTCCAATTGAGATTATGATAGTGAGGTGTTTTCTTTAAGGGAAATAGATATAGAAGAGAAGTAAGGAATGATAAAGAGTAACCTGAGAGATAGGTAGTCACTGCTAAGAGACTCCCCCTCAGGAGAGGAATGGTTGAGCTGAGAGAGCTTGACCAGGGAATGAGTCAAAGTTGTAAGACGCCTCTTGAGGGTAATGGCTAAGAATATGGTAAGCCAATAAGGAATTGGAGTCTAGACCCTAATAGGGAAGCAGGGTGACAACCTAAGCCTCAGGTAATTAGTTAGAGGTGCCTGACTGGAAGGTCACACAACAAAGATGTTTTAATGATCAATGCCTCCTGTGTAATATGGTCACTTTATGATTAGGATTTGACCACAGAAACAAATGGTTAAGGATACAATAAGCCAGTCAAAGGTATAAGTCAATGCCCTAGTAAGGGAACTGAATATCAACCTGTACCTTAAGTAATCGATATGACCTCGATAGAGGCATGGTAACAGAATGAGATGTTTAAGGCTTGTTCAAATCCCTGAATAGAGGTAGAAATCCCTAAGGGATAGTGAATTAAGAGGGACAGAGATTAGATGACAATGAATGAAGGGTCAATGATGACCTAGGTGCCAGGCCTAGATACCTCACAGCAAGGTGATTAAACGTTCGCTGTGTGATGTAATGAGCATATGGTGATCAATACCTGACCATAAGAATAATCAAGAGGTGAAGAAAGTTAGAGAGAGTAAAGTGAGGCAAGATCCCTCTTGAAGATGGAGATGAAAGGAAATGAATAAGAACATGATAATGGATGGTTGCATTGGGAACTAATAGACAAAGAGAGATAAGTAAGTTCCTTGTGATACCTAGAGCTCAATGATGCTTAGATATATGATAATGTTAAGGACTAAAACGATATTCTTTTATGTCTCTAAGGTATCCAAGAGTGTGCAACCATGGCAATTAGGCCATTAAGGAATCTAAGAAATGAGATTCCTATAGATAGATGCCACTGCTTATAAGATTGAGTAATCTAGTAGAGGCTCCCTTTGATAGGGATATGGTATTCGAGGAATGTACCCTGGCCGAGATTGCATGAGGAAAGTCTTGACCATGAAGTACCTCTCTAAGATTGGGAAGTGGTTCTCCAGATCAGAGTGACGCTGCTCTAGTAAGAGTAAGCTATCCTCTGAAGGAATGAAACAGAAAGCAAGTGGTTGAATTGACGATGCTCCAGTTAAAGCAATCTGTCCTCCCACAGGAAAAGCAGAAGTAGCCGAGATAAGGCACAGGAGGACCTTACCCTAGAGAGAGAGAGTGAAACTGGTTAAGACAACAGAAGTGTGATATGCAAACAGATGCTCCTCGAACTTAGTAGGGTACTACGGAATACTAAAGGATAATGAGAATGTGATGATATAAGTCCTCTCCTGATGCAGTCCAAACTATTAAGAGACAGTGAAGACTACAGAGTCCTAAGACAAGGTAGGCTGGCATTGATATAATAGGAAGTTAATGGGCTCTAGAGATGAGCCAGTGCCTTCGAAAGGCACAAGGAAAGGAAAGTGACTTAAGGAAGCTAAAACTAAGGGCTAAAGAAATATGGAAAGGCTAAGAATTCCAGGAGTTGACAGAAAGAATTGAGTAAGGCCTAAGAAGACAATACTGATATCTGTGATTAGTCTTGGGGAATAATCAGTCAAGTTACTAGCTGAGTGGAGGTGACTTATTTTATTACTCAACTCTATGGTCTAGAGTCTCCTAGAGATCCTAAGATGGCTCAGATTGATGATAGTATTCCAGGGTCATAGTGGATCCTAAAGAGGCTTACGGTAGAGCGCAGTAGCTCTCGAGGTCATAGTAGACCAAGCCTAAGAGAAAGTAGTTGAGCCATAAGGGTAAGAGTACAGTACCTCTTTGGGAAGACGATGACTAGAGATGAGTTTAAGATATTGAAATCTCCTTCAGCGGTGGACTAATATAGAGAGAGTACCCTTGACTTGTTCCAGACATGTCTATTGTCGTTTAGACTAGGCTCAATTCTGTTCTAGTCAATGAAGGAAAGAAAGGAGATATGCCCTTAAAATAAGGAGGAATGGCAGGGTATACAGCAAAGAATAGATAAAGGCTGTATTAAAAGAACCCAAAATGCCATGGTATAGTAAAATACCAAGAAGACAGGCATACTGTCGTGGTATTATAATGAAAGAATGAGCCTAAAGTATAGGAAGAATATGAGCAGTGGTGACAAAATACTTAAAAGCAAAGACCATGCTCATCTGAATGATAGAAAAGTTTAGAACGACGAGTTATGTAAGTATGAAGCCCAAGGTGGAAACATGGAAATGAAGTATAATGAAAAGTTGAAAAGGCCAGAGTTAAGTATAAGTAGGGATACTCCCCTCAGGTAACCTCTCATTAAGGGTAAGAATAGAGGTTTGACCCGAAATTTCGAGGACGAAATTTTTTTGAGAGGGGGAGAATTGTAACATCCAGACTTTTAGGCCTAGAAGTTCCAGAAATAGCCTAAATTAAATAGGTTACCAGACCCCTGTGAGCAGAAGTCCCAAAGATGAAAAAGGAAGTTAAAGCAGTTTCAGGGACTATACTGCAAAGTAAAAGTTTTCAGGGGCTCGAGTATAATTAAGGTTAGAAGCTCTAGTAAAGTCTCGAAGGCCCAAAAAGAGAAAAGAGGCTAGATACAGGCCAATGGGTAAGTTAGAAACCTCAAAGAGATGGTTCTATGAGGTTAGGCTTAAGCAGGGGTAAAACCGTAAATTCAAAAAGTTATGACCAGCAAGGGCAAAAATGGAAGAGTGTACAGAAAATTCCAAGAAAATCCCAAAAAATGGGAAATAATATTCTAAGACTCTTCTATGAAGAGAAAAGATGAAAATACCCCTGAGGCAGCTTAAATGGAATTTATGAGGTTGTGACCGGTAAAAAGTATACCGTTTGAGGTAATTATTTGAAATAGCAAGAGACCTCAAAAGTGTATACAAAAATGAGGTTAAAGGGTTGAAAGGTTGTACTAATTTATAAAATTAGTCCCGCAACCAAAAGGCCAGTAGAGTGGCTTTAAGAAATTAAAGAGCCGGTTTTGCCGATAAAAGGGTGTTTTGGTAAATGAATTTTTATGCAAGGTTTAAAGGAAGTGTTATGGCCTAAGAAAATTCATAGATATTCTTTAGAATTAAAGAAAATTTATAAAGCAGACAGAACAATTTTCTGAGCTCCGAAAGGCCATAAAGAAAGCCGGAGAAACGTGGGCCAAGTAAATTCGGAGGAAGCTTATGAAACAAGTTTGATCCAACGGTTAGGATCTAATCTCCCATTTCCTCCACCACTTTCATGACACTTGGCATCTTCTAGAAGGTTGAGGTAAGCATGATGTAATAAGATGATGCAATGATGATGCAAAAGTCCACTTAAACTTCCAAACTTGCCCTTACCCTTTCTATTAGCCACCAAGGGCATTTTGGTCCATTCAAGCCAACTTTTTTTGGCTATAAATAGAGCCTCTTCCCCTTCATATTTTCAGCCAACATGAGTTTAAGAGGGGAAACTCTGCCAAAATTTAGAGAGAAAAACGTAGGGGTGAAGGCCAAGAAGAAGGAACAAAGTTCAAGCTTCAAGATCAAGATATGTGGTGGCTGTAGCATCTGATTTGATACCTATTTCGAATTAGTTACTGTGTGTATCTGATTCTGAAATTTGGCATGCTTAAAGTACACTCTGTGAGCTTTAAATCCATGGGTAGAACACTTCATTTGGATATGTGTACGATTTATGGTGATTTTTCAAAGTTAGGATTTGAAATCTGGAAACAGTGTTGAACTTTTAGAAGATTGTCGAGTTCCGTACAATTCTGGTACTGTTCTGAGTAGAATTGGTTCCTGAAACTATTTTTCCGTTAAATTTAACTTAATTATCTTTCAGTGAGACTTGGAATCACTCAATTTGGAGTTTTTTAGATTTAATTATGAATTTTCAAAGTTGAGCAAAAATTCTGGAGATTCTGCGTGAACAGTACCCGCGAACCAAAATTTCCAGATTTGATATTATTGAATCTAAAGCCATCTAAAGTGGTTCTAATTGACAAGAAATGAATCATAAGGATTGGAAATGATGAGATTTATGTTAGAAAAGCTAGAAAGAAAACCCTAAGACTAAGAGAAAGGGTTGAGGTTCAAGAGAGCTAGCTTTGAACTTTATGTAATCTAATGGTCCTAATAGATTGTATGATCATTATGACTATGTTTAGGAACTTTGGAACATCCAAGAGGATGTTTGATGAGTTGACCAAAAGCTAACATCGTTGGAAAGTCAAGGGAGTCAAAGGAAAAGTAAGAGGAAGGCTTGAGGTGCAAGGTAGTGAACTTACCCTTTATGTGCTTGACATGGTAAGCTTATGTGTTGGTTTGTATTTGTTGTTTGAATGATATTGTGACATGATGATTGTTGCTGGAAATGCTGTTTTTAATATGTTCCCATGGCCATGCATTTTTATACCAAGCATAAAGCATGATGGCATGTCACTAGTTAACTTAAATTTATGAAAAACTACATACCATACACTAGCATCCATCTTGTGCATGTATGTGGTAATGTTTGCTACTGAGATTCCCCCGAATCTCACCCTCTCCCTAACCAACCATTTAGGTCAATCAATGATGGGCACTAATGGCATGAGAAGCAAGGAGAAGAAGTGGAGAATTATTAATGCAAATGATTGATATGAATATTCAATGTATAATTCTCCTATGCTGTAAATTATGTTATGAATGCCATCAATTCAATGTATATGCTTAGGATGTTTATGGCATGAATGAAAGTATATGAGTATGAATGAGAAAGATTAAGCCCATGCTATGTATGTCAAAGAAATAAAAAGAATTAAAGTAAGGAGATATTAAAGGATAAAACGTAGGTCCTGAAGCAGTTAGTTTTGAGCTTCAGTTTGACCTATCAAATGAATGAGTTAAATCACGAGATTTGGTATACTTATAGTGCATATCCCCAAGCTTCAAAATGAGTGGTAAATCACCTCATTTGGATGTGTATACAATGAGATATGAATTTTCGAAGTTAAGGCGCAGAATCTGGAAAGTCCAGATTTTACCAAATGAATAGTAATTTTAATCCAATAAACTGTACGTTTTCAGTGAGGATGAGTTCAGTTGAATATTTTTCCCTTAAAGAGCATTGAAAGAGCTTTCCGTAGAATTTTGGAACACCTCCATACAATTTTTCTAGAATTAGTTATGATTTTTTAAAGTTGGACCTGTAATCTGGAAACTGGACAGTGAACAGTAATTTTTCGAAAATTAACGTCCAAATTGAAATTTTTAAGCTTAAGACCATCCAAAGTGGTTTGGAATGGTTCTAAATGAATGCTAAGGTATTATATAAGTAAGGTGTGACAGGTTATATCTATAAATGATCAAAAATTGGGAGGAGGGTCAATGTAGGAACTAGATGGGGAGATGAAACAATTTTTGATATAAAACCCCAAAAAGGTCTAGGCTGGCATTTTCTTAATTATCGGTCTAGGAAGGGCAAAAAAGGAAATTTTGACAAAAATTCCATAAAATCCCCAAAAAATGGGAAAAGTATAGAATAGAGGTTTTAGAAATTCGGTTGAGGCCCAAAAGGTGGAATTTTGGGGAAAATGAATTATTACAGAATTTCATGTAAACGGAGGTTTTTCGGGAAATTATTGGGGAAATAAAGGAAAATAATTATTTTAATAAGTTAAAGGCCTCAATAAAGTTGGGAGATTGATGGAAAATTCATATAAATGTGTGTTTGAATTTATAAAATTGTTTTTAGGCCTTGGAGACTCAGGAATTAATTTTAGGGAATTTATTTTCCTTCAGATTTACCGATAAAGGCCTAATCGGAGAAAATTCAAAATAAATACCTAGAGGTGGTGAAAAATTATGAAAATTTCCAAATCATGCTCTCATATTAAAAGGTGAATTATAATGGAGATAAATGAATTTTTGGAGGTCTGAAAAAATTATGGAATGGTACTAGTGAATAGTAACCGATAAAGTTTCAAATCAGTTTGGGATAGTGATTTGGTTTGTGGGCCATATTTTTGAGCCAGCTCAAACCATTTGTGGGGCCCATAATGGACCCATTAAAGGCCCAATTTCGTGCACTTTCCATATTCCACTATTTTTATTAAATAAAATGCAAAATTAAGAGATATTTGCTTGGAAAAGTCTAGAGAAATGCCACATGGAGTGATCTGAATATTTTGGACACTTGATGGCTGCCACATACACCTCCTTCGGTGTCCAATTTCATCCAAATCAGGAGGCAAGAGGGCAGATGGATTTTTTCTATAAATACCCCTTGAAAATACAAGAAAAATGTTAGAAAATTGGGAAAAATAAGAGGAAACTCTGTTACTGTTCATCCAGTCACCCTTGCACAAAATTTTGAGGTGTTTTAGGCAAGAGATCATTCAACTTATTTCAAGGAAACACTAAGGCATTGAAAGGAGGAATTAAGGAGAAGCATTGCTCCTTGGAGAAATTAATTGGACAAGCTTTGCAAAGAAAGTGGACCAAGCATGGATCAAGGCAAGAAATTGGTATTGGGATAGTGGAGCAATATGTAATTAATGTTGTTATGTTATGTTGTGTAAGGTATCATTAAACTTTATGTAATGGTTGTATCTAGTTATGGATGATATTATGATGCGTATTATACTTTATTCTCATGCCCTAATGTTGGAATTATGCATGGTACATTATGGAAGGAAAGTGGAAAAAGGTAAAAGGGGAAATAAATCAAGAAAGTGGCAATTAGGGGATAGAAAGCCCCTGAAAAGTGCCAAATTTGTGGCACATAAAATAATGAGCAATCGTGGTATTCTGGGCATAAAATTTTACAGAAAAATAGATCTTATTTTTATATTTAAAACAAGTGCTAACTCGTTAAATTTGGAGTTGTGGGCTAAGAGTTATGCCCTTCCAAAGTTGGGCAAAAATACTGAAACTTCAAAAATTTACCAAATGAACAGTATACTTTGATGAATTTCCTAGAATTATTCTGGATTGAATTGGACCTAATGATTATTTTTTCTCCATATAAATCTTAGCAAGCTTTGTGTGAAAATTGGAATCACTTTGTTTTGATTTTTCTAGATTTAGTTATGAATTTTCAAAGTTGGCCAATTTTCAGATGATTAGTGTACGGACAGGATGAATAGTGAAATCTTGAAATTTAAAATTTTTTATCCGGAAACGTTATGAAATGACTTATATTGGTTCCAATTGACATATAATAGATTATAAAGAGAGGTGTGACACTTTTTAGTATCAAAGCAAAGGTTATGGCTCTGTTTTTGTGCACTGTATTGACTGTTATGTATTGTGCACAATGATTGCATATCGTTGTTTGATTGTTAATTAAATGTTCTAGTTGGATTATATTTGGGTGGAATGGTATGTTATAGACCGAGTTGAGTGCAGGATAAGCCATGGCCTGCTGTAGTGATGACTCTGGGGAAACAGTAAACCAAAGGATGCTGGGGGAGCCGTACCTAGATTGGTACCACCCGTATATTTTGAACTCTGATGACCTGACTCCACCACCCGGATATTACCAGCCTCTCTAGGAGATAAAGGATATAATGTCAGAGGAAGATTCTGTAAGGAATTGAAAGACACGCAGCGGAAAAATAACTTTAAAATTTTCCAATCCCTTGCCCGGATCTACCGATTGTGTTTAAGTCAAGTAGTAAGAGGTGTTACCTGCGGTATTCGAATCGTTGGTGGCTCAGGGATTTTGACGTTCGGGATGCCTATGCTCTCTTTTCAATCATGAGAAGTCGACAACTCAGATCGGCTTCCTCTACCGATATCCACACGAACAGCGTTCCAATCACGAACGACGTGCTAGCGCTTCTTGTCCTTCTAGGGTTTTAGAATCTGTCCTCACCGTCTCTCTTTTGGCCGTTTCTTATCTGCAAACCTTTTGCACTCTCATACACACAAAACCCTAGCTCCTCATATCAAATATATAGGATGCTATCGGTATTAGAAAGGACATTGGATTTCGGAATTAATCCTAAATTAATTCTGAAATTTATCCTAAATTAATTCTGAAATTAATATAATATCACATATTGCGTAATCTGATAAGAAATCAATTAAATAAATATGGTTTATATATTAAATCTGTCCTACAGATTTAATTCACCTATTCATTTAATTCAAAATAAAGATATGACGGAATTATATTTGATTTATTCTAATAAATCAATTTTGAGATATTATATTATACCTTATCAATTTAAAATGATATAGATTTAATTTATCCTTATAAATCAAATCTTATAAATATCTCTTATATCATATAATATATATATATACTCGAATTTATATATATATATATATATATACACGTCCACCCTAGACTATGCATTGAATCTGGACATATCTTAGATTCAATGAATCTGGATATCATAGCTCGTGTTGGGCTATTTTGTGTGCGACCCTGTAGGCCCATATGAAGTTAGCAGTGGGCCATTTACTATAATGACTCACAAGTCGTAAGCGGTCTCTAGCAAGACATCACGACTACCCAAATCATATGAAGATCGATGAACGATGTAACCTTTCATACAACTATATCACGTCCTTTTTGTCACACGACATTTTGGTCATGGATGAGGCATGGAGAGTGTCATCCTCCTATTCCTGACCGTTACTTTCTCGATCCCTGAGTAGTCTGAGTATAGAAATGGAACTACCTTTCCATTATAGTATGGCCATACATTTATCAAACTCACTCATCGAGGGGCCTAGTAATATCTCTCTACGAATGTAAGGGACAAATTCCATCTTGACCAATCACATTCCTCCATATGAAAAAAAAAAACACTAAGCCTGAACATAGTCTTTATAATCACTCGATCAAAAGTGACTTTTAACTAGGTCAAAGCTGAGCATTTCTCATGTAGGAATCCATGATGATCTCAGGTCAGAGGGCATAGTGACATGGTTTGTATATGAGAGAAGCTTATGACTTAACCCATGCAGCTCTCTCATAGCGCGTCGGTCCAACACCTTGTACTCTTACATGTGCCTATGACTTTGATTTATATCTCTATACATCTTCAAAGTCATACTGGTCTTATTTCATCTCTGCTCCCACATAGATGACCGACCAAGGACATTTAGGATAAAATCATGAGATATCCAAGGATAGTCATCACAGTAAACATGCAAATAATATGATAACATAATTAAGAAATTCATAAATCAACAATGTTCATAACACAATGATTGGCCCTTAGGGCACAATTTCCAACAGATTCTAATGATATTGTGAAGCTAGAAAAAGGGGATGCTCAAAGCACCACAAGACCTCAGCCACATCCTGACGAAGTGGGTCCCAGTGCCATTAGGGCAGTACCTATCAGGATGGTGAGGCCGGAACAGCTTAAAGCCAAGGATCTGCCAATCAGGAAGAGGCCATTGTTGGTAAAGAAGGAATTTAAAGACTATAACAGTCTCTTCCAGGAGTTTATAGAGCTCGGTAGACACATAGACTTGACCCATAATCAGTATGCTATAGTCTACCAAGACTACTTCTACTACTTGAGATTACTGCATAATGAAGTAGTTGAAGAGGGTCAACTTGTAGATGACGCTTTGTGGTGTCGAGTGTTACTGGATATGTTACCTAACACCCGAGTTTGGCAGACCCAGATCCGGCAGCTCTGCAAACCCTCTATGCCCAGTAACTTTGATCGGCTGGTAGACGATTTAGAACTTTTTATAGTTACTCTGTTTCCCTCTTCCTTTGTTGGGTTGTGAATATAGGATGATTGTAATGCTATAAAAACTGTGGTAGGCCGTGACCTTACTTTTGTTAACTGTGCCGTGTATATATACTGAAAAAGTAATACAAGTAGGGTTTATGTAAATTAATAATTCTGTTCTTCTTGTAGTTGAGATGGAAATAACAAAATGGTAAGAGGAAGATGAGGATCAAGAGGTAGGAGATCCGGTACAAGGGGAGAGTCATCAAGACCCCCTGTTGATTCGATTGAATGGATAATGGAAAGGTTAGAGGAATAGTAAAGGAATATGGCTGAGATACAAGCCACACAAGTTAGGCAAGAACAGGAAAGGAATGTTGCTATAGCTACAACGGTAGCAACAACACTAGCATGGTTACAACAACCTAGGCAAGGAATAGCCGGGACAGGCCAGCCCATGCCACCACAGCAACCACAGGAACCTGCTCCTGTGAGACCTCAACCTACTGCAGAACTCGATACACTACAGTAGTGAATTGTGGAGTTTACAAAACACAACCCTCCTACTTTTGAGGGAACTTTCGATGTTCAAGTAGCTGAGGAGTGGATAAACCAGCTAGAAAAGATCTTCAACATCTTAGAGTGTCCGTCTAAAAGGAAGGCTCATATGGCAATATACAAGCTGGAAGGGGAGGCAGATAGATGGTAGAAAAACACCGAACTGGTCCTTCGGGCTAACAATACCCTGGTTAATTGGGAAGTGTTTAAGGACTAATTCTTCTTGAAATATCTTCCTCGATCTGTGAGGGACGAGAAAGAAGCAAAGTTCCTCACTATAAGACAAGCAGCAAATGAACCCTTTGATGAATACCTGGCAAGGTATATCAAGCTGTCTAGATACTCCACTTACCTCCAGCACATGAATGATGAACGCTGGTTTACAGAGAAGATGATCAAGGGGTTGAAGCCCGAGTTGACAAAGAAAATAGCCTCGAGACAGCTGGAAGTTTTAATAAGGCAGTAGAAGTTTGTCGTATCATCGAGAATAGCCAGAATCATACTGAGCTAGCTAGAGTAACCTTGCGAGCCGAGAAGCCAGGGGCAAGAGCGGGTCAGGAAGGCACTTCTTTCAGTAGTAGCCAGAAGAAAAGGAGATGTAACTGGAATAGAAAGTCAAGGCGGGGAGCCCGATGAGGAGGCACCGAGAATGTCTGTTGTAGAGCCGAGAATGTTCACCAAGGAAGGGAATGCGAGCGCTGTGGCCGCAATCACAGAGACAGGCCGTGCACGATGGGTCAGAGCGTGTGCTATAGGTGTGGACGACCCGGACATTTTGCTAGGGAGTGCCTGCAAGGTGCCGACAGCACGGGAAGACCTCAGGCACAGGGCAGGGTGTTTGCCTTAGTCGGGAAGAGGCTCGTAAGTCGCCTGAGATGATCCAAGGTACGGTTACTGTGAATGGCTACCTTGTGGATGCTTTGTTTGACTTGGGTGCCAGCCACTCGTTTATATCTTATGATTGCGCTAGGCACTTAGGTCTTGCTGTTGACACATTGCTGTATGATTTGTGTGTTTCCACTCTCATGGGAATGAAAATTTTAACTTTAGCTGTTTGTTTAAACTGCATTGTCCGGTATGCCCACTGTTGTGCTACGTTAGACCTAATATGCATGCCTTTTTGTGATATTGATGTTATCCTTGGTTTGAATTGGTTGTCCTCCCAAAATGTTCCCCTTGATTGTAAAAACAAAACATTGATCCTTCCTACCCGAGAGTTAACCCCGATGGCAGAAGTAAAGTTGAACATTATTTCGGCAGCTCGAGCAGATAAATGGTTGGGGCAGGGTTGCCAGGGGTACATGGTATTTTTCTAAGTGAAGGTAAAATAGAGGAAGGGATTGCTGATATCCCTATAGTCTGGAAATTCCCTGAAGTGTTTCTAACAGAAATTAGCGGACTACCTCCGAAAAGAGAAATTGAGTTTGCTGTTGACTTGGTGCCTGGAACAAATCCAATTTCAAAAGCTTTGTATCGGATGGTGCCAAACAAAATGGAAGAATTAAAAAAGCAAGTAGAGGAGTTGTTAGAAAAAGGGTTCATACACCTCAGTGTATCTCCATGGGATGCACCAGTGTTGTTTGTAAAGAAGAAAGACGGTAGTTTGAGATTGTGTATAGACTACTGTGAGCTGAACAAGGTGACGATTAAGAACAAGTACCCATTACCGAGAATTGATGATTTGTTATATTAGTTGGCAAGAGCCACTACATTCTCGAAGATCGACTTGAGATCTGGGTACCATCAATTGACAAGTAAGGCAGAAGATGTTCCGAAGACTGCCTTTCGAACTAGGTATAGACATTATGAATTCCTAGTGATGCCATTTGGTTTGACGAATGCACCTGCTATATTCATGGATTACATGAATAGGATCTTCCAGTCATACTGGGACCAATTCGTAGTGGTATTCATTGATGACATCCTAGTGTATTCTAAGTCACTAAAGGAACACAAACAGCATCTGCGAATCGTATTAGGCACGTTGCGGGAAAAGCAACTATATGCCAAATTAAGTAAATGTGAATTTTGGCTAAATAAAGTGAAATTCTTGGGCCATGCGATAACCCAAGATGGAGTGGCCGTGGATCCAAGTAAGATAGAAGCAGTGTTGAATTGGGAACGACCTAAGACGGTAACTGAGGTGAGAAGCTTTCTGGGTCTAACAGGGTACTATAGGAGATTTATACGAGATTTTTCATTGATTGCCCTACCACTGACTAAGCTCACCTGGAAGAATCAGCCATTCAATTGGGATGCAAAGTGTGAGGCAAGCTTTCAGGAATTAAAGCAAAAGTTGACCTCGACTTCCGTGCTGATAATCCCCGATCCTACGTTGCCATATGTAGTGTATACAGATACGAGTAAGCAAGGATTGGGATGTGTGTTGATGCAGCAAGGTCAAGTGGTCGCTTATGCCTCATGATAGTTAAAGACTCATAAGGAGAACTATCCCACTCATGATCTTGAGTTGGTAGTGATTGTTTATGCCTTGAAGATATGGAGGCATTACCTGTACGGGGCTACTATTGAATTGTATTGTGATCATAAAAGCCTCAAGTACCTGCAAGACCAAAAAGAACTCAATATGAGACAAAGGAGATGGATGGAATTACTCAAGGACTATGATTATTAGATCAAATACCATCCAGGGAAAGCAAATGTGGTAGCAGATGTGTTAAGCCGAAAGACAGTACAGGTGGCATCGTTAATGATGAAGGAGCAATAATTAATTGAGAATATTTGAGATTGGAATCTCACGGGCTAGATACAACTAATGGCGGGCCAGATCAGTATTGTAAAAGCGGAAACATCAATCAATGAACAGATCAAGAAGGCCCAACAGAGAGATCAACTGGCCGACACGTTGAAAGCCAAAGTGCTAAGAAATGAGACGAGGGATTTCAAGATAAATCAGGAAGGGATCCTGAAATATAAGGGAAGAACTTATATTCCCCCGAACTCAGAAATTAAGGGACAAATTTTGGAAGAGGCACACAAGAGTCGCTACACCATACATCCGAGCATGACCAAGATGTATCAGGATCTGAAGGAATCATTTTGGTGGCCTGGTATGAAGAAAGATGTAACAGATTTCGTGTCAAGGTGCCTCACTTGTCAGAAGGTAAAGACAGAACATCAGAAGCCGCCAGGATCCTTACAAGCCCTGAGTATCCCGGAATGGAAATGGGAAAGCATTTTTATGGATTTTGTAATAGGATTACCTCGTACATCGTCGGGTTACGACATGATATAGGTAATTGTGGATCTCCTAACGAAGTCTGCTCATTTCTTGGCTATTAAGAAAGCGTGCCAACTGGAAAAGTTGGCGTGAATATATATTCGGGAAATTGTGAGGTTGCATGGAGTACCAGAAACGATTATTTCCGATAGGGACCCGAGATTTCTCTCTAAGTTTTGGAGAGCCTTACAGGAAGCCATGGACACTAAGCTGAGTTTTGGTATAGCTTACCATCCTCAAACTGATGGGCAAACAAAACGTACTATTCAAACGTTAGAGAATATGCTGAGAGATTGTGTCCTAGATTTCAAAGAGAACTGGGATGAATACTTGCTACTAGCAGAGTTCGCCTATAATAACATCATTCCAGTATTCAAGTGGCTCCTTATGAAGCGTTGTACGGGAGGAAATATAGATCCCCGTTGTGTTGGACTGAATTGGGAGAAAGAAAGACATTTGGTCCTGATTTGGTAGAGCAAACCTCATAACAGATTAAAATGATTTGATAAAGGCTACTCACAGCACAGAGTAGATAGAAAAGTTATGCTGATGTACGGAGAAGACCTCTTGAGTTTGAAGTTGGAGATCATGTTTTCCTGAAAGTTTCTCCAACTACAGGTATAGGAAGATCGATCAAAGCCCATAAATTGACATCGAAGTTTATTGGACCCTTCCAAATTTTGTCAAGAGTTGGTCTGATGGCTTATAGATTGGCCCTACCCCCTAATCTGAGCCAGATTCATGACGTCTTCCATGTTTCTCAATTGAAGAAGTATCAGTCGGATCCCTCGCATGTTTTGAAATATGAAGACATAGAACTGCAAGATAACCTCACCTTTGAAGTGAAACTGGTGAAAGTAATAGATCGTCAGATTAAGCAGCTGCGGAATAAGACTATTCCGATGGTCAAAGTCATCTGGAGGGATCTAACTCAAGAGGAAGCTACGTGGGAAAAGGAGGATGACATGAAGGCTAGATACCCCGAATTGTTTAATTAAAGTATGTTTCTAAATTTCGAGGACGAAATTTAAAGGGGGGAGGAATTGTCACATCCCAAAAATTTTCATTTGGCAATAAAGGATCAAAAATTGGGATGAGGGTCAATGTAGAAACTAGACGGGAGATGAAACAACTTTTGATATGAAACTCCGAAAAGGTCCAAGCAAGCATTTTCATGATTATCAGTCTAGGAAGGGCAAAACACGAAAATTTGAGAAAAATTCCAGAAAATCCTCAAAAAATGGGAAAAGTATAGAATAGAGGTTTTGGAAACTCGGTTGAGGCTCGAAAGGTGGAATTTCAGTGAAAATGAATTATTACAGAATTTCCCGTAAACGGAGGTTTTCCGGGAAATTATTGGGGAAATAAAGGAAAATAATTATTTTAATAAGTTAGAGGCCTCAATAAAGTTGGGAGATTGATGGAAAATTCATCTAAATGTGTGTTTGAATTTATAAAATTGGTTTTAGGCCTTGGAGGCTTAGGAATTAATTTTAGGGAATTTATTTTCCCTCAGATTTACCAATAAAGGCCTAATTGGAGAAAATTCAAAATAAACACCTAGAGATGGTGAAAATTATGAAAATTTCCAAATCATGCTCTCATATTAAAAGGTGAATTATCATAGAGAGAAATGAATTTTTAGAGGTCTAGAAAAATTATGGAATGTTACTAGTGAATAGTAACCGATAAAGTTTCAAATCGATTTGGGATAGTGATTTGGTTTGTGGGCCATATTTTTGGGCCAGCTCAAACCATTTGTAGGGCCCATAATGGACCCATTAAAGGCCCAATTTCGTGCACTTTCCAGATTCCACTATTTTTATTAAATAAAATGCAAAATTAATAGATATTTGCTTGGAAAAATCTAGAGAAATGCCACATGGAGTGATCTGAATATTTTGGACACTTGATGGCTGCCACATACACCTCCTTAGGTGTCCAATTTTGTCCAAATGAGGAGGCAAGAGGGTAGATGGATTTTTTCTATAAATACCCCTTGAAAATACAAGAAAAATGTTAGAAAATTAGAAAAAATAAGGGGAAACTCTGTTACTGTTCATCCAGCCACCCTTGCACGAAATTTTGAGGTGTTTTAGGTAAGAGATCATCCAAATTACTTCAAGGAAACACTAAGGCATTGAGAGGAGGAATTAAGGAGAAGTATTGCTCCTTGGAGAAATTAATTGGACAAGCTTTCCAAAAGAAGTGGACCAAGCATGGATCAAGGCAAGAAATTAGTATTGGGATAGTGGAGCAATATGTAATTAATGTTGCTATGTTATGTTGTGTAAGGTATCATTGAACTTTATGCAATGGTTGTATCTAGTTATGGATGATATTATGATGTGTATTATACTTTATTCTCATGCCCTAATATTGAAATTATGCATGGTACATTATGGAAGGTGAAACATCCTACCTTTAACCCCTTAGAGTACGCATTAGCAAGTGTTATGGTTTAAGCAGGTCATGACACAAGCCCATGGATTTGAAATTTCAACATAATTACTCGGATTACTATTCACTATTTAAATTCAGATTTAGATCCAATTTTGAAAAATTATAACTAATTCTATAAAAATCGTATTGAGGTGCTCTAAAATTATACAGAAAACTATTTGAAAGCTCTTTAAGAGAAAAATATCCGATTGGACTTATCCTTACCCAATTCGTACAATTTAATCAATAAAATTACTGTTTATTTGGTAAAATCCGGAACATCCAGATTCTATGCTTCAAATTTGAAAACTCGTATCTCCTTGTGTACACATCCAATTGAGTTGATCTACCTCTCATTTTAAAGCTTGGGATGTGTACTATGAATCTACCAAATTTTGTGGCTTAAATCATTCATTTGATAGGTCAAACTTGAGCTACAAACTCACTGCTCCATGACCTCCGTTTTATCCCTTAACCTCTTTTTACTTTAATTCTTTCTATTTCTTTGGCATACATAAATTGGGTTTATGCTTTTCCAATCATCTTCATACATTTCTATTCATATCATAAATATTGTAATTAAATACATGGCATCATTGGCATCCATAACATAAATTACATAATAGGAGAATTACACATTGAATAATAACATCATTCATTAACATCAATAATTCTCCACTTTCTTCTCCCTGCCTCTCATGCCATTATTGCCCACCATCGATTGACCTAAATGATTGGTTAGGGAGGGGTGAGATGGAGAATCTCAGTAGCAAACACTACCCCTAAGCATACAAGACATAATGCACATGCATTACATGTTATAACATTAACACATGAATGTCATGGAAAGTAAGCTAAAGCATTTCATGCTTTCATAACATATTGCCAAGGCAAAACATAACATAAAATTGCAAACATAACTTTACAAACATTTCATCATAGCTTAGTCACATCATGGCAACACAACCACATCATGCAGGCATACATATCAAGCACACATTATAGGTTAAGTTCACTACCTTGTAACATAGCTTTCCTCTTGTTTTGCCTTTGATTCCCTTGTCTTTCCAACCCTATAAATTTTTAGTCAACACCATTAAACATCCTCTTGGATGTTCCAAGGTCCTAAACACATCCATACACAATGCCAAACAATTATTAGAATCAAGTCATCAACTTATCTCTACTTGATTTTTTCTTGAACATACTGAAACTCTAACTTTTGAGTTTTAATTCCAACCTTCCTAAAATTATCTCCACATACTATTCCCACATAATTTTGTATGTAGAATCCATTTCTAAGCTTAAAACAATCAAAATCCAATTCTAACCATTCAGAACAGTCAAGGTTAAATAGAATCATAAACTAAGGAAATGTTAGATTTCTTGCAAAAACAACACAGAACCACTTGATTCTTGTTGTTTCCGAGCCTTTAAACATGCTTCTAACATCTGTTTCATCTTTCCCTAACCTTATCAATTTCGTGCAACACCTTGGCTTAGGGCTTAACCATCCAAAAATCCAAGCTTACAAAGAGCAAGGGAAGTGGAAACTAGATCAAAATCTATAAACATACCTTGATTTGAGACTTGGATTGGCATGGGATTCTTTGCTTTTTCCCTTCCCCTTCTCCTCCCTTGCTGTTCAGTTTTCTCTCCCTTCCCCCATGAATGGCCGAAACATTGCAAGCATAAGGGGTATGGATATTTATAAAGGATTTGGACAAATCCTAGCCTTTGATTCCAAGTTAATCCTAGCCGTTGATCTTTGTTTCTTCCCCAAGAAATTTGCCACATGTGCTGCCTTCTCTCTCTCCTATTAATCAGCATTTTCCTACCCAAAATATCTTCAAAATTTCAGAGTAAGTGGAAGGGAAACAATCAGCCACATATGCAAGCTTATTTCACAAGCTTACTTGAGATATTTTGCAAAGTCATGATTAAACCTTATCCAACCAACTTGACCATGTGCATGGGCTTAGGGAGCACGAAATACTCTGATTCTTTGGGCTAACTAAGTGCCCCAAATCTGGTTTGGAAGCAATGGGATTAATCTAGTTCAATCCCAACCGTAATCCTTTACCTGATTTTCGCTTTTCAGGCCTTTATTAGGAAAAATAGCTCAAAGCCTCCAAAAATTCATTTGCTTCCATGAAAAATCCACATTTAATATAAACGTATGATCTGAAAATTTTGGGGATTTTTCGTAACCTCTAACTATTTATTTCACATTTTTTCCGAAATCAAGCTTTTACTGATAGAATTTCAGAAGTAAATTGCCCATAAATTATTTCCTTCATTTCCAATGCTTAGAAACAATTTTATAAATTCACATATATTCCCAAGAAACTTACCCACATTTTTCCTTGAATTATTGAGGCCCTTATATAGTTAAAATAATTATATTTCCTCAATTTTCTCTATTTTCTTCAAAAATCACTATTTTTGAGAAATGTCATAATAATTTATTTTGGGTTATTTTCACTCCCAAAATATCATATATGACTCAAAAACCTCTAATTTACCATTTTTCATTTTTAGAGAATTTTTGAGAATTTTTCATAAATTTACCATTTTAACCCTTAAAGGACCCGACATTGTCGGTTCGGCTCCCTTCTGGGTTTCTGAGCATTGCCAATGTAACTTTCATTAACTCTTAACTTAACCTCCTCATGGTGTACTTATAGAGAAAGGAATATCCCATCCCTCTTTCCTAAGTGATGTAATTAATTAAATATTATTTAATCAGAGTCAGTTTTGCCAAATTCTTTTCTACTGGCTCGTAACTCCGTCGATATGTCTCTGGGTTTCATTCTTTCCCTTTCATCACAGGGAATTCCTCTAATTTTTCTCGGGTCAAAAGTCAAATTATAGACAGCTATTTTGACTTTCCCCGGATATGGTATAAATAGGCTTTAAATTTAATTAAAGCTAACCTTGTCAGTTTCTGGGGACGTAATTAATTTTACAATCTTTGTAAATTCCTCAACTACTATTTCCAGTTTTTCCTGATTATTTGAGGTCGTCTCATAGCTTAAATAATTTAATTTAAGTTACTATATCAAATTGTCCAAAACCCTGGAATGGCTTCAGGGCATTTCCGTCATTTCTAGCCTTATATCGGCTCTGGGATCCTATTCCCATTTTTCTGAATTTTTCCAAGTCATTTGGGCCCTTTTTGCTAACTCTGAGCATTAGTCGACCAGAACTTTTATTATTTACAATTAGGTCCTTGCTTGGCCTAGGAATCTCTTCTTTGCAATTTAGTTCCTCCTTAGGCCTAAACTTTGTAACCATCTCTTGCAAGTTTTTCGGATAACCTCTAGCCCTTAGGTGTTTCTAATTTGTCATTCTTTAGTTCCCGAACACTATTATTTTACACATTTGCCCTTGGAAAATCTCTTTTTCCTTCTGAGGGATCTCCAGGACTTTCATTGTATTGGACTTAGTAATAATCCTTTCCTTGTGCTATTGCTTGTATCTATGAGATAAAATTTGGGATGTTACATCAGGAAAGTGGAAAACGGTAAAAGGGGAAATAAATCAAGAAAGTGGCAATTAGGAGATAGAAAGTCCCTAAAAAGTACCAAGCTTATGGCACATAAAATAATAAGCAATCGTGCGATTCTGGGCGTAAAATTTTACAGACAAATAGATCTCATTTTAAGCTTTAACACAAGTGGTAACTTGTTAAAATTGGAGTTGTGTGCTAAGAGTTATGCCCTTCCAAAGTTGGGCAAAAATACTGGAAATTTGAAAATTTACCAAATGAACAGTATAATTTGATGAATTTCCTGGAATTATTCTGGATTGAATTGGACCTAATGATTATTTTTTCTCCATAGAAATCTTAGCAAGCTTCGTGTGAAAATTGGAACCACTTCGTTTTGATTTTTCTAGATTTAGTTATGAATTTTCAAAGTTGGCCCATTTACGGATGAATAGTGTACGGACATGATGAATAGTGAAATCCTGAAATTCAAAAATTTTCATCTGGAAACATTACAAAACGACTTATATTAGTTCCAATTGACATATAATGGATTATAAAGAGAGGTGTGACATGTATAAAGAGGAAGATTGAGTAACAGGAGAGTACCACAAAATAGTCGTAAGTAATGGTGATAGATTGAGAAGCATAGGAGAATGAGGACCAAGATTGTAATGAGTTCAGTACAACTTCAATAGCAACGATGAAGACAAGAGGCAAAAGATGCAGCAGAGCTGGATGAGGGAGCGAGCTTCAATATAGGTTTATAAGGGCAGCAAGGTCTTTTTACTACAGAAGTTAATTTCATTTTGGCCCCGAAAGGGTACAGTGAAATTTTAGAATTATTTGGGGTAGGAAGAAATTATGATGCTACAATGGTCCTTTAATAAAATTTTTCCTTATTTTAATCCTGGCTGCCTACAACTCAAGCTTTTAACAAATTCATATTTTAGTTATAAGAATAGTAGTAGTAGCAGTAGTAGAAAAAGCTCTCCATTTTTCATCTGCTCTCCATTCCCAATAAGAAACCTTTCTCATCCACGAATGCCCTTCTTCCTCCATGAATGTTCAACGACTTTCTCAAAAGAGGCCCATGTCTCATCTCCCTTCTCAAGTCAATGTGTAGTTCATATATTGCTGAACTTCTCTATCTCCTTCCCCTTCAGCACGAAACTCCTCCTAACTTTATCTTTCAATTTCTTTACATATTTGCAAATCAATCCTCTGTTTTGTAACTTAAATTTCCAAATTAATGATTTGTACGTATTTTTAAAAATAGAACATAGATAAATTCAAATTAATGGAAAATTAAGGCATTCCTTTTCAAATGCTCCCATCGCATCATTCATGGAGCAAGAAGGGTTTGGCGGTGTGAGAAAGGTTTTTGATGAGGAAAAGGAAATGAAAAAAATGAACAAAAACAGAATTTTCCCATTATTATTATTAGTAGTAGTATTATTATTATTATTATTTAAATATTAATTCCTAAAAGCTAGAGTTCATATGGCAGCAATATAATCTAGGATTAAAATAATATGACTTTGATTAGTCAATATTTTATGTTAAATGAGACTAATACTCTTAATATTGAAAGATTGAAAAAGCACTTTATAAACTTAAAGAACTAAAATAAAATTTAACGCAAACATAAAACATTAAATGTATAACCTAATAATTATAATTATACTTTTATAAAAGTAAAACTATAATTATTAAAGACTTATATCAATTATTAATTATGCATTATAATTATATTTATTAATTTTTTATAATTATAAAATTATAATTTTATACATTAAATATCATTTATAACTAAAAAAAAAGGCATATTACTAATTGAATTAATGGTAAACAATGAAGAAGGGAAGTGATAGGTCCTTATTTTATTATGATTTTTCATATCTTATTTGGGATTTTTTTTTTTTTGCTTTTGATAAAAAGTGGACGTTAATGTGCTAAAAGGAGATACGAGTATCAAATTGTGAACTGAATATCAAGGTCAAAAAAAAATTGTGAACTAAATACAGCAAGCAACTTACAACTAACTACAAGATTACTACTAGTAAACCAACCTAAGAGACAATTAGGATCATAACATAAACTAGAATCAGGTAAAAGTCCGCGCATTGGAAAACTTCCCTGTGATTTGTTCTTGACCACTACCAACAAGCAGACGTACCCTGTGGACAAATATCTAACTGATAAACTCTCATGAAGCTGTTACAAAACAAATATAAAGAAGCGTTTCGTTGAGTAGCTAGAATTTCCAAAGCCAAATTATCTTGCCACAGAAAGTTACCTCTAAAGAACACTTTGGAGTGTGGATACACCATTCATCCATTTTTGATAAACCCTAAAGTGGTGCTGATAGGCAGAACTATCCCAAAATAACAACTGCTTCAAACGTTACTGAGCCATCTTACGATCCTAAAGTCTTCCTTTATGTAGCACACAGTTCTTATTTTACAGATTAAGAAAATAACCAAACAAATAATTTTAGACCGAAGAACCTGGTGATCATTCCTAATGTCAATTTTAGCCAACCATTTCTTAACCCAAATAACAAGCCCATCCTCCACCATGCCTTCTATTCGAAGTTCTGTTACAAAAGAAAACCAAAACCCCCTCGCCCAGTGACAAAGCTAAAAATAAATGATATATTGTTTCATCTTGTTCACCATAAATATAACAAGGGAAGGAACCGGCATATGATGAATCCTCAACACTTATCCGATGGGAATAGCTGTGTCCAACACTTTCCCAACCCTTAAAACCAACTTTAGAGGCTGTCGCAAGTTCCATAGAACATCCCAAATATGTGGTGGTTCTTCATGTGGCAGATTATTTGAGATTTCCCTATTAGCTAGTTTCACTTAATACTTGCCATTTGAAACCGGGTGCCAAATAATTTTGTCTGCCAAATCTAAACATGAGAAAGTAGACAAAATCTCTCATGCAATTGAAGATGAATACAACTGCTAAATTAGCTCCTCATTCCACTCCAATCTCTTATGTTGAATCAAATAAGACACCACATGAATGTTGGCGGTAGCACCTGCAAAGAAACAGTTAATCCGAGTCACATACTAAAGACGCTGTCTTTAAAAGCTATCCCACAACCACTGACAGATAAGGATGTGCCGCTGTCTAGGATTAAACAAATTCTTCCTACAAAACAGGCTAAGCAGAATAGCAAAAGATAATAGTAAACTCAACAAGTAAAAGAACACACAGAAGGGGAAGAGAGGGGCTCTAAAACTCTAGAGCAATGTGTCACATCCCACCGAATTCAGCATGATAAAAGGGATGAAAATTTGATTGAGGGCTAATAGGGAAAGAAGGTTGGATAAGAAGTATGGTGTGAAACCCAAAAAGGGTCCAGACCGGCATTTTCAAATTTATCGATCTAGGAAGGGCAAAATAGAAAAATTTGAGAAAAATTCTAAAAAAATTTCTAAAAATAGAAAATTGGTGAATTAGAGGTTTTGGAATCTCAATAAAGGCTCTAGAGGTGAAATCAGTGTGAAAATCAATTATTACAGAATTTCCCGAATACAGAGGTTTTTCGGAAAAACAATGAAAAATTAAAGGAGAATAATTATTTTATATAGCTAGAGGCCTCAATAATTCCCAAAAAAACTGGATTAAGTATCTAAATATTTATGTGAATTTATAAAATTAGTTTCAAGCCTTGAAAGTACAAGAACTAATTTTAGAGAATTTATTTTCCCACAATGACACCGATAGAGGCCAAATCAGGAAAGATTCAAAATAAAAACCTAGAGGTAGCGAAAAATTCTAAAAATTTCCAGATCATCTTCTCATAATAAAATGTAAATTATCATGAAGAGAAATAAAATTTTGGAGGACTAGAAAAGTTACGAAATGTTACGAGTGAATAGTAACCGATAAAATTCAAAATGGTTTGGGATTTTGTTTTGGGTTTTGGGCCATCCTAAAGTATGTGTGGGGCCCACATTGGGCCTGGAATGAATTCCAATTTTGTGATAATTCTGGAGGCTTCAAATTAATTAAAGAAAAACCCAAAATTAGTAGATAATTGTTGGAAAAATCTAGAATTGGGACACATGGATGAATCTGAACCTTTCTTGCATTGGATAGCTGCCAAATAACTCCCCTAAGTGGCCTTTGGTCGAGCAAAATGGGGGAAGAAGTGGCAGAATTGTTTTCTTATAAATACCCCCTAAAATACAACAAAAAATGTTAGTAAATTGGAAAATATAAGGGGAGGTGATGCACATTTCATTTTTGAGCTGAAAAATGAATTTGATAAGGGCTTTTGGACAAGGAATCATCTAAATTTCATCAAGGATTCATCAAGGTATGTTCAAGCCTTGCTATCCCTAAGATATAAATTAGTTTTGGTTAAGTTTTTGCATGAAAATCAAGGGAGAGATGCTGTCCATTTTCGGTTTGAACATGTGATCCTTAGGAAGGATAGAAACCTTAAACATCAAGTGGAATAAGCTTGTTTAAGTGGTGTGTGGATTGATTTTTGGAAGAAAACCCAACATAGGGTTTATATACATCAATTCGGCCAAATGGGGAACTTGATGCAGCAACTTGTTTTGCTATGATTTGATGATTACAATGGGTTTAAAATGTATTTTGTGTAGGGACATACTAAAGGGAGCTATGTAAAATCATTGGAATAAAAAATAAAATTTTTGGAAACCATATACCCCCTATTCGGTCAAACCAGTTTGAAAGGGAAGGAGTGTGATTTTTATAAATCTAATTAGATATTTGAATTCTACACGAAAAATTTTGTAGGAATAGACTGAGAGATTGATGTAAACAAAGAGGGAATAATTATGTTAAAAATCAAAGAAAAGGGAGGAATTAAGAAAGTTCAAGATTTAGTGTTGTATTTAAGTTGAATAATTGTTGATGTGGCTTGGAATTACACTTGAACTGATAGGTTTTGTGGAAGAAATTCAAGGAGAGCATGATTCCCTTAAGGAGGCCGAATTGTATCAAGGATTAAGAGGTAGCATTGAATTTTAATTTGATTGTTTAATGCGATTATGTTGATTGCTTGAATTGAGAAATTATGTGGTGATAATGGTTGACTTTATGACATTTGATTGTGCTTTGGCCAAATGCATAGAAACATGTCAATGTGAAGGTGTTGATGTTTCTCTTTTGGTATGATGCAAAATATGGTTTTATGTGATTTGAGGATGTTTTGATGTTTAATGACATGTCACATTATACTTGCTTGATTTACATGATGATTGTAATTCATTGCTACTGGGATTTTCATGAAATCTCATTCCCCTCAATGATCAATGATATGCATACCTTATATTTAAACAATTGCTCAAGGAATTATGGTTAAAGCATGTGTTGTATGGTGGGAAAAGCTAGATGGAAGGAAAAGAAAAAGAAAAAACAAGAATAATATGCAAAAAGGGATAAAAGTTGAGTTTTTAGGAGTAAAGTTTGACCAACATGATTTTGAGAAATTGGATGAATCTGGATCTGAAATTTCACATACTTATAGATCTTATTTTTAGCTTTAAAACAAGTGGTGATTCATTAAATTTGGAGTTTTGTACAGAAAGTTATGCCCTTCCAAAGTTGGGCATAAATCCTGAAAAATTAAAAAATGACCAAATGAACAATATCACTTTGAGCGAGATCTGGGATTGATACATGAGGTATGGATACCAATGAGTATTTTTCCTTTAAATAGTATGTCAAGATATTTCCATAGAACTTAGAACCATTTTGTTTTGATTTTTCTACAATTAGTTATAAATTTTCAAAATTAGCCCAAATTGCTATGAATAGTGTACAGAAATCAGAAAATGGTAATTGTGATATTAAAATTTCTCACACTTAAGGCTTGTATAATGATTCCGAATGGTTCCAATTGACATAAAATGAGGTAATAAAAGAGGTGTGACACTTTTTGGTATTAGAACAAAAGTTCTAGCTTAATGTGATATGCTTTGATTATGCATTAAAGTTACTATGGATTAAAGATTTTGATTATGTTGATGAATGTTTTGCTAGTAGTGCACTGTGGTATTGTATGGCATGGTATTGCTCTATGTTATCTAGAATTATGTTGCACTATATTGCTTGAATTATATTATTGGTTTGGTTTGCAGTACTACTGGGAAAAGAACAAAAGTTAGAAAAATGGCGCACTGTGAAAGCGACTGCCCAATGGAGGTTGTTAACCAAAGGATGCCTACAGAACTGTACCTAGAATGGTACCACGCTCTGGTAACATATTCCAATTATCCTGCTCCCCCACTAGGATATTACTATTACTTACTTCCTAGGGAAACTGAGGATACTCATCCCGCAGTGGGCTCAAATCAAAGAATAAAGGATGAGGCAGGGTCCTGCACACAGCCAGCGACAGAGTTACAACAGAGATTACGTATACGGCTAGCGCTTAGATCAAGAAATCAAGATGATGAGGTAGGTCCTAGTAGAACTTTACCTCTGAGGAAGAGATCATTGTCAGGGCTTAAGGAACCTAATACGATGGAGGATCTAATTAAAGAATTCAAGTACCTGGGTAAGTACATCAAGAGGGATAAGGATAAGTATGCCACAATTTACCTTGATTTCTTTCGTCGGGTCAGGTAGTTGTATGTGATAGTTAATAAAGAAGGCCAGACCCTGGATGCAGACATGTGGGGCAAGGCACTACTATATACTCTTCTAGAAACATGTATCTGGGAGGTATCCATATCCTCTATCTGTGATAGAGTAAATGGGTGTACTTTTGAGCAGATGCTGCATGTCTTAAAGGGCTTTGTTACCGCCACTTTTCCTTTTTTAGGCTGGTTTTAAATAGCTTTATTAACTACGTGACTTTTGATATGACTGGCTATGACTAGTGGAACTATACTGCTATTTGTATATGAATAGGTTATGTATAAAAGTAAGGGTTATATAGTAAAGTTGTTCCTAGTAAAGTTAAGAGGAGATAGTAAGTATGGTGAAGGTAAGATACGAGATACAAGGGGAAGAATAGAACAGGTCCCTTATCAATCTAATTCAGGTAATAATGAACCATTTAAAGGAACAACAGTAGGCGATACAAGAGTTACTGATAACCTAGCTCATAGAGAGCAGGGAAGGGATACTGCAATAGTAGTGGTGATAACAGTAACCATAGTACAATTACAATAACCCGGGTAAGGAGCGGCCGGGAGAGCCCAATATGTCTAGCCCTAACTCTAAGAATTTATAGTAGAATAGGAAAGGCAGTAAAGGAAGGGGATAAGTTGCAATAGTGGATTACATACTTTGGTAAGCATAACCCACTAGTGTTTGAGGCCACACTAGATGTGCGAATGGCCGGAGACTAGACTACCCAACCAGGTAAGATTTTTAGAATGATGGGTTGCTTTGCTGAAATCAAAGTGTAGATGGCAATCTACAAGTTAAAAAGGAGAAAAAGATAGGAGGTGGAAGAACTCAGAAATAGTCAGCTAAGTTACTGAGACCCTATTTACTTGGGAATCTTTTAAAGGTTAATTCTTCCAAAAGTATTCCCCTGAGATCAATACAGGGTGAGAAAGAAACTAAACTCCTCACCACAAAGCAAGTGGAAGAGAAACCTTTTAACAAGTATTTGGTGAGACTCATTAAGTTATCTCAGTACCCCACCTATCTATAACTTATGAATGATGAACGATGGTTCATTGAGAAAGTGATTAGAGATCTAAGACTTGAACAGAAAGGAAGGGGCTAGCTCAAGATAAGTGGGAAATATTGACGAGGCAGTAAAAGCCTGCTGAATCACCAAGAGTAGTTGGAATCGTTATGACCATATTGGAACAATGTTGAGGATGGATGAACCTCAAGCAAGGACGATGACTAAGGGAGCTTTCAATTTTAGTGATAGCCCAAGAAGGGCATGTACCAGGGAGAACTGGACATTTTTAGACAGGCTTGGATTTGTGAAAAGTTATGAGAGAAGTTATAGAGACTGGTCATACACAACGGATCAGAAGTTATACTTTATTTTAGAAAACATGGATGCTTTACGAAGGAGTATTGCCTTAGGGGCAGGTAGAAGCTAGTGAGTTGCCCAAGGTGACTTGAGATAAAATTCAAATTAATAATTGTATGGGGTGCAATATTTGATTTGGGTGCTAGCTATTGATTTATATCATATAGGTATGATTGGCAAATGGACTTTATTGGGAAATATTATTTTGTGATTTTCACTAACACTAGAGCGGTGACCTCTATTATGTTTAAAGTATATCGCCTGGTGTATTTACTACCTTGCTATTTCTGATACGCAGTGCATACCATCTTATGATATTGATTTGAAAACTGGCCTGAATTGATTTTCATTTCATAATGTTCTCCTTGACTGACAAATTTGAAACTCAAACTTTCCCCTCCTAAGGAACTTGCCTCTTGCCTAGAGGTAAGGTTGAATTTCACTAGTAAGGCCCAAATGGAGAAATCATTAAAAAAGGATTGTTAAAAATATATGATAACTCTCGATATAAGAAAAGGTAACAGTGGAGATAGAGGAAATGCTATTGATAAGGGAACATCCGAAAAAGTTTCCAAGAGAGATTGATGAACTTCCACTTGAACAAAAAATAAGAAGTGCAGTGAAAGTAGTGCCAAAAATGAGTTTAATTTAAAGGCTCCTTATTGTATGACCTTAATGAAATGGCTGAGAATGTAGTGGGCCCAATAGAAGCAGGAGTCTATACTTTTGTAAGGAAACTGAATGACAATCTAAACCTCAAGTAATCATTGTAACCTCGAAAGAGGCAAGGTAATAGGACAAAATGTTTAAGGTTTGTTAAATCCCTAAACAGTAGTAGAAATTCCTAAGGGATGGTAAGCCAAGAGGGACAAATGTTTAATGATATTGAGTTGAGAATTAATAATAAGTTAGGTGCTTGACCTAGACACTACACAGCAAAGTGATTGAATATTCACTATGTGATGTGATCAATGTATGATGATCAATACCTGACCATAGAAATGATTGGTCAAAAGGTAAAGAAGGTTAGGAAGAGTAGAGTCAGGCAAGACCCCTCTTGAGGATAGATTCGGACGAAAGTACATGAATACATAATAGTTAAGGGGTGCATTGGGAACTGATATATAATGAGAAATGAATAAAGTCTCAATGGTGCCTAAAACCTAAAGATGCTTGAATATCAATAAGGACTATATGATATTCCTTAATGTCCCTAAACAATTAAGGGTATGCAACCATGGCACCCAAAATAGTGTCAAAACCAAGAGACGAAGTTCCCAATGAGGAACGCCACTATCTATGGAACCATATAATGAAAAGGCTCCCTCCTAATAAGGGATATGGAATTAAGGAGCATACCCTGACAGAGATTGAATGCAAGAAAGATCTTGGTCACAGAGTACCTCCCCGAAAGAGAATACGGTCCTCTGTCACTGAAATTATATTGCTCTCATAAGAGTAAGCCATTCTCAATAGGAATTACAATGACTAGCCGAACGAAGTTTATAGTGATATATCCTCCATAAGTAATTTGGGCAATAATGATAGTGGGATATAGTTAAGTCAGGGTACAGAACGGATTTTACCCTGAAGAGAGTAAAACTAGTCAAGAGTAATGGGAAAAGCATTATAAAGAAAATATGTATAATTGCTCAAACTTAACAAGGCACTATAGTATGGTATTGATTAAAGAAAACGTAATAGTAGAAGCCCTACTTTGATGTCATTGAGAGCTGAAAATGTGATGAACAATGGTTGCATTGGGAACTAGTTTATAGAGAGAGATAAGTAAGTTTCTTATGGTGCTTAGACGCATGATAACGTTTAGGACTATTAAGTATTTCTCTATGTCCCTAAGGCATCAATGAGAAGTGCAACCATAGTACTTAGGCCATTAAGAAATGTAAGAGATGAAATTCGTATGAATGGATGCCACTGCCGTGATGATCAAATGAGTCAGATAGAGAGGCTCCCCTAATAAGGATTTGACATGTAAGAATATATTGAGACAATGATTAAGTAACTGACACGTCTTGGCTATAGGATGTCTCTCAATTTGGGAGGTGGTTCTCAAGCACAGGGTTGATGCCACTGTACTAAGAGCAAGTTGTTCTCTGAAGAAAAGGAAAGGAAACAGTTATGATGGGGCCAAGGTTGACGCCACTCTACTGAGGACGAGCTGTTCTCTGAAGAGGAAATTATTCTTTCATATAGGGTTGACACTGCTACATTAGGAGCGAGCTATTCTCTGAAGAGGGAGTGACTTTCTAAAAGACAGGAAAGATTCACGGAGTTAACCTTACCCCAACAGGAATGAAACTGGCCAAGAATAAGGAAATGATGGAAAATATGAGAAGAGGATAGAGATGATTTTACAAGATCTCTCCCCGTAAAAAGAAAAAGAAAACCGCAAGGCACGGCAGATTGGCATGGATATGATAATAAGCCCAGAAGGCCATAGAGATGAGCCAATGGCCCAAAAAATCCCATGGGCACCATGATAGGATAGTAGCTTGAGGTAGCTAAAAGTTAAGAAAAAAGAGAAAGGCAGAGTATGCCCAAAAAACCTAATAAAGGCAGGGTTAAAGGAACTTAGAAGGTCATGGTATAGTAAAATACCATGAAAACAAATACATTGTCTTGGTATTATTATGAGAGAATAGGCCTAAAGGACAGGAAAAATACGAGCAGTGATGATAAATGCATAGAAGCAAAGGCTATACTCATATAAATGACAGAAAAGTAAGAAAGAGAAAGCTGTGTGAGTATGAATTCGAGGATTGAAACCTGGCAATGGGGCACAATGAGAAGTTGAAAAGCCCAAATTGAGTATGAGGAAGGATATCCTCCCCAGTTGACCTCTCATCAAAGATAACAATAAAGGTTTAACCTAGAAATTTCGAGAACGAAATTTATTTGGGGGGAGGAAATATCACATCCTGCCAAATTTAGCATGATAGAAGGGATGAAAATTTGATTGAGGGCCAATAGGGAAAGAAGGTTGGATAAGAAAACTAAGCATGGTGTGAAACCCAAAAAAGGTCCAGACCGGTATTTTCAAATTTATCGATCTAAGAAGGGCAAAATGGAAAAATTTGAGAAAAATTCTAGAAAATTTTATAAAAACAGAAAGTTGGTGAATTAGAGGTTTTGAAACCTCAATAAAGGCCCAAGAGGTGAAATCGATGTAAAAATGAATTATTATGGAATTTTCTGAATACGGAGGTTTTTCGGGAAAACAGTAGAAAATTAAAGGAGAATAATTATTTTAAATAGCTAGAGGCCTCAATAATTTCCAAAAAAATATAGATTAAGTATCTAAATATTTATGGGAATTTACAAACTTGGTTTCAAGCCTTGGATGTATAGGAATTAATTTTAGAGAATTTATTTTCTCACAGTGACATTGATAGAGGCCTAATCGGGAAAGATTTAAAAGAAATACCTAGAGGCAGCAAAAAATTCTGAAAATTTTTAGATTATGTTCTTATATTAAAAGGTGAATTATCATGAAGAGAAATGAATTTTTTCAGGCCTAGAAAAATTATGAAATGTTACGAGTGAATACTAACCGATAAAGTTCCAAAATGGTTTGGAATTTTGATTTAGGTTGTGGGTCATCTTTTTGGGCCATCCTAAACCACGTTTGGGACCCACGTTGGGCCTGGAATGAAGCCCTATTTCGTGATAATTCTGTAGGCTTCATATTAATTAAAGAAAAACCCAAAATTAGTGGATAATTGTTGGAAAAATCTAGAATCGGGACACATAGGTGAATCTGAACCTTTCTTGCATTGGATGGATGCCAAATAACTCCCCTAGGTTTCCTTTGGTCGTGCAAAATAGGGGAAGAAGTGGCAGAATTTTTTGCTTATAAATACCCCCTAAAATACAACAAAAAATGTTAGAAAATTGGAAAATATAAAGGGAGGTGCTGCCCATTTCATTTTTGAGCTAAAAATTGAATTTGATAAGGGCTTCTGGACAAGGAATCATCTAACTTTCAACAAGGATTCATCAAGGTATGTTCAAGCCTTGCTATTCCTAAGATTTAAATTAGTTTTAGTTAAGCTTTTGCATGAAAATCAAGGGGGAGATGCTGTCCATTTTTGGTTTGAACATGTGATCCTTAGGGAAGGATAGAAACCTTAAACATCAAGTGGAATAAGCATGTTTAAGTGGCGTATGGATTGATTTTTGGAAGAAAACCCAACATAGGGTTTCTATACATCAATTCGGCCAAAGGGGGAACTTGATGTAGCAGCTTGTTTTGCTATGATTTGATGATTCCAATGGGTTTAAAATGTGTTTTTGTTTAGGCAAAGGGAGGTGTGTAAAATCATTGGAATCGAAAATAAAATTTTTAGAAACCATATACCTTCTATTCGATCAAACCAATTTGAAAGGGAATGAGTGTGATTTTTATAAATCTAATTAGATATTTGGATTCTACATGAAAAATTGTGTAGGAATAGATCAAGAGATTGAGGGAAACAAAGAGGGAATAATTATGTTAAAAATCAAAGAAAAGGGAGGAATTAAGAAAGTTTAAGATTTAGTGTTGTATTTAAGTTGAATAGTTGTTGATGTGGCTTGGAATTACACTTGAACTGATAGGTTTTGTGGAAGAAATTCAAGGAGAGCATGATTCCCTTAAGGAGGCCGAATTGTATCAAGGATTAAGAGGTAGCATTGATTTATAATTTGATTCTTTATCTTGCTTGTTTAATATGATTATGTTGATTGCTTGAATTGAGAAATTATGTGGTGATAATGGTTGACTTTAATGACATTTGATTGTGCTTTGGCCAAATGCATAGAAACATGTTAATGTGAAGGTGTTGATGTTTCTCTTTTGGTATGATGCAAAATATGGTTTTATGTGATTTGAAGATGTTTTGATGTTTAATGACATGTCACATTATGCTTGCTTGATTTACATGATGATTGTAATTCATTGCTACTAGGATTTTCATGAAATCCCATTCCCCTCAATGGTAAATAATCAATAGGAACCTCGGGGATATGTTCAAGAACAGGAAGATGGTATATCGAAAGAAGGAATTATGTTACAGAAGTATATGGAAGCGATTTACCATCTTTGTATATGTATGACATTTGTTATGTAATATTATGCACATTATGGACTATATTGAAATGTGTATCAATGATATGGATACCTTATATTTAAACAATTGCTTAAGGAATTATGGTTAAAGTATGTGTTGTATGGTGGGAAAAGCTAGATGAAAGGAAAAGAAAAAGAAAAAGAAAGAATAATATGAAAAAAGGGATAAAAGTTGAGTTTTTAGAAATAAAGTTTGACTAACGTGATTTTGAGCAATTGGATGAATCTGGATCTAAAATTTGACATGATTATAGATCTCATTTTTAACTTTAAAACAAGCGGTGAGTCATTAAATTTCGAGTTTTGTACAGAAAGTTATGTCCTTCCAAAGTTGGGCATAAATCCTGAAAAATTAAAAAATGACCCAAATGAACAGTACCACTTTGAGCAAGATCTGGGATTGATACATGAGGTCTGGATACCAATGAGTATTTTTCCTTTAAAGAACATGTCAAGAGCTTTCCATAGAACTTGGAACCACTTTGTTTTGATTTTTCTATAATTAGTTATGAATTTTCAAAATTAGCCCAAATTACTATGAATAGTTTACAGAAATAAAAAAATGGTAATTGTGAGATTAAAATTTCTCGCACTTAAGGCTTGTATAATGATTTCGAATGGTTCCAATTGACATATAATGAGGTAATAAAGGAGGTGTGACACTATGTGTATTGAACCTTAGATTGAAGAACACTTTTATAGCCCCAATGATCTAAACATTGCTCCCCTCTTAATGACAATAAAATGTCAACTTTTTGAATGTTGAAACCATTAAATTGTCTAATCATAACAATCCGAAACATTGGAGGCAAATACGCAAGCATTCTGTTTAGAATTTCATAACCAAATCATTTGATGTATTACAACTAAAATGGTTAAAAGCACTCTTCATGATTTCAAATATTTCAAGGCATTAAACAATTATAAAATATAAAATCTGTTAAGCAATTTAAATGATTCAATGCATTAAAGGTTTTTTCTATTTAGGATTTTAATGTGCCACTTTTAAATCTTTAACACATTGAAAATCCATTTATTATGACATTAAAACTCTTTAACATTTGATGTTCCTAATAATAAGAAAATCTATCCATGATTGATGCTCAGTTTGTTTTTATCTTCCCACATTACCAATTAATGCAGAATCTTTTCTTTGACATACCCACACAAATATTACAACCCCCCTACATGTGTCAAAGAAAATACCATTAGCTAAATTACACACAAGTACAACCATTATCTATGGTGGTCTTTTAAACTTAAAACCAGAAGTAAACCAATAATACTTAGTACATGTAAGTGCTGGTGGTCCTTATGAACTTACAACCAACACTTGGGCATGTACTAGAGGTTCTAATAGTCAGATTATACCCCTATATTTTTGCTATTGATGGTGTTTTTGCATATTAAAACAGCCATATGCATGCCTAGTGTAAAATGAATACTTTACAGATTCTGCCATGATCTCATAAGAGTGGCCCCACTCGGGGTGATTTCATTAAGTGTACTTGTAATGAGCACACCATCCCATAAGATTATGAAATTATTCAGAGCTTTCACTTATCCTCACCGAGATGCATTTTAGCACTTTCACACACACCATAGAAAGAGACTAGAAGTTTATTTAGTACTAGCAGAACTAATAAATAACTTGTTTTTATCCATTGAACCTTCTTCATGGGATCACGAATCAGAAAGGTTAGGTTGTCATCTCTATTAATTTTGAGTTGGCTTTAATGCCATTCCCCTTGATGTTTCATAAATCTGTTTCCTTTCCAAAGGTTGGATCTGCTAGGTTCACTTTTGAACTCACATGATTGAGATTACTCCATATTTTAGTAGCTACCTTATAATATTATGTCTCAATCAAATATATCTACTTTTACTATTAAAAATTTTATTTTTAGCTATAGCTATTGTCGATTAGCTATCGCTGTGCAAAGACACTGATGGTGTTGGTTTGTCACCGAGTAGAATGTTCATTAAGAAGTTTTTCAACCACTTAGCCTTAAACCCAGCCAACTCCACAGCAATAAACTCAAAGTCCCTTAAGGATTTGGTTAGTGTAGTTTGTTTGGTTGACTTCCATGTTACTGCTGTACCACCAATAGTGAAAATATAACCACTTGTGGGTTTTGTCTCATCTGAGTCTGAGACCAGCTAGCATCACTATATCCTTCTAATACAGTAGGGAATCCACTATATAGTATACTATAATTCATGGCACCTCTCAAGTAACTCACTACCTTCAGCAGAGCCTCCCAATGCTTATTGCTTGGGTAGTGAATATATCTTCTCAACCTACACATAGTATAAGCTATGTTTGGCCTGATATAGTTCATTAAACACAACAGACTTTCAATAATCTGTGCATATTTAGGGTAAGCAACTGGATCTCCTTTATGTTTTGTTAAATGCACATTGGAATCATTAGGAGTACGAATAGGAGAAATATCGTAGTGTTCAAACTTTCTCAAGATTTTCTCAATGTAGTGTTCTTGAAAATGTAGGATACCACGTTCGTTCCTTATGATTTTAACACCCAAGATTTTCTCAATGTAGTGTTAACATCCATTTGGTCAATAAAAAACTTGTCAACCGAAGCTAAAGTAATCAGGATTCTAACAAAAACAAATCCTTGTCATGGGAGAAAATATATCAAAATAGTTAATATTTTCTTTTTGAATGCACCCAATAGGTTTTGTTCCTAGAGGCAAGTCAACCAAAACCCATGTTTTATTTTGATTTAAAGGACTTCTTTACAAAACTGAGAATCTAGAGAGGAAATGGCTTTGTGAAAATTTTTTGATTCTCCTTATACCCTATAGGTATAGAAGTCATCTCTAAAAGAAGTTTCTTTCCTTTGCCTTTTACTTTTCCTTAAATTCCTATTCGAACCATCATTTGAACTTTGTTCAAAAGAAGAGTTTCCAATTCTTTTAAACTATCTCATTATGATAGGAGCTTAACTTTAATTAAAGCAATCAAGAGATTGATTTTGGAGCTTGAAAGGTCAAGCAGACAATTCTTAAAGGGAGGATGAGAATAAAAGAAAGATTTGCCTCTTCTCTTGGAAGTAACAAATGATAAAGAGGAAGGTGGATTGGGAATCAAGAATCTTCATAGGCAAACTGAAGCTTTTATTCTAGAACTTGCTATCTAACAATAAAGCTTTACGGGGTTAAAGTCCTTGAATCAAAGTATAAGGATGGTGATGAGCATTTACAGAATATGAGTAGAGGTAGAAACTCCTCTCTAACCAAGAGGAGCATTGATACCATGTGGCATTCTTTTAAAGAGGGATTAATGAGGAAAGTTGGCAATAAAAGATCCACTTTGTTTTGGGAAGAGAGATGACTATATTTAAATGTACCTCTGGCTAATCTAGTGCTAAGGGTTGAAAATTTCATGTATAAAAAAAGGAGGTAGTTGATTATCTTTCATGTG
Source organism: Neltuma alba (assembly GCF_004799145.2). NCBI lineage: Eukaryota > Viridiplantae > Streptophyta > Magnoliopsida > Fabales > Fabaceae > Neltuma > Neltuma alba. The sequence goes on from NW_021637439.1 coordinate 249,645, forward strand.
GTTTTTTGCCCATGGGAGAACTCATAGGCCTCATTTGATACGAAAAATTGGATAGGTGTAAATGGGACTGGATTAGGGGAATGGGCTCAATTACTATGTTCCTTTGAGAAAACCTTGAGACTATACAACACCAAATAGGCTACAATGGGCAAGCCTCCCCTTGGTTTGCATTTTCAATCCTGAGATTGAATATTTTGAGGACAGAGATATTCCTATTTATGATAATTTCTGAACATATTTGTCCCTCCCACCCTAGTTTAAGGCAAATCTCTCCAACAAAATATAAATGAAACATGTTAGATTAAAGAGCGACACAAAAGTTGTTTTATTGGAGTGCACGAGAACAATCTATGCATACAAGCACGTCCTACCCTAAATTTTCATGACTTTTCATCCTTGTCATCAACTTCACTTCCCTACACCGTGACTACCAGTTTTCCATCAGAGCAAACGACTATGGTCATGGTGGGCCTAGTCCAAGCTAGTAATTAGAACCTCCAAAGATCGAGGCCAAGATGAAGCTGATCGGTAACCAGTTCACAAGCTGAGAGGGAGAAAGGCAAGGCAAATAATATTTATTGAAGGGTTAAACCGCATTCCCAAGCCCAATCTCTGAAAATTCAACCCAACATACCAAATGAGGCCATATTGTTGCACTCATACAAGGCCCAATTGGGATGTACACAGGTTGAAGATGCAATGTATCTTATAGAGATTGCTTGAATGCGATAAACATATGTAAGTCTATTGTTTCTCAAGACTGTTCTTCCTTTTGTTCTCTACAGAGACGACATTGTATCAAGTGGAATATGAAGCATGAAATTGGCCAACCTTTCATAAAGAAAATTCCTTGGCCAACTGTATTTTATTATATTTGTTGGGACATCTATACAAACTAGCATAGTAAACTCTTTATTCTCTAGCACTTGCAAATAATATTAATGCTAAGGATAGTTTGTTTTGAGCATGTTTAAACAAATATGATGTGTTTTTCACTGATGACTATATGAGAGGATCAAACAACATTTTACAAGATAGCTTCATCAAACTAGAAGTTGATGGTTCTCCTACGCTGGATGGTAGATGTACCCGTGACAAGATTATTAGAAGCGTAGATCGATTATTGGGTTTAGCTACAAACTCATCACCATCTCTTCTACAACTACAGAGCTTATTGGTATTACACCTTAATTGTCTGGAAGCCATTAATTTTATTAGAAGAGGGCGTGATAATACTCATTCGTTCAAGGATGTTATTGATGATGCTAGGTTGATATTACATAGGGATCAGCGAGTGTTGTTGAGGCATACTCCTAGGAAACAACTAAGTTAAACAATTTTTATATTCTTGATCAACCAGTGTCTCAATTATGAGGCGAAGATTGATGAAGGACAATAATAATAATAATAGTTAACAACCTAGCCAATGAGATCATCATAAGAGATTAAGGGAAAATCCCAAAAAAAATGCCTATGAAATTTCAAAATGACAATTCAATATTAGTTACTACACTTGTAAAGAAAATGACTACACTCGCAAAACAAATAACAACACATTTTTGTATTAATTCCTAATTTAAAATTTTGAAATTCAACAGTCATTTTTTTGAAATTTTTCCAAGGATTAATCCTTCATTTCAGGATAAATTCAATATTTAGTGCTAGACAAAAGAAAAACTTGCCGACAGTGGCACACAAGAATATCACACAAATGTTGCATTTCATACACAGCACACTAAATTTATACAAGATTAAAACATTACTTAGGCATCAGCCGACTTGGCAAGAAATACAAGGACGACGCATTTTATCCACCCAATATTTTAATTTACATGGCACATAAAAAGGTTAATAATAAATCTCCTCTCCCACAGTATCATGAAAAATGAACTAACAAACCTGGAAATGAATAATGAATAAAAAATACAAATCCAACAGATCTTTTGAGTTGTATCTCCAAGTATGAAGCAGATGTTGAATTGCACAACTCGAGACTCTGAAAAATTAGGCTGTAATTCTTACCAACAATTTGTGAAACTTTGCCTTTTGACACCACTAACTGGATTCATCTTGAGGGTCAGTGCCCCAACCTTGAAAAGGGTAATAAAAATCCACCAAGCTTTGGAGAATCTTCTAGACCAGTATATCCTCTACTGTATTAACTAGAGCTTGGCCACAAGGAACTCAATTTGGCTGCAAGTTTGGCGCTCTTATAATCCTCTCTGAGCTGTATAAATCTGAATAGTAGAAAAATCTATCATCAAACATGAGCAAAATCATTAAAACGGAGGGAAAAGAACGGCAAACAAATTCATGGAATTAATTGAAAAATGTATAGAAGTTGGGAGGAGAAGAAGTTTTTATTAATTTTTTCCAAAGAACTTAAAGTGACTGCCTCCTGAATTTATAACATAATGTTTTCTTTTTTGAAATTGATGGACCGAATAACTTTTGGGCTAGAAAATCTCCAGGCCCATAAGAAAGGAACAAAGACAAAAGACAAGTGCAATAGGCTGGCTGCAGAAGAGAAAAGGAGAATTGGGTGTTATGAGTGTCACAAGGTACGTTAGCGTGATGAATTGGAGGAAAGTGGGGGTGTGGGTGCGTGATTTGAGAGGTTTACTGTGGGGTTTGGAGGTTGTGTGAGAGGGCAGCTGAACCAACCAAAATGATATGATACCATTTTCTCTACCCCGCCAACTCTTCCTAATTATGAATCTTATCTTTCCTAGTATAATCACATATCTATCTCAACATTCTCATCTTTGTCACCCCACTTGTCCTTTTAAAACCTAATATTCATCACCATATAGCATTCGGTCACTGTTTGTGGAGAGTGCAGATTGAATGTGGATTGTGTCGAAGGTGCCTTTGAATTCTTTCCATGGTTATGCAACATAAAGTAGTAAGGCGATAGCCCACCTCAACTTTTTGGCCAAAAAAAAAACAAAAGCATAGCCCACCTCAACTTTGAATGTTCATTTTGAGTTCCTACAAGCTCAGGGCTGACCCAACCCACCATGCAAACTACCCATGTCCGTTTTGTATCCCATATAGTCCATGTCTCCAGCATTTTCATTCAGGCATTCCAAAGCATTGGCGGCATCCTCATCAAGTTTGGAACCAACGAAATGTTGGATTGAAGGTCTAGGGGAAAGATATGAAAGCTGATTTATTAAAGGGGCATGGAAAGGGTAGGTAGATTGTGGTTTTGTGAGAGAGAGCATGGTCTGTAGCACACCAGGTTGGGGGTGGATGAAGGATTCTCTCTTCACTTTCTATTCTGTAATTAGTTTGTTTTGTTGCAGAGTGTGAGCTTATTTCAATTGACTGTGAGCTTATTTCTACTGTAATTCTCTTCTCCCTAAAGAGGAAAATATTTTCAATATTAATATAGAAACCAGTGTTTGCTTAAATTTCTTTTATAGATTTACTCTCTGTTACTTTCATATTGGGTTGCTTCAGTTCCATTAGAAATACAAGAGTATCATTCTTCAGAAACAACTAATCTCCTTTAGGGCATGGAGATCAATGGTTAAGACACAACAATAAATAAAACCAATAATCCTCAAGATAATTTAAAAAAAAAAAAAAACGTAATAAATTTCAACAAGTTAATATAAAGTTTAATCAGTAAATTGTATTCAGCATAATTGATAGATCAATGTATTATACCGTTGTGCATCTTTCCGAATGCTAGGTGTACCCTCAAATAAACTTGAAAGGCTTTCAGGAGCAACAATGAAGACATTGGCCATTCTACAAGAAATGTTAACAAGTAACTTCACATCAAAGAGACCAAAATAGTTCAAATTTGAATAACTTTGCAGAAGTTGTGAAACTTACATGCCAAGCAATTCAAATTTCTCATCAACAGATGGAGCATTGAAGCTACGCACAAATTCTCCATATTCAGTTATGTCACGCTTCAGCCGCAATCCACCACTGCAAAGAGTTAAATCAGAGTGACTACAAAGGCTGGCACGAGGATAGTGACATGTTTCATGTATCAAATAATACAGGTGGGCTTTTCATATATCTCACAAAGTGGGACATCAGTTGATGTTGATAAGCCACGTGTGACATGTTACAAACAAAACAAAGGAATACAATATATACCAAATCTAAAAAGTTCAGCCATACTAGAAATACATACTTGCACAAAATAATAATGATAAGGCTCCCACTAGGCCACTAATCACTTATCAGAGGCAAAAGAATAGGAAGCGAGTCAAAGTTTGACCAAGTCTTATTTATTTAATTGAGTCTGTTAGCTAAATAATAGGATCACCATGTCAGTTGAGGTCCCCCAAGTCCATTATGAGTCTGTTTTTCCCTTATTCCCGAGAAAGTAGGGATATCTTGTTACTTCCATATTTATCTGATTGTGATTTTGCTTATAAATATGTTAGCAGTCCTATAAGCCAGCATATGAGGAAAGAAAATATCAGTTCCATATTCTGGAGATTCTCCTACTGGGCTACTGAGATTTATTAAGTGAGATTCTTACTTGAGAAGTCCAGTAGATTGTCCTCATACATAGAACGTTTCTGTTCTTTTCTGTTTTAGTTCAGCTTCTACTAGATAAATAACAATAGCTAAAATATCATCCCAGCAGCATACAACAGTTAGAAACATAAATGATTTGGTGCTGGAGGTAGAGATCATAAAATACTGTCAGCGTTTAAACTGGGACAGAAAAACATGTACACCAATTTCAGCAAATTTGAAAAATTAAGGAATGTAAGAGTTAAGCCAATTACCTTGGATTAAAGGTAAACTTCTGCCAATGATTAAGCAGCATTTTGTGCAAGCGATTTCCCTGAAATCAGAGTTCATCATGTTATGAATTTGATTATACATTACATTCAGAACTACTACGACTTCAATCAATTACTATCAACCATCCCCATTTTAAACCTCACCGTATGATAATGTATCCAAGATTAACAACCTAATGCAAAACTGTGGGAATACCTTGTAGTTATTGTATGGTTTTATTAGCATTTATTAGCATCAGAGTATATACTTAGATGTACTCTCTTCTCTTTCTATGCAATTTGAACATGTGCCGTGGGAGGACCCTTTTCCTCAAAATCAACATGACGCTTGGATATTAACAATTCAGATGTACTCTACCAAATAAAAAATGAAATAAAGGAAAACCTAACCAAATAAAATTAATAACTAAAACATAGAAATTACGAAAGCATAAAATAAAGTAACTAAATTTCCTCATGGATTCAGTTTGTAGCTTCTTTGTGGTGACTGTCTCTATTGGATTTGTAAAGAGACTATGGTGCATTATTGAATGTTTAACATTCTTCTTCCATTGTTTGATATTTGGGGACACAACCCAATCCTACTCTTTTTGTACATTTCTTCTCTCTATATGGTTATTGAAAAGAAAAACTGATAAATCTGGCAACAGAACTAGAAATATATTCATCGTTTTTATTAGTTTTCTTCTCTTTTAATATAATCCTTATTTAACAGTTCACACAAGAAGCCTTTTTGAGAAAAGCAACTTCCAACTAGTAACACTTCATTATAAGATCCAGGGCTGTTAGCCGCATGGATAGTTCAACATGCTTATCAAGGCCTAACCCCAAGATGTGGATCATCCAAGACACATTATCACAGCATACTTATCCTGATCAAACTGAGGTATCTCTCAATCATATATTATGCTCGTCCACTTGTTTCTTTTTGTTGAACCAGCTAACTTATTTCATTTAATAAAAGACAATGAACCATTCGTGCAAAAGGCATCTAGCATCAGAAATTAAAAAATTATACCAACTCAGTCAGGAATGCTTGCTTGTTAAGGCCTTCTAGTGCAGTAAATGCAGACTCCAGTACACGAGAAAGATATGCAACAACTCTGACCAAGAAAACCAAATATCAGCATTAAACATAAAGAAATTAACTTTTTCACAGAAACAATAGGCAACATCACTCACACACAACAAGGAAAGACATGATCAAAAAAATTCTTCATAATATTACAATCCAGAATTTAGTCCAATTTCACATGTATTCCAAGATATACATTACAAGAAATATCCGCAATGAAACACAACAGTTCAAGTTATTCAAGTTATATTAACCTCGTGCAGGCATTGGTTGGTCTATGGTCAGGAGCCATCCCATCATCAGGTGATCGATAATCTGTAGCCTTTTGTTCAGCTGAGAGTAACCGCTCCACCTAAAGAGCAATTTGCAAGATATGTCATCTCAGGATACAGACTTTACAAATGGAAACATAAAGACCAGGAAAAGGAAAATCATTTGTCACCACATGGATTGTGATGGATGTGAACCTCGTGGGGTTTATGTTAGGAAAAAGTGTGCCTGTGGTTGTTGCCGGGATTATAGCTAGAATTATAGGGGAGTAATACAATAAATTTAAAAAGGATAAGAAATCCAATTTGATTGTTTACATTCCTAGTTTATCAGCCGTCATTAAATCAGCCAGATTCTATTTCACTGTATATGTGTTCCTGACTGTGGTTGAATAACATACGAGAAATATTATTACATTCTGTTGTCATATTCTTCATGGCATCAGAGCAAGGGGCAATGTCTAATCCTTCTAATAATGAGACAGAGTCGAACACTGAGCCAAATCCAATCCTGAATTATGCAATCCTACAACTAAGAGTTCCTCTGCAAACAGTGCATCATGCCTAGTCGCTGTTGGGTTAGAAAAATTGGCAATCCTCATCAAGCCAAAGAAGCTCTCTAGTGAAAATTACAAAGTGGGCTCATTCAATGAAGCTCGCCCTCAACAGTTTAAGCAAGCTAGGGTAAGTCGAATAATGTCCCGGTGTCCTTATGGTTAGTAAACTTGATGGTCTCAGCAATAAAGAAAAGCTTCATGCTTTTACCCTCTGCACATGACATATGGGAGGCTGTGCGTGAAGCATATAGTGATTGGGAGATTATGATGTTATCCAGCAGAAATTTCCCTCTTTCATCCTTAATGACAAGGACTCTTGTTTCCAGGTGTAATGATGGGTGTGAGCCTTGTGTGGTTTATGTTTGGAAAGAGACGAAAGGCAGTGAAAGCATTCCCTGTATGTCAGTTTGAAGAACTTAAGGAAGACATCAGCTGAGTAATTGAGGCTCAACTTCAAACTTTATTCAATGAATTTGTCCGATACACGCAGGAAAAATAAAGGATAAAAACTAATATCTTGAAATTTAAATAAGGATAAAATCAAATCCTATCTAATTTAATTAATTCTAATCTAAATAAAACATAAACATGATTAATAAGATACTGAATAACAATCTAACTAATTTGGGCCCCTTTAAGTGGGCTTGGGCTTAGGTCTTCATCTTTCAACAGGTACGAGAGTAGAGTGTAGTGTAAAAAGGATGTGCCTGTTATGGAGAGGGGTATGCATGATTTAGGTAAGTTGATTTGGGAGAGTTTGTGTGTATCGAATACATAGTAGTATAGCAGTACTGTGACTATTTTCCTTTAATCTGTAAAAACTTGCCTCCATTAGATTTACACTCTCGGGGATTTATTATGACTGAATAACACTATATGGAGACTGATTTTATCAGATTGTCATGCAGATATCGATCATATATTAGAACTTCTAGAAAGCACATGATGTTATAGGAATAGTCAAGCGGTATCACAGTCATCCACTTGCCACCATATATCAGATCTATGATGACTAGTGCCAGTTTGCCTTTTTTATTCTCTACGTCTGTCTTTTCTCTTTACCTTTTCTTGACCTTTTCTTCCTTTAAAACAATTCTCTCTCCCATCTAACACAAATTAATTACACTTATATTCTTATGTTTCTCCGTCCAAAATTTAACTTTTCTTTCTTCTTTTTTCTCTCTTTTTTAGGGATATCACATTTCCTCATGTTGTTATATATTCCATGGACTGCAAAAGAAAAAAAAAAAAAAGGGTTATATATAAAATGTGTAATATCCAACTGACCTCAGCCATCACTGTTTCAATACACTGTTGTAATCCTTTATAAGCTGCAGACTCTGCTGTGGACATTGTTGTGGCCATTTCTTCACAGGAAGCAGCATGAGCACCATCCACAGGAAGCAAAAGCCGAGATATAGAATTTGCAAAGTACTGTGAAGAAGTAATCATTTTAGTTCACAAAGGGGTTCACTTTAGTAGAAAGAAAAATATAACAGGACATCAAGATCCCCCATCATACTTGTTGAATAATAGCCACACTACTGCCAGAACGTTGTACAGCAACCATGAATGATCTAAAACTGCTTTCACCAGCAGCAGCAGCCGCCTCAGCCTGAATATCAACCAATTAATAAAATATTTAGTTAATTGCATTTGTGCAATATACAAATATGGCAGAAGTAGATGATTTGAAACACAAGCAAACAAGGAGTTCATATGTTACAGCAGAGGCAGCTGCAGCAGCCACTCTTCGGCTGACACTTGTACCCAATACAAATCTTTCCCTCAAATTAGCAGCTTCAGTCAGGCTGTCTCGAGCTCGTTCAAGTCCATCGGCTATATATTGACTGACCTGCGAATGGCAAAATCAACAACCAAGAATGTTGAGCTCCAGCTACACAAATGTAAAACAAACTGAATGTTTACAAATTTAAACTTACTTGATCCAGCAGGCAAGTGAACACTGCTTTTACATTGGTTGCAAGGGTGGCAGGCTGGAAGAGAGTGAAAGATCAATAGCACATATCAAGAATTAAAATTCTTATAAAAAGGCATCTCAAGCCTCAATATTGGTTGCTCAGGCCAAAAGGGCGCTAAATATTGGTTGCAACTTGCAAGTTAGGTAATGACTGTATGTTGACACCGTGTTGAGAAAATAAGAGAACAAGTGTTAGGAGAACAAGGACGTCCAATAACATAGTTACTATGTATATCAGTTGACTCCCAATTATATGATAATCAACAAGACACTTGAACCCTACACTTTTTGGGTGCTACCAGGAGCAAAGTGACTATTTCCTTAATCCCCAAGATGAAACGCTCCTAAACTGTTAATACCTCCTAATAATTTACCAGTCCTTCGAAAACTATTGACATCTCATAATAGATATTATAGTAATTCGTCATGAAGCATGAAAAAATGATGTCCAAATTGAAGCCCGTTCTGTTCTGACATATTACATCCCTACCCCTCTATTTCTCTGCTCTATTCCTCTGGTGTTAATCATTGCTATTCATTTGATGACAAGAAACATGGGAAACTTTCCAGCACCATAACCCTTCCGCAACTAAATTGGAAAGAGCCAAAGGAGAGAACATGTAATAGTACAATTTCGAAGGTTTAGATGTCAGAAGTTAGATTTGAAGTGTTCTACACATCATTCATAATATTATAAATACAAGGAAAGTATTGCATTCAGGCAAACACACACAAATACAAATTAAAGCTATCCTAAAAATCTCACCTTTTAAGAGTAGTAAAGTACTACTTTTTTTTGGGGGGGGGGGGATCTAGTTGTAAAGTACTACTACTACTGTGATTTACTGTGCTAGATATTGTCTAGATTCATTGTACATCCTTTTGAACTTCACCGTAGGATCATTATATATGTTTGCACTATCATTATACTTATCAATGGTTATAAATAAGAGCTCTGTATGGGCACACAAGTAAATACACTCTTCCATTCACTTTTTGATATGGAATCCTCAAGGAACCTATCTAACAAAATAAAGATTTGAAATAGTAGAAAATATGATCAGCTAAAACCCTAGAAGAACGTCTTCCTAGAAGAGTTAATAAAATCTTGTGACCTAAAAGTAGTCTATCAAGAATACAAAAACAAGTAAATACTTGTCAAAAGAAACTTCTCATTCATAACTTCCTCTCCTCCAATAACTGAATGCAACTTGATCTTTCAATTGACAAAATTTCTAATATTAAAGGACTCTAAAGATAAATATATATATATATATATATATATATATCCTAACCATATAAATGATAAGATACCATCGACCTAAATTAAATCAAAGATATTGAAATATAACAACACAACCTTATTCCATTAAGTGGGGTTAGCTACATAAATTGTATAGTGCCATTGTACTCTATCAACTACTAAATCTTTGGATAGACTGTTAACCAGAAGATCTTGCTTAACAATTTCATTGAGTGTTTTCTTGGATCTTCCTCTACCCCTTTTCAAAGGACTGCATATTGACCCTTGAAATACAAATGATTCCCCTAAAAAATAAAATTACATAGAGAATCAAAATGACAAAATTGGGAGCCCTCTTGAATAGATCTTCTATGTATCTTCCTCCACATGTGCCTCTTGGAAGTTGAATACTATGTAGGATAACTTTTGGCATGCTACCTACTCTTTATGGACCTCTTTCGAGGTAGGGTTTCTCCCACATGAAGTGACAAAATTGCCCCCTGGATTCCTATCACTTTCTCAGAAGTTTCAAATGGTACTTATTAGATGAGTTTTACGCCTTGGCCCATACTTATACATAACCTAGTTTTCAATCCAGTGGGTACACATCCCAACACGCTCTCTTATTCACTTCTTTAAAGCTTCACATGATCCAAAGTTTCATGTTCAAGATACAAATAAATAGATATTCTGATATTGAAGACGTGATTTCAGAAAATCATCCAAACCAGTAACCCTAAACTCATTTGACAATCTTTTCCTATATGATACAACGGTTAGTTTCCAAATGGAAAGTAAGCAGCCACCAATAGACAATTACACTGGTTTGGCAAGGGTTAATTAATTCCAAAAATAAATCATATCAAATAGCATGAGCAGGTCATTACCTGAGATGAAAAGAGATTGCATCTTGAAATTGCTTCTTCATTCCAGCGCACAAATTCTGTCACAACAGTGACAGATATTTGCTGGTGAGAAGAAGCTACGGAAGCTCCTTTTGAGCGTCCAATTGTCCCAGATGAATCAGATGTCTGCTGGCTTTCAGCTCGTAGTTCCTCCATCTGCATTAATTATGGCCAATCAAGCTTTTTGCCCATATCCAACTCAAAATGGACAAAATATTTATGTATGAAGAAAGTACAAACCTTCACTAGATATAATTGTCTAAGAGACGCTTGCTCATACTCTGGGTACTCATCCTTGTGATTTGAAAATAAGGATTCTGTGAGACCTGAGCTAGAACAAATGTGTATCAATAACCTAAACAGAACTTCAAGTCATTCAAAAGGGAAATTAATCTTCTAGTCCTTGTAGTTTTAACTCGTTTGTAACTCAATCCTTACACTTTGACTCGATGCAACTCAACCCTTATAATTTTGACTCGGTTGTAACTCAGTCCCTGAAGTTTGACTCGCTACAACTCAGCCCCTATACTTATATCCATTTTTATAATTTAGTCCTTGTGTTTTAAAAAATAAAATTGTATATCTAATAAAGAGAGGGACTAAATTATAAAATGGTTAAAAGTACAGGAACAAAGTTAAAGTGAGTCAAACTTAGGGACTAAGCTATAATCAAGCCAAACCTACAAGGACTAAGTTACATCAAGTCAAAATACAAAGACTGAGTTAGAAATGAGCTAAAACCATAAGCACTAAAAGATTAATTATCTCTGTTTAAAAAGCATCAATATGCACAAGAATAGCGCATGGGGCTATAATTATTTGGAAACAGCTGCATTTGAAAATGAGAATATGCGAATACACCTTTTCAACTTCCAGAACATTGCAAAATCCCCCTAGTGATTTGATATAATGACCTTAAGTTGAATGTGTGTTCGTAAATTTTCATTCCAACTACCACAAGAAGATAAGTAGAAAAAAGAGGGTACAGGTAGCAATTGTTAATAAAAGATTAGTTCTTTAACATGGTTGTTTGGTTGGTTAGTTCTAAAAATTTTCTCATGAGTAGCCATGTAACAAAATTGAGAAGAGATCAATGATGAGTGGCTTCTCAAACACTCATTTCCCATTTTTTTCCTTTCTTTTGTTCTCCTCTTCTTCATTTCTTTTTTCCAAGTTAGCTTAAAAACACTAGTTCTTGGACCATGAATGGATCATGCCACTTGTTTGCAAGCTTTACTCCAATCAGTAGAGCAGGTTAACTATGGAAGACTAGAGAATGTCAAGTATGGAGTAGCAAATAAAAGAAATTCAAGAGCTAACAGAAGGGCTTTCAGAACAAAAGAGATAACGAGGATGATGAACTTAAAGGAAAGAACCATCTTCAAAAGGGGCAAAGATGGTCAGTAAAGATGGAATTCCCCAAAATTCCATCACGAGGATGTTTTGAGTTGGCCTTTGTGGCGTCAGATGTACTTTTCATTGGATGAGTCACTAAAATACATGGCCAGCTCGCAACTGGTTGAAGGAGGATTTGAGTTGTATCATGCACGCAAAAGAAACCCTGAAATAATCATAGAACAGGAATTGTATTCCTTTCTTGAGCTAATACTCTGATGTGTCACTTGCATCATAAGTGACGGGAACCTCTATAGGCCTAGAGACCAAGAGCCAACGAGCACTCATAATAGCATTCCTAAAGCAAGGGAATAAAGAGAAAGTACAAAGCTGTTGTAGCAGCTTTTTTCTTTTTGTTTTTTTTTTGGGGCTTCCAAAAAGAAAATTATTTTTGGGTCTACTATAAGTAGGTGAATTTGTAGGGGCATTAGTGGTATTGTATATTTCCCTTGGCTCTTGGAATACAATTTTAAATTCTCAATAACATTTGGCCCTCTCTCTTACAAATGTCACAGAATATCCATCAAAGAGTGTATCTCTCAATTTTTGCTCTAGAATCTTTCCACAGAGAAGAACACAAGACTCAATCCCCCCCACCCCAAAATAAAAAATTCTCAAATAGGTCTCATGTCTTGCCAAGAAATACTTCTCTTGTATTTTATTTGTCAAAATCACCATAGGCATAGCACTTTCCAATACCATCAACATAAAGGTTCTTACCCCTTGTTCCTCATCTAGCTTATTTGGAAAAGTAGGGATGAGGCACAAGGAGAGTACAGGACAAGGATTTTAAAGTATTCTCATGTTCAGAAGTTTCAAAAGTGAAATAAAGGGACAGAAGCTAACTCCTGGAAACCCCTTCAGAGTCAATTCCTCTGATTTGGGGCTTCTGTATGTTACCTGTTAATCCTTCATTCCTTTATTCTTGTTATATTTCCTATCCTTTACCTAAAAGGATAAGAGAGGAATGAAAAGATTTGGCCACAGACATAACTAGTAGCAATTTCAAGCTAATTTATTACCCTCAACATCCAAGTCACCGCATCCCACAGCACGTAGATCTCTAGCAAGTTCTTGTGTCTTTTCATATGCCACTGCCAGCATTCTGAGATACTGAAGCCTCAAATCAATTGTAAATCAAATCAACATTACCTTGCCATCTAAACTGGAGTTAGGATAAATAATAATGAAAGCAGTTAGTGATGCAGTACTCACTAATAGGAGTCCACCTTCTGCCATGGTAGGTAACTTTACAAGAGACGGCTTCAGTAATAATTTATCCAAAACAGCAGTGACTCGCTGCTCCAAAACTCGCTAAATATGCAGATGCAAGAAAACCAACAAAAAGTCATGAAGAGAAAATGACAGACCCTACTTTCTTTAAGGCCAAAGTATGAGGAACCACAACTTTGGCTACCTGAACTAAGATTGACATGACTTCGTTGGGGGAAGGGAATACTGCAGTAATTGTCGCTGCTTCTTTACGAACAGTATCTGCAACAAATTACAATACTATTACTGGTTCAATAAAAAAATTATATTTTTAAACAACAGAAGTTGTTACGCTTCAAACCTGTGATCTCTTTGTACAAGGCCGAAAGACCACGAGCAACATTACTAGGACTTGCTTGTGCAGCCTGGTCACCAAGAACCAGCCTGGTGTCGGCATTCATAATTTCCACATCAATAAACATTGGACGTGTTGCCACATAATGTTGCATGGCACTTGTTCCCCTGTTGAACTGCATTCCAAAATAAATAAATAAATATAGTTAGACAAACAAAAAGGTAAACATGCTATTAACATATGATATGCTATTACAGCACTAATTTTTCTTCAACCCAAGAAACATCTATTGAATGCATAAGAAGCAGAAGAAGTAAATGTCAATGAAACCTATCAAAGTAGAAATGCCTCACACAAGTCAAAAGTAGAAGTTTTAAATCAGTTAAAAGTTGTTGAATGCGCCCATTGGTACCTATAAAAACTGAATTGTTTTGTTTTTATTCCATATATTGCGACTATTAAGCATTAATAACTACCATCAACTAGTAATGACCAATTGCTCTATTCCTTTGTTCTTTCCCATGACATACACCTCAAATAAATCTGCAAAAACCTATTAAAACTTCTGAGTGCCCATTAATTTGTGAGTGATAGCCTTAGGAAAACCTTTGTTGAACTCCTAATAGCATTAGAATCCTTGCCAGAAGTTTAAACACAGGATCTCTATCACTTAAAACTTCCCTTGGAGCACAATGCAACATGAGAAAATGTAGCAACACTTGAGCCACAGAAGCTGCTGCACAAGGCTGAGTGAGCATCATAAAATAGGCACATTTACTCAGCCTATCAACTACCACTAAAACAGTGTCTTTGCCATTTGACCTTGGCAATACTTCAATAAAATCCACAGGTATACTTTCCCACACACCAATTGAAATAGGTAAAAGTTAAAAGTAGCATTGATGCCTAAGCATCCTCCTTTTAGAACATCATCCATTCATGTTAGCAGTTGCTGCTCAACTGAATTATCATTAATTTATCCTTACTCCTAGATTATCCATTTATCAATTAATTCACATAATTACTCTCTTTACAAATTCTATTTAAAATCTCACAAAATGATATAAACACCCATGCTAAAATATGAATTTATGGGGCGGCTGATGCACCATCAAGACTATCTAGTTAGTGAGCTGGTTCATCCTCCTTTTGTTTGTTAAACAGGCCATATTTCAGTGACTGCTCTAATAAACAAAAGAAACAAGCAAATAAAGTGGTATGAAACAGCTCACTAATTAGATAGTCTTGACAGTGCATCAGCTGCCCCATAAATTCATATGCTATCATGGATTTTTATATCGTTTTGTGAAATTTCAAATAGAATTTGTAAAGAGAGTAATTATGTGAATTAATTGATAAATGGACTGATTTTAACCATCCACATTTCTCAATCAACTATAATTACCATAACACCATGGCCAATTAAGTAAGACAAACATTCGTTACCTGTGACAAAATTTTGGCACATTCTGCCATAGTGGACAACTCTCTTTTCTGTGATGCTGCATCAAACCGAGCCAACAATCTGTTCTCTAACTCTGCAAAGACAAAGAAATAATATGAAATATACACATGACATGAACGCCCAAGCCTCCAACTTATGTACCAGTAGCAAGAACAAAAGAAGGGGAGAAAGATCTTGAAGAAACGAGGAAGAATATGGTGAATTCTATTAGTCAATAAATGGCCCATACACTTGGGTATGGGCTTTATGTAGAGAACATTAGACACATTAAAATTCAAGATAATGATAATTAAATTTGGGTCAAAGCACAATTTTGCCCCAGAAGTAGATGGATGCAGCATGGTTCTAATATGTGGACTGCAGACTTGGCAGCTACTAATCATATGACAAGTGATATAACATTTTAAGAACTTCATCCATCTAAAGAGATGTGGATGGTTAAAATTTCTAATGCCTCTTGGCTACATGTTAGTATAGGCACTCTAATGATATTATGTTACATAATATTGGGATAGGGTGATTAAATACCCCGAAAGTATTCATGAAGGAGCACCCAACACCTGGAAGTTTTTATAGCTCTTATATGCCCTAGAAGTTTTATTTTGTAGCATTTCTATCCTAAACCATCATTCATCATTAAGTTCAACCATTAAAGACACCAGTCAAACTGCATAATTTAACAGTCAAATTTAACGACGCATAACAATCAGGATATTTTTTATACGAAAATAAACTTCCGGATGCTAGGTAGTGGGTACTTCTTTATGGATACATCCAGCATATTTAAGCACCTTATCCCCAAAATATTTTTAATAGGATTTAACAATTGTATTCTAAACCTTTATTAATTGAATTTATTCTAGAGGATACTAGGTGATAATAATGACATTAGAATATGATTTTCTCTTATTTGCATAACCCTAGCCCTTGCCTACATATGTACTTGTCCACGAATCTAATAACAACAAAGCAGAGCAATATTCCCCTGTGCAATTTCAGCTTTCTTATGCGTCCTTCAAGGTTTTATCTTCTGTTTCATTTTTATATATCCTGATGACAGTATTCGGATCTAAATGTCGGGATTTGATTAGATTCATTTTGCTTATTTTATGATCCCGTAATCTCTTCCAAATCCAATAGTCACTAACAAGATAGGGTTTGATCTCGGTTCCCTACGACATCTTATAAATTAAAGGCTTGATTTTGAACAGGGCTAACTAATTTTAGTGAATAATGAGATGAAATTATTGTGTTGGATGTTTAGGAAATTATATATAGACACAAAGGTTGAAGGCAACTCAATGATGCCTTCTCCATGCCAAAACATGTGCCATAACAAAGGATTTCATCGTTAAGACATAACTCTGTTAGAAATTTTGAAAAGGCGTGATATCTTCATTCTTAACCGAAAGGGTATTAAGTATTGATGAGGGACAGCTATGTGTGTGTTTCTAGACACGTGCAACACATTTCTCCACTTTTCATGCTTCAAACAGCCAGTAAATGGAAAATCTTGCGCCTCTCTATTCCATTTCATGGATCAACTCTAAATTTAGGAGTTCCGTGATGTAGAAAATCTTGATCTTTTGGAGGATTTTGCTTAGGATTTCAGTAGTTCAAGCCTTTATTGCACAATTATTGCCATTTCTTTAATAGTTTGCAACATTTTGACAGACCACAGAATGTACAATTTGAAATATATACAAAATAAATTTCAAAATTTTACTTTGGAAACAATAATATTGGTAACAGCAGAAAAATATGTTCAAACTTAGTTTTATTCAATATTTGTTTCAAAGAAAATAAACTTTTGTAAATAGCATCTGGACCAGACACTGATGTAAGAAACTTTTAAGTAACTGACCGTTGCAGTAGTCCTGTAGATTAGCAACTGCAACTTCTAACCCTCTGCTTGCAGCTGCATTCCCCACAACTGATGTGACAGCTATTCCTTGCCGTCCAACATCTTCTTCAGCAAATGAACCTTTTTTTTTTTTTGGTAAAATAAAGTAGATATTATAAAATGGTTAAAGCTTCATAATGCAACAAAACAGGGAAAGGAAAGCTATCTTACGTAATTGTTGGGCAATTGAAGCAGCCTCAGCAACACGGCCATCATCAGAAAAAAGAGGTGAAAGCTCCATTAGATCACCAGGGCTGCTATTGAACTCCATTAAGTACTGTAAATATCAAATCAAACAAAAATGTCAAGTTCCATGACGAAAGAATATCAACCAAATGACCTAGCCAGTAATATTACCTTAATCAACTCTATAGTTTGACTGGCAGTTTCCCGCTGAGCATCAGCACTCTGACAAAAAATTAATTTAAAAAAAAAAGAATAGAAACTATATGTTACATCCCCAAAATTTATATCTCCATACATGCATATCTAGTTAGTGTCGTGATTACTGGCATGCATAAACACTCACGGAGTGATTTGAAAATGATTCACAAGGTATAAAAATGATAAGGAAGGCCAAGGATTTGAGTCAAAGCAACATAAGGACCTCACTCTAAAAAACCAAAGAAAGAAAGAACACAGACTAAATTGATAGGAATTTTTACCATTTGGCAAGTCTATTTCCCAGTGTGAATTGATAAGAAATTGAAGAAGGATTATGTGACTCAGAAATTTAGACATTTTAAGCCTAAATACACTAGATGGACATGAAGATAAGGGGCCAAGGCAAATGAATTAATTTATGATAAATTAAAATGAGGTATAGAAAGTATATGGATCTTATTCCATACAATTTAATAGTATATGCAGCATTTGGAATGGGATCCATGTGTTTGAACCTAGAGGAATTAAACATATGGTTACCAAATTATTTTGCTTCCATGAGTAAATTTATCTAATAAAGCTAAGGGAGTGTTAATGGAAGATTAAAGGTAAAAGTGCAAGCTAATGGTGGCAAGAGGAGCGGAAGGTGTCAAGTTTAAATTAAATTGATTTATTGAGCCCAGCAAAGAGTATTTTGTGAAATGAAATAAGATTTGTTGGTTCTAATTGCAATTTTATGCGGCCAAATTAATTAATTCCTATGTGCATCCTATGTGACCGAACAAAGAGATAAGTTGTATCTCTGTTTGCCTATTATTTTGGTTCAAGAGAATAGGCAATTTGGTTATCCATGGAGAGCATTATACTTAGCTACCAGTGGCGAGTATTATGTGTCTAAAGCAAGCATATTGATGGCAATTAGCATCTAGGTGTCAAACCATGGAATTAAGTCAAGGAAATTGCATTTTGTTTAGCTTCATTTCACCACCAAACTAAATGTAATTCCATTTAATCATAACTTCATTTACATTTAGATGGTAAGGGGCAAACCACGAATCGAGCACCAAACCCATTAGCCTGCATCTTTATTTGGGTTTAGTCAAGAAAAAAATTGAGATAAATTTCCTTCCATGATGTCCTGAAGAGACAAGAGTAAGAGAGCCACAAACCACCCTTAAACCCTACTCCTATCCCAACATTCTCTTTGCATAAGTTACTTTTCAAGAGCTAACTGGCCACAGTTTTGGGTTGAGAAAAGAGCTCAAGTTGGAAACCATAAGGAGGGAGCAAGGTGGAAATTTCATGAAAGTTAAAAGGATTAAAGGATACAAATAAGAATGCTCTTCAATTTGGTGTATGATATCCTAGAAGAAAATTTTGATCTAGCAACTACGCAAGATGAATTAGTTTCATTAGAGAAAATGAAGAGGGAATGATGTCCTAATGTTGTCTTGCACCAAAATTCATGATTCAAGAGTGGTAGATACAAATATGAAACCCAATTTTCATGAGTCTGATCAAATTCTTATATAACTGAAACTTGGATGTTAGCTTTGGCCAAGATAGAAACACACTAAGAGATAGACGAATCTTGATTAAAGGCTCTTGGATAAGTGTTCTAGAAGGTTAATTATATATGAAATCATTATGAAATTTTGAGGCATTATTTGTGAATTGAAAACTTTAGGGTGCAAAAGGAAGAATGAGAGCCATGACATATATGACTTCAATTAGTCAAACTGACGGTTAATATTAAGGATAATTTGTTGAGTGGAATAAAGATGAAGTTGGAAAGTTATTCGATTATAAGATAGAGTTAATGATATTTAAGATTTTTCTTGGTTCCGGTGAAATATGTTGGACATGCCTTATAAATAGCACAAGAGGAGTAAATATTACCTTAAGAATGTAAGAAAAGTTCAAGAGAATTATAATTTTATGACCCTTGTTCAATTCAAATGGACCTAACAGAATAATATATACAAGGGAAAGAGCTACAGAAGGTACGATGCTACATATTGATGTCAAGGAGGTCTAAACCTACTTATATACTACTAATATTGGCAAGACTATAACTCATTTACAAACAGTAACCAAGATTAGAAAAAAATCTACCTGAAGTTGATCGCCTATCTTCGCAGCAGTCTGGCCAACACTTGAAATACGTGAATCCAACCGCGCAAAGCTATCAAACAAACCATCTACACCTTTCTCTAGCTGAAAAGAATATAAAGACATATGCCATGCTTTTTTTAAGGAACATTGAGATCCAAACTCACTAAGTATACTAGATGTGACAGACACAAGGACAAAGATAACCAGGAATAATCATGGGTCAAGTACCATTGTCCTAATTCATGGACCCTAATCCCCCAACCACATTCAGCAGCTTTAAGTTCCCCATTCCCAGTGAATGCTTGAATTCCCAAATTCAAATTCATTCACAAAGAAAAATATACATAAAATTTATTCATATAAAATCACAACAAATAACAAAATGTCCCAGAAACCTAGTAACATAATTTAAAGCCTATTAAATATCATTTGAAGGATATCTTATTTATTTTTAGAATATAGTAAAT
The DNA here is from genome assembly GCF_004799145.2 of Neltuma alba. Lineage (NCBI taxonomy): Eukaryota > Viridiplantae > Streptophyta > Magnoliopsida > Fabales > Fabaceae > Neltuma > Neltuma alba. The sequence goes on from NW_021637439.1 coordinate 269,752, forward strand.
TGATTAATAAGCAATAGATGTATGTGTAATTTTAAATAAATACGCACTGGGTCTTTGGGAGTGAAAGAATTCATATCACCCAGATATGGAACAACGAATAATGATAAAACTCGGTAAATTCAATCCTCAATGTCTAAATGTCATGATAGACTAGAGCATTTGCACATTTTCCATCCCTATAGATAAGCCATATAAATTGATTTTTCAAGTAATACTGATATTATTGACAGTAAGCTTTTGCTCTTTCCAAATGATTGCTTTATATTCTTGATTCTGTCAAGTATAATAGAAGGATTCAAACTTTTAATAACACAGAATAGATGCAAACTAACCTCGAAAAGTGTCTTCCGATGCTTGGAATCTTGGACAGAAACATCTTTATTGAGATTATACAGTCTCCCATCAATCTTGGAAATCAAAATGAGAATATAAGTTATTCTTCAAAATAAAACCCCAGAAGCTTTAAGGTAAGTCAGAGTCAAACCTGTTTGCGCAGCTCAACCAGCTCTTTACAAGAATCCTTGAACAAAGATAAGAGCTTCTCAACCTCTGGGAATAAAGGCGTTGAAAGCGCTTGTGCATACTTTGCTGAATCAGATGGTGCTGACAGGTGTCCATTTGGCAAAGAATCACGCCCACCAACGTTACCATGCCCTTCCAATGAATCTGCCTCTTCTTCTTGGAAAGATGGAAGGAGCTCATTCACCAAGTTTCCAAATAATGCGTCAAATGAAAAGTCTCCCTACACGTTCGTTAGATCAAGCTATTTACCAAACCAATATCCAGCCCAAGCAACGAAGTTAAGGAGACGTATTTCAAACTCATATTCAGCAAGCTCGTACCATCTATGCCTTGAATGATACTGTTTGAAATTTTACCTTAAAGTCATCGGTGTCCAGAATGAGAGGGAAAGAAGCCGCTGATGCAGATTCGGCCGTTCCACCATTCTTAGTTTTATCTCTGGTCCCTCTCATGTGGCTGATGTAATGCAAATCAACACAACGTTACAAAAAATCATCCAAGCAGCGTTTTCATTATTAGATCAACATGGTCCTCTCAAATACATTATATCACGTACAAATGTAACCAAGAACCCCCTCAAGGAGTTGATTTTTGGTTCCGCTAACGAAGAATCTATCAAACTTGTGAAATCAAATCCCAAGTTGCATATGAAATACGAGGTAACGCTCAACAAACAATTCAAGTCATGCATAAACACAATCAAAATGAGATACGACAAATAATTCTCAGAACAAAGAAGCCCAGAAAATTAAAGAGTTTCAGCTGCCAAGTTAAAATATGGTGAAGCCCACATAAATCAAATACAAGATTTTGCAGGAACAGAACACTCAAGTCTGATCTCGAAGAGTAGCAGGGAAAGAAGGTTAAACTGCACCTCTTTGGCGAAATACTCAAGAGGAGACCTTCTTCGATGCTTTGCTCTGCTGTGACTTGCAGAGTTGCAGAGACAAAAAGCATGTTTGGATTGGTGTTGGCCACTGACTTCTTTTGTAACTGGTAGAATAAAAGTTAGTTGATGTAATACGATCTATATTGGATAGGTGATAATAAAAAGTAAGTTGAAAAAGTTAAAAATTATTTGGATGATTAATAAAAAATTGAGTTTAGTTGTAAAATGATTAAAAATGACATAGAATTTATTGAATAGTAATGTTTGATATTTTATGTTTTTAATGAGGTAATAGTTAAAAAAAACCTAAAATTATTATGATAAAATAAAATTAGTTTATTTGTGAAATTATAAAATAGACATAGTTTATTTGTGAAATTATAAAATAAAAATATTTGATCGCTGAAAATGATAACTCAGTCGAGCCTACTAGGAAAACAAGATTGCCAGAAATAAATGAATGAAGATTTATCCCAAAATTGAAAAGGAAAAGCAAGACCAAGGGATGCATTGAGCAGTGACGATAATAACATTTAGCTACGATTAATAGGTGTTTAACTAGTAGAGCCGGGAATATGAGTTGGGACCCGCGGGCCAGCCTGCCAACCAGCCATAAAAGAGGGGGTTAGGGTTGGCATTTTGCCAGCCCACCAAAATATGGGCTGCTCTAGCCCGCACTGCATAACCCGCGGGACAGCCCGCATGTTGGCGGGTTGGCCCGGCAGGCTGGCCCGCCTAACCCGCCACCTTTTTTGTTTAAATTTTTCATATAAATAACATATTATTATATTTGAAATTTTTCTTCTCTCATTTACATCTCAATTTTCATGTTACATAATACATATGTAAACAATAAATATTTTTAAAAATAAGCATACCATATTTGTATCAAAAATTTAATAACTACAATCAAATATAAGATAATATCTATTACAGAAAAAAAAGTATTTTAGAAAAATATGGTGAATGAACTTTAAAAAAAGTTAGATAAATGCACTTCTAATTTATTAAGAGATAGTGTTTTGTATCAAACATGACATTTGTATAAAAAAAATTATAAAATTTATCACTTAATAAGTTGATGTTGAATGTTAGTCATGTAAAATATTTGTAATATATTGTTTTATATTTATATTGACTATTTTAAATGTGGTTAAATATAATTTATACTTGTGATTACTTTTGAAATTTTGGATCACCATTTATTAGTTTAAAAAATTAAATAAAAATAAGATTTAAAAATTGAGAATTAAAAAAAAAAAAAAAGAAGCCCGCCAGCCCGCTGTGGCAGGTTAGGGTTGGGACTTTTCCAGCCCATACCGCATAACCCGCGAGTTGTGACGGGCTAGCCCACAACCCGCGGGCTGGCCCGTATTCCCAGCTATATGTTTAAGTTTTAGTAAAATTAATTCCCCTTAACACATAGGTGAAATCAAGCAACAGACAGTATGAACTTAAGCTAATCTTGCGGCCAAATTAGTTGTCTTACAACACTAATTCCCCTTAACTCGACTGAGAGGGAAGAGCACGGTTGAGCAATGGAAGAGCAGAAGCACAAGTAGTATCTAGCAATTAAAAAATAATTTCAGCCAAAAAAAATCCCAGAAATTGGAACATTCTTCCCACTTGAGCCCTTCAAGCTCCAACCGAAGCATGAGCAAAGCTCACAAATTTTCATTATCTGAAATAGTTACCCCCTAATACCATTCCAGGACCACAATATCCAATATACCAAACGTTGCAATAAGTAATAACCAAACAGTTCGCTCTGTCTCTCTCAGTCTCTATCCCAACATTAATGCCCAATAGACAATTCGTGAGGCAATGGAATCTACTATCTTTCAGTCATATTCTGAAGCAACAGACAAAAAGAAAAATTAAGAAGCATAGGAGAGTTTACGAATATTGCAAACAAAGATGTGGGTGGAGAGTTTACAAAATAGAATTCTCAGTCCATGTCATATATATATATATATATATATATGTATGTATGTATGTATCACACACAGGTGAAATCGAGCAGCAGACCTTCAAGCAGCCCCCTTACCTGCGAGTTGAAGCTGCAACGAAATCAAGTAAAGCAGAAGTCAAATGGAGCAGAGAATGGCCAGATCTACGCGAAGCACAACTGAATCGATGAACGACGGTGAAGCTCAACAGGTCCGGCAAGTGTCCAGCAAATGCAACAGTGAAGAATGACGGTCGACTGCCGGGGAAACCAAATCACTGAGGATGAAGATCTAGGAGAAGACCACACTGATCTGCAGCACCCCAAATCACCTCCAGCTGATCTCTGGAGCATCCAACGGTGAATGACAGTGCGAGCTTGGTGAGACAACAGGTGGACCACGTGACAGACGACAAGACTGGGTGTGACTGCGTCAGGGAGAAGAGCAGGGGAAGAAGGTTTGTCTGTGGGAGGGAAAAAGGAGAGATTGACGAAGGGAGAAAAGTCAACGACAGTCACAGAGGCAGAACGGCCGGAGAGAGGGAGGCAGGGATAGCCACCCGCGACAGTAAGGGAGAGATGAGCGACCGAGTTCTGACTTTTGAGGAAGGGAGCGACGATTGAGAGAATGAAGGAGATGAGAGATGAGTTTGAGAAAAAATCGAGAGGAAAGAAAAATAAATAAAAATAAAAATAAAAAAACGGGTTCATGTCATTTTCTTTCTAAATTTTCTTTTCATATATGAAGAGAAAACAAAAAAAAAAACTCACATTTCTCATATATCCTCCCTCATACTAGGTACATAAACACATATTTTTTCTTTAATACAACTTTTTAATTTTATTTATTACTATTTTATTATTTAGCCAAATTTTATAATAAATTTTTATTATTTAACAATAATTTTAAGGGTTAAAGTGCGCTCAGCACCACGAACTATTTTCCCAGGTGCACATAGTGTCCTAAAGTAATTTTCGGTACATCAACTGTCCCAAACTAATTAAAACGGTGCATCCATATCCCGGGTTAATAGAAAAGTTAAATTTGACCGTTAACTTGCTGACTCAGCCGAAAGTTGACCAAAAAATCCTACATGCCGAACACGTAGGCATCTGATGTGTATTATTTTGACAGGTTAAGGTGCGTCCAGCACACCGAACTATTTTCCCAGGTGCGTCTAATGTCCTAAAGTAATTTTTGGTGTATCCAGTGTCCCAAACTAATTAAAACAGTACATCCATATCCCAGGCTAACAGAAAAGTCTTGTTTGACCGTTACCATGCTGACTCAGCTGAAGGGTGACCAAAAAATTTTACATGGCAAACACGCAGGCGTTTGAGGGGAAGGATAATTATGAGCCAGAAATGCACTTTTAAATGAATCATTTTATGATTATGTGAGGGGAAGGATAATTAGAAGGAGAGGATAAGTATTTGGAACATGAAGGCTTGCATTTGCTACGCACAAATTAGGGATGTTCAATTTGTCCCGTCCCAGTTCGGATAAGTTCGGGGCAGGATGGGACAGGACAAAAAAATTTCAGGATTGGACAAGTACGAGACGTATAGTGTTTCTTTTATCTTTTTTTATAGTATTGTTTTTACACCTTTTTTATACTATATAATTGAGCTTTCTACATAATATTTTTTATAATGTTGCTATTTTTAGAAGCTTAATAAAAAATAAGCATTATTACATAAAAAAAATTCATATGAAAAATTATAGTTTTTTAAAAAAAAAAATTGGGGGGGGGGGGATGAGACGTCCCGTCCCGTCCCGTCTCGTCCCCCGACGGGACAGGACACGGGAGTAAAGCCCTATCCCTTCCCTGTTCACCAGGATAGGACTGGGACAAGCCTGTTCTGTGAACACCCCTAGCACAAATTGTGGTATTTATAGCCAGAGTGTCTAACAAGGATCAATAAACTAGTGAAACGTGTGTGGGAAAAGAACATGACCAAGAGGTGCCAGTTAGAGAGAAGAACACAACAATAGAGAAAATGGTAAACAATCAAAAATTTGGAAGGTGGTTCAAAAAGTTTGTTGAGACAAAGGAAAGGGAAGGAAAAACTGAGAGGAAACTTTCAACAACATAACTCACATAACCCAGGCTCACTGTTTGAAGTTTTAGTTAATGTAGGTATTTAATTATTTCCCATTTATCTTGTCTAGTTAAATAATTCATAATATTCAATATTAATAAACACTCTAGGAATCAGTCTAGTTCTCTTTAATATTTTGCAATTATCTTTACTTATTATAATTAGGATTTGATTATTATTTTATATTTATAAAGACTCCTCTAGGTTTTTCTGACCTCTTCTGCTCTCATTCTCTTTCTACCTCACATGGTAAAGATTTTAAAAAGAGAAGCATTTTTTAAAACAGAAAAAGGGAACACCAAAAAATAAGTCAGCATGAAACTCAAATTAAGCATAATAGATGGGAATGAAAATTCATACTTGATGCTCCACTTATCAATTGCCTATATATAAAAAAAAATATTATATAATAAGCCAATAAATAAAAACTATATACACATATTGGTAAAAGGCATGAACCAAAAATAGAATAAGTGAAATAGAATGAAAATAAAAAAAAGGAAGGAGGTGAATATCGAAATGAGTATATATGGGGATAAATAAATAGAGGGGCATATTTCGAATAAATCAAAACGAAAAGTGGAGCAGTGAGAACTAACTAAAATCATGTTGGATTCAACCTGCTGGCTTATAAATGTGATAACAATAAAAATAAGAAGATAAAAAACAAAACAAAAAAAATCTCTAGTTGGCCTTCTCTCTCTTCCTCCAAACCAACTTATTAGAATGAAATGAGATGATAGAAGAGCTCCCTACCTTATCTCCTTTCTTTAGAGGAAATTTTGAGTGAGTTCTTCTAACCTTACTCTCCTATTTATAGGCTCCAACTAGGGTTTTTCCAATTTTTCTCTAATTTTCGTTTTTTTAATTTCCTTAATTATGACTCATAATGTAACTTTCTATTTAAGTACCAAATCATCATCAAATTGTGATTTTTTTTTGTTTTTTATTTTTTCTCATAATGTAACTTGCTATTGCTATTTAAGCACCAAATCATCATCAAATTATGATTTCTTATTTTAATTTTCGTTTTTTTTTATTTTTTTACTATCATAACTCCAAAATATGTTTCTAAATTGAGGAGATCTTTACTTTTATTTTCTAATTTTTCTTATTTTCCTTTCAAACTTAGTGTCCAAGAATGACTCCAAGAAGAAGGATATCAATCTTTTATGATTCTTTCTTCTTCTTTTTTCTTTTCTTTAATTTCAATTACATTTAATAATTTTGTGGGCCAGACAAAATCGGGTGTTCACAATAGAAATAATTTGAAAAAATTGATAAATAGGAAAAATAAGTTTGAAATATATAATTTTTAATAAGATTGAAAAGAATTAGAATTACAATTTAGTTCTTTTTCATTCATTGTTTTTATGAATCCTATTAAAAAAGATACATGAAGTCATCTCCACTTCAAATCATCTTCACTTTTCCCTTCCGCCCAGCCTCGTCCCATTGTTCTCTTCTTCCTCTTCTTCTGCCCCCGACGCCTTGAGGGAGGATTTTAAGCTTCGAGCAAACTTTTTACAGTAAGATTTTATACTCATAACCCCTTCAAATCACAAACTCTTTTCATCTTCGTGAAAGTTGTTTTGCTTAATTAGGCTTTCTAATGGTAGATTTATTTTGGGAAACAGAGCATATTTTAGGATTAAGGCATGGAATAATTATTGGGTTTCAAGAATTTAGAGACCGTAAGATTGAAGAGGTAAGTGAGTACTTACTTTTAATCGGATTAGTTTGATGAATAAGATTAAAATTTTTACACCAGTTGAGGTTGAACCCTAAGCTTGAAAAGAGGGATTTTAAGTTTTAGAGTAAATTCTTTCTTAGAACTTTGATAATGAGTTCTGGGTAAGCTAGAAATACTTGTTGAAAGTGGATTCTACCGTTAAATTTTAAGTATGGGTATTTTTTTTTCATTTATGGAGGAGTTATTGTGAATTTTTTGAGGCACTTTGGTATGAGTAACCTAGACATTGTTTGGATAAGGAGTTATTTCGGTTAGAAACTTTAGGTAATAAGTGTCTTATGTTTAAATTTTTATAGTGTTTGGTTTTGATTTTAGTTACCGTTTTAAGTACTTGGAACTCTTACTCTAAAAAGAAGCTTTTTGTATGAATAGTGAAATTTGGACTTGTGGTTTTTCTTATAGCTTTCAAAAGTGATTTAGAAATAAATAGCGATGTTATGAGATGTTTGGGATGCTGAATTTCATTTAAGGTGGTTAAATTTGAATTTTTAGAGGAATGATTAAGAGTTTGGTGTTGATTTTCAAAACTTGGGTGCATTGGGTGTTTAATCTTAATTGTTAATTAGGGGATTAGCTAAGGAATTTAACATCATTTAGGCTTCTTGTGAATACATTTTTGCTTGATTTAGTTTCTTTGAAGAGCCGCAGGGGGAGCATCTAAGGTAAAATCTAAACAAATCCGTAGCTAGTTTACATTTTCTAGTTTATTCTGGCTGTTTTTCATCTTGTTTTGTTGTTCTAATCTACTGAGTTGAAGCTGGTAGTGATTCCACCGAGGAAGAGCAATTTTTTACTGCTATATATGCTACGTGGTATGGTTTGACAGCTTGATTGGTAACTATTCTACTTGTTTCTGAATTGATTCCTGATTTGATTGTTTGGTAAAGTTGCTGAAGGGTTAAGTTAATTCATTCCTTGAATTTTAATTCACTCTCCTTTGGGATCTTGTGCTAACTGATTGGAGTATCAATTACATTTTGAGATCACTTCATAATTAGTTCTGGAATTTGGGGCATTTTGGTTTGATTGATTTAGCTTGGGCTGTCTGGTACAGATGGTTAAGCTGGACTGCTGTGATTTAGCCAAATCCTTAACGTAGCTGATTTTGCATGTTTGTTTTACACTGTGGCAGATGTGAATTTGACTGAAACTTTTAGTCATATTCCTGATTTTACACTCATTCTTGGTTGTAACTTGCTTTTCAGATTTGTTTGTGTTACTGCAAATTCTGGGTTGGTTACTGTATTTATCACTGCTTCAACACTTGGACAAATTTGATCTGTTGCCATGTCTAAAAGTTAATATAAAAAGAAAAAGGGTTTAAGCTGGCTTTCGAGAAGAATTGTTTTTTTCGCAAGCGTGTTAGGGTACATTGTTGTCATGTTAGTGGGGGTGTGACTCTAAGTTGGGTTGAGTGTGTTAAGTTGCATGGGTTTGAGTTTTGAGTTTGTTTGTGTTTGGCAGCCCACACCATTCCACTAAAATGAACTCTTATTAAACAAGCAATTAATTCCCTTGCCAATTAACCGTCTCATCATCTGATTTGATCGGACTTTTAAATCCACATCAATAGCATTGCTATTGCTGTACAGGCTAGGTTAAGGTACATTGAGGGGTGATCAGGTGCTTGACTTTGTTGTGTTAGTGAGAGTGTGACTCTCTTAGCTTTGAGTTGAGTTTGTTGTGTAGAGTGGTGCATACTATTCCACCAAACTAACTCTAAGGGAACCATAAGGAAAACAAACAAACACTTTCATTGCCAATTAACTGTTGGATTAGATTCCAGTTTTAAATTGAGAGCAATGTGGACTAGTTGAGGTGTATTGAGGTGTGATAACTAATAAGATGCTTGTGCTTGATTGTGTTAGTAGGAGTGTAGAGTTAGTGGGAGTGTAAAGTCTTGCCAATTAATAGTTCTTAATCTATAATATCCAATAGTGTGAGTTGAACTATTAATTTACGTGAGCTTTGGGCTTTGGTCACATTTTCTGGTTCCATCTTTGTCCAACAGATTACTTACCAATATGCTTTGCAAGAAAAAGAATCGTGCATAAATTAAAAGTTTTTTGAACTCTTTTAAAGTGCTTGGTCTGGCCTCTCCATATTACCTCCTTGCACACTAGCTCTGCACTTCCATAGTATTAAAAGTTTTTAGGAACCAATTAGTTCTTGTTTTTTCATACTTGCATATTGTTGTGGTAAGTTCTAAGGTTCTGGTACTCTGGCGTATGTGGTGTGCCTTTAATCTTCAGCCTAAGTATCAATATGTGATCCCTGGGGGTGATTGTTGAGGAAACTATTGATGGAGCTGGGTTAGGTGGCTCCTAACATTTGTTTAGATTGTTGTATTGGAGATGGGAGCCAACTCAACTTAAGAAAAGAATTTTATAGAGCAAAAACCAACACTAATTAGTTACATCTAAGTGCATATAGTGGTATCACTGCATCATTGTATTTTACATTTCTCTCTTTGTATTGATGTCATATGCTGCCATTTGCTTTCAAATGTCTAAGTAATGTTGTATTGAGACAAATCCTAATATTTATCTGGAACTTTGTATTGTTGTTGCTTGCCTGCTTGGTGGTTGTGGCTGTAGAGGCTCATTAATGTATTAGGATTTGTTAAGTTGCTTGAGTTTGTTAGGGTAGTGGTGTACATGTTAGTGTGCCATTCCACTAACTTAATTGCACCCATTAACGTGATGACCCATTTGCATTCTCTCATTTCATCTGATCATCATTCCATTTTTAGCATAAATCACATCTTCACCCCCCAAAATGGGCATTGTGCTAACTTTGGTGAGGACCAAGATCTATGGTTTGATATGCTGTGTTTAATGGTTTATTTTGTCCTATCCATAACCTTCATTTCTTTGCTTCACCACCTCAATATCCTCTCCATCTCCCTGGTTTGATATGCTGTATTTAATGGTTTATTTTGTCCCATCCATGACCTTCATTTCTTTGCTTCACCACCTCAATATCCTCTCTATCTCCCTATCTCCTCATCCAACTTGTGGTTATCATAGGGGTGTTGAGTTATTATGCTTCTGATTCTCAATGGAATGAGTCCATACTCATACTTGTCATGGGCCTATTGTTAGTTCATTCTTTTAATTGGGTGAGTGAACTCTAATTCTCAAGTGGAATTTCTAGGAGAGCAATCATTTACATTTGATGAACAATGTGATGCCAGAATACTATTTTTATTGGACTGTTTTTATTGGACTGGTAGGATACAATATTTATAGGTAGTATAGAAAGATTCTAGGATCACTAGAGATTACATAATCAGGAAAAATCAGAATTAAATGGGATGAATTCAAAAAAATATTAAAAGAAACCAAATCTGCCTTAATCTTAGGGATTTGGTGGTACCTAATAGTAATCATTAAATGGCAATGATTAAATGTAGGTGGGATGGGCCTAAAGCCCATAACTTGGTCAACATTTGATATTCTTGATTTTACACTCATTGCGGGTTGTGACTTGGCCTTCAGATTTGTTTGTGTTGCTAAAAATTCTGGTTTGGTTACTACATTTCATCACTTGCACAGATTTGAAGTCTGTGTAAAGTGGGGCGAATCCTGTAGCATCTAAATTTTATTTTAGGACATTTAGGAAAAGAATGATCTCATAAGAAATAAAACTGTGAAATATTTTTAAATGATGCAAATGAGAGGAGGAGAAATAATGACACATAGTAGGGTGGCGATTTCTCTGCAAAATTTCTATAGCAAACCAAGAATTCCCAGACAAGTTAATCCTTTCTTTGCCCAGAAGAGCAATAATCCTAGTACAAACAATGCTAGCCTCATCTATGTGACTAATAAAATTATGACAGGTGGAGTTTTTTTATTTTGCCTAAGCCTGCGTGTAACTCCTCCCTCTCCCTATGATTTTATTTTATTTCTTAGGATAAAATATGCTTCTTTTACTCTCTCTTCTGCAGAAAACTCCTCTCCTTGCTACCCGCTCCTCCTACCTCTCTTTCGTCTTAAGAGTATCTTCAAAAGGAATAAAGACAGAAAAGTTCAGTATTAAAGGCATCAGTTTTCATAGATTTTTTGCTTTTATTAAATTTAGTCTCATGCTTAATTGAGTACTTATAGCTAGCTATCCACTTATAACAAGATTATGTCTAACTCAGATAAATTAATCTCATTCTTCATATATGTAGTGTTTCATGTGCGTGCGTGTTGTGAGTGTGGGCGCGCACATGTCTATTATCTAATCTCATACACTGGGCCAAAATACTGTTCACGCCCTCTGTATCTCCAGTTTCTAAGGGTCCTCTCTCTTGAATCTCTAGAGTCCATGGCCTCTTATCCACACCTTCCCTTGAAAATAATACTATTTTAGTTCTAAATATAATGTCTTTCATATTTATTCGCAGTTTATACATGTTAAATGTTTTAGTTGTAGTTCTACAAGTAATACACATAATCAGTTAATATTTAACTAATTTTCTTAATCCCCTAAAATATATATTAATAAAGTTGTATAATTGAATCTCCAAAAGAGAAAAAAAAAAGTTGTATGATATTGAAAATGTAAGATCCAGTATTACATTTCCACTTATTACACATATTTTCATTGTAATTCCCTATCCACATAAACCATTTTCGGGAGTGGCTTCTCCCCGTTGCGTGTTTGCTGTACTACCTAAGCCTTAAAGTTATGTCATTTCCTTCTTTTCTTTCTTACGCTTCCATAGTTGAGGCTGTGCCAAAGAGAGAGAACCGGAGAGAAGATTGTTCTAATTTTTGGAAAGTTGATTGTAAGTGGCATCCACCCAAAAGGAATAAAAAATTTACAAAATACTACTAAATCAAAATAATGGAAACGATTTTGAAGAAAAAATAAAACTAAATGAAAGAAAAATTAAAATAAATAAAATGATTTTGTAGATACAAAATATTTCTATATTTCTATCCAACACTTTAACATATTTTTTAGTAGCATTCAGTGTTTTATAATATTTTTATGCATTTAGCATACTAAATTTTTTTCAGTAGAACTTAATATTCTGACTCTAGAGCGGTTAATGCTATTTATAAAATATTTCAAGGGGCAAAATTACATTAAAAATTACTTTAGATACTGAGTATTACTAAAAAAATATTTAAAAGTTTTGGATTCGCAAAAATTTACTTTAGAATATTGAATGTTGTTAAAAAATACAAGATGGAAGTCAACTCTTTATGCCTTTAAAGAAAGACAATTTTTTTTCCTAGAAGTCACTTTATTAAATTTTTTGTATGCGTATACTATTTTACTCTGTAGGTAGCTTTTTTTTTTTAATGTGTATATGTTAAACAGGTGTAAAGTTAGAGAATTGCTATATTTTAATGAACAATTAATATAATTTAAGATTTTTCTTGATTTAAAGAGCCTTGTAATAAATAAGACCAGAGAGAAGTATCTTTTACTAATTTTTACTTGGAAATAAAGAAATATTTTGTATGTACAAAATCATTTTATTTGTTTTAATTTTTCTTTCATTTAATTTCATTTTCTCTTTAAAATCATTTCTATTATTTTTATTTGGTGGTATTTTGTAAATTTTTTTATTCCTTTTGGGTGGATCCCAATATTCTCTCCATGGCGCAACCTCACCTACCTATGGGAGAAGGAAGTCAACTCCAAAACGGACAAGCAGCGGACCAAACACACAGCAGCAAAGAGAAGCCACATCTACCATTTTCTATCCTTATTCATGTGCATGGTAGAGGGAATTGGATATTAGACCGTCTTATTTTCATTGTTTCTAAAAGTTTAATTCTAACATGATTATTATCTGCTTTCACTTTTGGACTGCTGCTGATAAACATGATTTAAATATGATGTAAACCAAACTTTCTTCAAATAAAAGAAATCATTTACAAAAGAGGAATTCATTTACCCACAGGAAAAAAAAGAAACAGTAAGCTGGGAGATTAATCGCAGCATCCCCACACAGCAACCCACACTGCGGCTGAGCTTGATGAAGCCAAATCACAAGCAAGTAAAGAAATCAGAAAGTCACTAGAAAATATTATTCTACAAATAACTTTAAAGAAAAAACTTAAACAAAGAAATCAGATTACCAGAGAGAGTTTTAGCCTGTGTTTTCCCTATCCCTTTCTTTTTCGTACTGTCTTATAAATTGTGTGAGGGAACCAGGAGGGAGCGCCATCACCATCTCTCTAAAAAATGGGTCTTCAACGTACATGGCAGCCCTGCCTGTGAGGGTATTAGACATGTTCCCATCTCGCATCTTATTGATGCAGTCGGTGTAAGATGGCTCCTGGGGATAATGGTGGGTTGAGACGAAGGAGGAGTAGCAGGTTGTTGGGGTTGCTGGGGAGGCAGAGAAGGAGCAGCTGTATGTTAGGGGGAGCAGTATCAGTTACCTTTATAAATATACTTGGAAATTTGCTCCATAACCTCTGCCCAATCAAAGAGCGGAGATTCTTTGCTGCACTGTTAGCTTCTTGAAAAAAGGCTAAGTTATTAGTAGTGTTAACAGTATTTGAGTAGGCACAAAAAAGAGACAACTTACAATATCTATTTCGGTCAACAAAAACTCGTTCACCTCAATAGATGTGTCTATTTGTGCTCGAATGCTATGAAGGGACCATCTCTTTCCCTCCTTATTAACAAATTGTTGAATATCGGGTTCATTTGTGGTACGACACACTTTTATTGTGCGTAATAATATACCGATGTCGTTTTGTGCCCAGGTTCTCTTTGACCTTCTCCTTCTCGTGACTAAATCCATAACCTGGAAATCAAGCAAAAAAGGTCAACAACAGCAATAAGCAGTAACAGAGGAAGCAACAGAAGAAGTAACGGTGGAGAAGATACATGTACACATATACATATACATAGACAAACTTGTCACTCCTTTGTCACCTCACACCAGAAACGGCGATAGCTGGCCGCCGCCTAGAGAATGTACTAGCTGAAATGAAAATATGCCGTAGTCTTTACTCTCTCGCTCTCATTTGATGTGACTTCAGTTCTTCAACCACAACCTCTCTAACTCCCACACCTCTCCTCATCCACCACTCCCACTCCCCAGTGATGAAGATTAAAGAAAGGGGAAAGAACGTGGATGAAAAAGAAGTCGAGAATAGAAGATTGATCATTGAAAAAAAGGGGTGAAAGAAGAACCGTTATCTACTTCTCCGATCTTGGGGTTACTCTTCATCACTGGGAAAGAGAGCCGAGCAAGAGATACAAAGAACAATCAAGATTCAAGACACAGTCATTGGAGAGAGAAAAAAAGGACACCTATAGCGTACTAAATTGAAATTAATTAATTATTGTATAAAAAATTGTTTTATTAAATGAGATGCTTAATTATTAGCTTTCAAAAGCATATCATTTAATAAAAAGATTTTTTAATCAATAATTAATTAATTTCAATTTAGTACACCTAGTAGTATGGTCTATGTTGGTTGGTGTGCATCTAATCTCCTAGGTAAGTATGAATGTGATCTTTGCCAATAGAACTATTAATAGAGGTGGGTTTAGATTATGCAGCCCTAACATATGTTGGATTGTTATGTTGGGGAAGGGAGCCAACTCAACTTAAAGGAAAGAATCTTGTAGGGAACTAACACTAATTAGTTACATATAAGTGTATATTGTGGCATCACTGCATCCTTACATTTTGCATTCACATGCTATATGGTGCATTTGCTTTCGTTTTAGCTTGGTTGCTTGTGTAGTTCAAATGTAAAAGTTTAAGACACAACTTGCAAAATTGTTCTCATGTCCGTTTCAATTAAAACAAATCCTAATCTTTATTTGGAACTCTGTGTTGTTGTCATGTTAGTGGGAGTGTGACTATAAGTTGGGTTGAGCCATTCTACTAAAATGCTATTGTCGTGGGGGTTGAGTTATGGTATATTGAGCTAGGTTAAGGTATTAAGGTGTGTTAAGGTGTTTGACTTTGTTGTGTCTGGGGGTGACTCTCTTATGTTTGAGTTGAGTTTGTGATGTAAAGTGGTGCATATCATTCCACTAAGCTGAACTCACCAAACTGAACTCTAGGGAACCATGAGCAAAACAAACAATTACTTTGATTGCAATGTAACCATTCTTATTAGATTGGATTCCACTTTTAAATGGAGACTAACATGGACTGGTTAGGTTAAGTATATTAAGGTGTGATGAGGTGCTTGACTTTGTTAGTAGGAGTGTAGAGTAGTGCCAATTTTGAGTGTGACTTGAACTATTTGGCTGCGTGAGCTTTGAGTTTTGGTTACATTTTCTGGTCTATCTTTATCAATAGTTCCCTTTGCAAGAAAAAGAATTGTGCATGAATTCATAGTTTTGTAAACTCTTTTGAAGTGCTTGGTACTGTGGCTTCTCCATATATTGCACTTTTGCAGCATTAAAAGCTTTAGGGAACCCAACTAGTTCTTTTTTCTTCATACTTACGGTAAGTTCCAAGGTTCTGGTAATGTGACCTATGTTGGTGTGTATCTAATCTCTCAAGTATGAATGTGATCTTTGCCAAGGAAGGCGGCCCTAGCATATGTTGGATTGTTGTGTTGGAGATGGGAGCCAACTCAACTTAAAGGAAAAAGGAACAACACTAATTAGTTATATATAGGTACATATAGTGGCATTACTGCATCCTTGCATTTTGTATTCACATGTTGCGTAGTGCATTTAGTTTTATTTTGGCTTGGTTGCTTGTGTACTTCAAGTGTAAAAGTTTGAGACTTAGCTTGTAAAGTTGTTCTTATGTCTGATTCAATTAAGACAAATCCTAATCTTTATATGTGTTGTTGTCATTTTAGTGGTAGTGGGAGTGGTGTGTTGTTGTCATGTCAATAGTAGTGAGAGTGGGAGTGGGATTGTGACTATAAGTTGGGGTAAGGTGCTTGACTTTGTTGTGTTAGCGAGAGCGAGGTTTGAGTTGAGTTTGTTGTGTATGCATACCACTCTACAAAACTTAACTCAACAAAGTGAATTCTAGGAACCATCAAGAAAACAAACAATTACTTCCATTGGAAAGTAACCATTCTCAGTTTTTAGATTTGATTCTACTTTTAAATGGATGTCAACATGGGCTGGTTAGGTACATTAAGGTGTCATGAGGTGCTTGGCTTTGTTAGTGGGGGTGTGGAGTTAGGCCAATTTGGAGTGTGACTAGAACTATTTGGCTGCGTGAGCTTTGAGTTTTGGTTACATTTTCTGACTCCATCTTTATTCCTGTATATGTTATTCATCAACATGCTTTGCAAAAAAAGAATTATGCATAAATTAATGGTTTTTTGAACTCTTTTAAAGTGCTTGGTACTGTGGTTTCTCCATATGCATTGCAGCATGAGCCGAACAAGCTAATTCTTTTTTTTTTTTCCATATTTACATATTGTTATGGTAAGTTCCAAGTTCTGGCTTGTGGGTGTGTACCTAATCTTCAGCTAAGTATCAATGTATGATCCTTGTCAAGGGAACTATTGATGGAGTTGCAGTCCTAGCATATGTTGTTTTGTTGTGTCGGAGATGGAAGCCAACTTAACTTGTAGAGTGAAAAGAAACACTAACTAGTTACATTTAGGTGTATATAGTAGTTCCTTGCATTTTGCATTTACATGCTGTTGCCATTTGCTTGCGTTTTGGCTTGGTTGCATGTGTAGTTCAAGTGTAAAAGTTTGAGAATTAGCCTTCAAAATTGTTCTTTTTCAATTGAAACAAATCCTAATCTTTATCTGGAACTCTGTATTGTTGTCATGTCACTTGGAACTTTGTATTGTTGTTATGTCATTAGGAGTGGGAGTGTAACTTTAACTTTAAGTTGGGTTGAGTCATTTCGTGTGATGTAGGTTAAGGTATATTGAGGTATGTTAAGGTGGTTGACTTTATTGTATTAGCACTGTGTAACTCTCTTAGCTTTGAATTGAGTTTGTTTGTTGTGAGTTTATTGTGTAGAGTCGTGTATACCATTCCACCAAACTGAACTTGCCAAACTCACTCCAAGGAACATAATGAAAACAAATAATTACTTCCATTGCCAAGTAACTATTCTTTAGATTTGATTCAACTTTTAAATGGAGAGTAACATGGACTGGTTAGGTGTATTGAGGTGTGATGACTGATAAGGTGCTTGATTTTGTTAGTGAGAGTATAGAGTCGTGCCAATTTGGAGTGTGACTTGAAATATTAGGTTGGGTGAGCTTTGAGTTTTGGTTATATTTTTTGGCTCTATCTTTATCCAAGTTATTCCTGTTGCCGTGAGTATAGATTATTCAAGAAAAAAAATTATGCATGAATTAATCGTTTTTTTAACTCTGAAATGTTTGGTCCTCTGACCTCTCTATACACCCTTACACACTAGTTCTGCACTTCTACAACATTAAAAGCTTTTGGAAACCACTAGTTCTTTTTTCTTTAAACTTGCATATTGTTGGGGTAATTTTCAAGGTTATGGTACTACTTTGGGTAGATATGTATGTAATCTCCAGCCCAAGTATTAATGTGGTCCTTAGGGTGATTACTATTGATAGAGCGGGGTTAGGCCACCCTAGCATATATTGGATTATTGTATTGGAGATGGGAGACAACTCAAGGAAAGAATTTTGTAGAGCGAACCAATACTAATATAGTGGCATCACTGCATCCTTGTATTTTGCATTCACTTGCATTTTGGCTTGGTTTCTTATGTAGTTCAAACTTAGCCTGGAAAAATTTTTTCTTGTATGTTTTAATTGAGATTAATCGCAGCATCCCCACACAACAACCCACACTGTGACTGAGCTTGATGAAGCCAAATCACAAGCAAGGAAAGAAATCAGAAAGTCACCAGAAAATATTATTCTACAAATAACTTTAAAGAAAACACTTAAACAAAGAAATCAGATTACCAGAGAGAGTTTTAGCTTGTGTTTTCTCTATCCCTTTCTTTTTCGTACTGTCTTATAAATTGTGTGAGGGAACCGGGAGGGAGCGCCATCACCATCTCTCTAAAAAATGGGTCTTCAACGTACATGGCTGCCTTAATTGTGAGGGTATTGGACATGTTCCCATCTCGCATCTTATTGATGCAGTCGGTGTAAGATGGCTCCTGGGGATGATGGTGGGTTGAGACGAAGGAGGAGTAGCAGGTTGTTGGGGTTGCTGGGAAGGTAGAGGAGGAGCAGCTGCATGTTAGGGGGAGCAGTATCAGTTACCTTTATAAATATATTTGAAAATTTGCTCCATAACCTCTGCCTAATCAAGGAGCGAAGATTCTTTACTGCACTGTTAGCTTCCTAAAAAAGGCTGAGTTATTAGTAGGGTTAACAGTATTTGAGTAGGCACAAAAAAGAGACAACTTACAATATCTATTTCGGTCAACAAAAACTCATTCACCTCAATAGATATGTCTATTTGTGCTCGAATGCTATGAAGGGACCACCTCTTTCCCTCTTTGTTAACAAATTGTTGAATATCGGGTTTATTTATGGTACAACACACTTTTATTGCGCGTAATAATATACTAATATCGTTTTGTGCCCAAGTTCTCTTTGACCTTCTCCTCCTTGCGACTAAATCAATAACTTGGAAATCAAGCAGAAAAGGTCAACAATAGCAACAAGCAGTAATGGAGAAAGCAACGGAGGAGAAGATACATATACCCGAATACACATATGCAGACAAACTTGTTTCTCCTATTTTACCTCATGCCCGAAATGGCGATAGCTGGCCGCTGCCTAGAGAATGTACTGGCTAAAAGGAAAATATGCCACAGTCTTTACTCTCTCTTTCTCTTATTTGATGTGACTTCAGTTCTTCAACTACAACCTCTCTAACTCCCACACCTCTCCTCATCCACCGCTCCCACTCCCCAGTGATAAAGATCAAAGAAAGGGTAAAGAACGTGGATGAAAAAGAAGTCAGGGATAGAAGATTGATCATTGAAGAAGAGGGATGAAAGAAGAACCGTTGTCTACTTCTCTGATCTCGGGTTTACTCTTCATCACTGGGAAATACAGCTGAACGGGAGAAACAAAGAACGATCAAGATTCAAGACACATCACTGGAGAGAGAAAAAAAGGACACCTATAGGCGTACTAAATTGAAATTAATTAATTATTGTTTAAAAAATCTTTTTGTTAAATGAGATGCTTAATTATTAGCTTTCAAAAGCATATCATTTAATAAAAAGATTTTTCAATCAATAATTAATTAATTTCAATTTAGTACGCCTAGTAGTATGGTCTATGTTGGTTGGTGTGCATCTAGTCTCCTAGGTAAGTATGAATGTGATCCTTGCCAAGAGAACTATTAATGGAGGCGGGTTTAGGTTACGCAGCCCTAGCATATGTTGGATTCTTGTGTTGGGGAAGGGAGCCAACTCAACTTAAAGGAAAGAATCTTGTAAAGAACTAACACTAATTAGTTACATATAAGTGTATATTGTGGCATCACTGCATCCTTGCATTTTGCATTCACATGCCATATGGTGCATTTGCTTGCGTTTTCACTTGGTCGTTTGTGTAGTTCAAATGTAAAAGTTTAAGACCTAGCCTGCAAAATTGTTCTCATGTCTGTTTCAATTAAGATAAATCCTAATCTTTATTTGGAACTCTGTGTTGTTGTCATGTTAGTGGGAGTGTGACTATAAGTTGGGTTGAGCCATTCTACTAAAATGCTATTGTCGTGTGGGTCGGGTTATGGTTTATTAAGCTAGGTTAAGGTATTGAGGTGTAGTAACGTGTTTGACTTTGTTGTGTCTAGGAGTGACTCTCTCAGGTTTGAGTTGAGTTTGTTATGTAGAGTGGTGCATATCATTCCACCAAGCTGAATTCACCAAACTGAACTCTAGGGAACCATGAGCAAAACAAAAAATTACTTTGATTGCATAGTAACCATTCTTATTAGATTGGATTCCACTTTTAAATGGAGACTAACATGGATTGGTTAGGTTAGGTGTATTAAGGTGTGATGAGGTGCTTGACTTTGTTAGTGGGGGCGTAGAATGGTGTCAATTTGGAGTGTGACTTGAACTATTTGGCCACGTGAGCTTTGAGTTTTGGTTACATTTTTTGGTCCGTCTTTATCAATAGTTCCCTTTGCAAGAAAAAGAATTGTGTATGAATTAGTGGTTTTTTAAATTCCTTGAAGTTCTTGGTGCTGTGACTTCTCCATATATTGCACTTCTACAGCATTAAAAGTTTTAGGGAACCCAACTGGTTCTTTTTTCTTCATACTTAGGGTAAGTTCCAAGGTTCTGGTAATGTGGCCTATATTGGTATGCATCTAATCTCTCAAGTATGAATGTGATCCTTACTAGGGAAGGCAGCCCTAGCATAGGTTGGATTGTTGTGTTGGAAATGGGAGCCAACATTAAAGGAAAGAGGAACAACACTAATTAGTTACATATAGGTGCATATAGTGGCATCACTGCATCCTTGCATTTTGTATTCACATGCTGCATAGTGCATTTGCTTGTGTTTTGGCTTGGTCACTTATGTACTTCAAGCGTAAAAGTTTGAGACTTAGCCTGTGATATTGTTCTTAAATCTGATTCAATTAAGACAAATTCTAATCTTTATATGTGTTGTTGTCATTTTAGTGGTAGTGGGAGTGGTGTGTTGTTCTCATGTCAATGGCAGTGAGAGTGGGAGTGTGAGTGGGACTGTGACTATAAGTTGGGATAAGGTGCTTGACTTTCTTGTGTTAGCGAGAGTGAGATTTGAGTTGGGTTTGTTGTGTATGCATGCCATTCTACGAAACTGAACTCAACAAAGTAAATTCTAGGAACCATCAAGAAAACAAACAATTACTTCCATTGGAAAGTAACTATTCTCAGTTTTTAGATTTGATTCTACTTTTAAATGGAGGTCATCATGGGCTAGTTAGGTGTATTAAGGTGTGATAAGGTGTTTGGCTTTGTTAGTGGGGGTGTAGAGTCGTGCCAATTTGGAGAGTGACTGGAACTATTTGGCTACGTCAGCTTTGAGTTTTGGTTACATTTTGTGACTCCATCTTTATTCCTGTATATGTTATTAATCAACATGCTTTGTAAAAATAAAAAAAGAATTGTGCATAAATTAATGGTTTTTTTGAACTCTTTTAAAGTGCTTGGTGCTGTGGTTTCTCCATATGTATTGGAGCATGAATCGAACAAACTAATTCTTTTTTTTTCATATTTGCATATTGTTGGGGTAAGTTCCAAGTTCTGGCTTGTAGGTGTGCATCTAATCTTTAGCTAAGTATCAATGTTTGATTCTTGTCAAGGGAACTATTGATAGAGCTGCGGTCCTAGCATATGTTGTGTTGTTGTATTGGAGATGGGAGCCAACTCAACTTGTAAAGCGAAAAGCAACACTAATTAGTTACATCTAGGGATATATAGTGGTTCCTTGCATTTTGCATTCACATGCTACTATCATTTGCTTGCGTTTTGGACCTGGTTGCATTTGTAGTTCAAGTGTAAAAGTTTGAGACTTAGCCTTCAAAATCGTTCTATTTCAATTGAAATAAATCCTAATCTTTATCTGGAACTCTGTATTGTTGTCATGTTACTTGGAACTCTGTTTTGTTGTCATGTCACTAGGAGTGGGAGTGTGACTTTAACTTTAAGTTGGGTTGAGTCATTTCGTGTGGGCTAGGTTAAGGTATATTGGGGTGTGCTAAGGTGGTTGACTTTATTGTATTAGCGCTGTGTGACTCTCTTAGCTTTGAGTTAAATTTGTTTGTTGTGAGTTTATTGTGTAGAGTGATGCATACCATTCCACCAAACTGAACCCGCCAAACTGACTCCAAAAAACATAATGAAAACAAATAATTACTTCCATTGCCAAATAACTATTCTTTAGATTTGACTCAACTTTTAAATGGAGAGCAACATGGACTGGTTAGGTGTATTGAGGTGTGATGACTGATAAGGTGCTTGATTTTGTTTATGAGAGTGTAGAGTTGTGCCAATTTGGAGTGTGAATTCAAATACTAGGTTGTGTGAGCTTTGAGTTTTGGTTACATTTTCTAGCTCCATTTTTATTCAAGTTATTCCTGTTGCCATGAGTATAGATTATTCAGAAAAAGAATTATGCATGAATTAATCGTTTTTTTAACTCTGAGGTGCTTGGTCCTCTCACCTCTCCATATACCCGTACACACTAGCTCTGCACTTCTACAACATTAAAAGCTTTTAGAAACCACTAGTTCTTTTTTCTTCAAACTTGCATATTGTTGGGGTAATTTCCAAGGTTATGGTACTACTTTGGGTGGATGTGCATGTAATCTTTAGCCCAAGTATCAATATGGTCGTTAGGGTGATTACTATTAATAGAGCAGGGTTAGACCACCCCAGCATATGTTGGATTGTTGTGTTAGAGATAGGAGACAACTCAAGGAAAGAATCTTGTAGAGCGAACCAACACTAATTAGTTATATCTAGGTGCATATAGTGGCATCACTACATCCTTGCATTTTGCATTCACTTGCATTTTGGCTTGGTTTCTTGTGTAGTTCAAACTTAGCCTAGAAAGTTGTTCTCTTATCTGTTTTAATTGAGATTAATCACAGCATCCCCAAACAGCAGCCCACACTGCAACTGAGCTTGATGAAGCCAAATCACAAGCAAGCAAAGAAATCAAAAAGTAACCAGAAAATATTATTCTACAAATAACTTTAACAAAAATTAAACAAAGAAATCATATTACCAGAGAGAGTTTTAGCCTTTGTTTTTCCTATCCCTTTTTTTTTGTACCGTCTTATAAATTCTATGAGGGAACCGGGAGGGAGTGCCATCACCATCTCTCTAAAAAATGGGTCTTTAACATACATGGTTGTCCTGCTTGTGAGGGTATTAGACACGTTTCCTTCTCGCATCTTGTTGATGCAGTCGGTGTAAGACAGCTCCTGGGGATAATGATGGGTTGAGACAAAAGGGAAGCAGCAGGTTGTTGGGGTTGCTGGGGAGGCAAAGAAGGAGCAGCTGCTTGTTGGGGGGAGCAGTATCAGTTACCTTTATAAATATATTTGGAAATTTGCTCCATAACCTCTGCCTAATCAAGAAGCGGAGATTCTTTACTGCACTGTTAGCTTCCTGAAAAAAGGCCGAGTTATTAGTAGGGTTAACAGTATTTGAGTATTTGAGTAGGCACAAAAAAGAGACTACAATATCTATTCCGGTCAACAAAAACTCGTTCACCTCAATAAATGTGTCTATTTGTGCTCGAATGCTATAAAGGGACCACCTCTTTCCCTCCTTGTTAACAAACTGTTGAATATAGCTTCATTTGTGGTATGACACATTTTTATTTCGCGTAATAATATATCGATGTCGTTTTGTGCCCAGGTTCTCTTTGACCTTCTCCTCGCGACTAAATCAATAACTTGGAAATCAAGCAGAGAAGGTCAACAACAGCAACAAGCAGTAATGGAGGAAGCAAAGGAGGAGAAGATACATATACACAAATACACATATGCAGACAAACTTGTCACTCCTTTGTCACCTCACGCCCGAAACGGTGATAGCTGGCTACCGCCTAGAGAATGTACTGGCTGAAATAAAAATGTGTCGCAGTCTTTACTCTCTCTTTCTCTCATTTGATGTGACTTTAGTTCTTCAACCACAACCCCTTTAACTCCCACAACTCTCCTCATCTACTTGTAAGGAATCGAAAGACACGCAGCGGAAAATAACTTCAAAAATTTTCCAATCCCTTGCCCAGATCTACCAACTGTGTTTAAGTCAAGTAGTAAGAGGTGTTACCTACAGTATTCGAATCGTTGGTGGTTCGGGGATTCCGACGTTCGGGATGCCTATGCTCTCCTTTCGTTCGTGAGAAGTCGACAACTTATATCGGCTTCCTCTACCGGTATTCACACGAACAACATTCCAATCACGACCGACGTGCTAGCACCTCTTGTCCTTCTAGGGCTTTTCGAGAATCCATCCTCACCGTTTCTATTTTGACCGTTTCTTATCTACAAACCTTTTGCACTTTCACACCTTTTAAAACCCTAGCTCCTAAATATCAAATATATATGATGCTATCGGTATTATGAAGGATATTGGATTTTAGAATTAATCCTAAATTAATTCCGAAATTAATACAATATCATATATTGCGTAATCTGGTAAGAAATCAATTAAATAAATACAGTTTATATATTAAATCTGTCCTACAGATTTAATTCACCTATTCATTTAATTCAAAATAAAGATATGACGGAATTATATTTGATTTATTCTAATAAATCAAATTTGAGATATTATATTATACCTTATCAATTTAAAAATGATATAGATTTAATTTATCCTTATAAATCAAATCTTATAAATATCTCTTATATCATATAATATATATACGCGAATTTATATATATATATACATGTCCACCCTAGATTATTCATTGAATCTAGACATATCTTAGATTTAATGAATTTGGACATCATAGCTCGTGTTGGGCTATTTTGTGTGCGACCCTGTAGGCCCATATAAGTTGGCAGTGGGCCATTTACTATAATGACTCACAAGTCGTAAGTGGTCTCTAGCAAGACATCACGACTACCCAAATCATATGAGGATCGATGAACGATGTAACCTTTCATACAACCATATCACGTCCCTTTTGTCACACGACATTTTGGTCATGGATGAGGCATGGAGAACGTCATCCTCCTATTCTTGACCGTTACTTTCTCGATCCCTGAGTAGTCCGAGTATAGAAATGGAACTACCTTTCCATCACAGTATGGCCATACATTTCTCAGACTCACTCATCGAGGGGCCCAGTAAATCTCTCTACAAATATGAGGGATAAATTCCATCTTGACCATTCACATTCCTCCATATGAAAAACCACTAAGCCTGAACATAGTCTTTATGATCACTCGGTCAAAAGTGACTTTTGACTAGGTCAAAGCTGAGTGTTTCTCATGTAGGAATCCATGATGATCTCAGGTCAAAGGGCATAGTGACATGGTTTGTATATGAGAGAAGCTTATGACTTAACCCATGCAGCTCTCTCATAGCGAGTCGGTCCAATACCTTGTACTCTTACATGTGCCTATGACTTTGATTTATATCTCTGTACATCTTCAAAGTCATACTAGTCTTATTTCATCTCTGCTCCCATATAGATGACCGACTAGGGACATTTAGGATAAAATCATGAGTTATCCAAGGATAGTCATCACAGTAAACATGCAAATAATATGATAACATAATTAAGAAATTCATAAATCAACAATGTTCATAACACAATGATTGGCCCCTAGGACACAATTTCCAACACTACTGCCCCCACTCCCTAGTATGAAGATCAAAGAAAGGGTAAAGAACGTGGATGAAAAAGAAGTCAAGGATAGAAGATTGATCATTGAAGAAGAGGGGTGAAAGAAGAACTGTTGTTTACTTCTCCGATCTCGGGGTTACTCTTTATCACCAGGAAAGACAGCCGAACAGGAGATATAAAGAATGATCAAGATTCAAGACACAGTCGCTGGAGAAGAAAAAAAAAAGGATGCCTATAGGCATGTTAAATTGAAATTAATTAATTATTGTTTAAAAAAATCTTTTTGTTAAATGAGATACTTAATTATTAGC
Source organism: Neltuma alba (assembly GCF_004799145.2). Lineage (NCBI taxonomy): Eukaryota > Viridiplantae > Streptophyta > Magnoliopsida > Fabales > Fabaceae > Neltuma > Neltuma alba. Next base: position 295,511 of record NW_021637439.1, read on the forward strand.
TTTCAAAAGCATCTCATTTAATAAAAAAATTTTTAATCAATAATTAATTAATTTCAATTTAGTACGCCTAGTAGTATGGTCTATGTTGGTTGGTGTGCATCTAGTCTCCCAAGTAAGTATGAATGTGATCCTTGCTAAGAGAACTATTGATGGAGGCGGGTTTAGGTTACACAGCCCTAGCATATGTTGGATTCTTGTGTTGAGAAAGGGAGCCAACTCAACTTAAAGGAAAGAATCTTGTAAAGAACTAACACTAATTAGTTACATATAAGTGTATATTGTGGCATCACTGCATCCTTGCATTTTGCATTCACATGCTATATGGTGCATTTGCTTTCGTTTTAGCTTGGTTGCTTGTGTAGTTCAAATGTAAAAGTTTAAGACACAACTGCAAAATTGTTCTCATGTCTGTTTCAATTAAAACAAATCCTAATCTTTATTTGGAACTCTGTGTTGTTGTCATGTTAGTGGAGTGTGACTATAAGTTGGGTTGAGCCATTCTACTAAAATGCTATTGTCGTGGGGTTGAGGTTATGGTATATTGAGCTAGGTTAAGGTATTAAGGTGTTTAAGACTTTGTTGTGTCTGGGTGACTCTCTTAGTTTGAGTTGAGTTTGTGATGTAAAGTGGTGCATATCATTCCACTAAGCTGAACTCACCAAACTGAACTCTAGGGAACCATGAGCAAAACAAACAATTACTTTGATTACAAAGTAACCATTCTTATTAGATTGGATTCCACTTTTAAATGGAGATTAACATGGACTGGTTAGGTTAGGTGTATTAAGGTGTGGTGAGGTGCTTGACTTTGTTAGTGGGGGTGTAGAGTGGTGTCAATTTGGAGTGTGATTTGAACTATTTGGCTGCGTGAGCTTTGTGTTTTGGTTACATTTTCTGGCCCATTTTTATCAATAGTTCCCTTTGCAAGGAACAGAATTGTGCATGAATTAATGGTTTTTTAAACTCTTTTAAAGTGATTGGTGCTGTGGCTTCTCCATATATTGCACTTCCATAGCATTAAAAGCTTTAGGGAACCCAACTAGTTCTTTTTTTTTTTCATACTTGGGGTAAGTTTCAAGGTTCTGGTAGTGTGGCCTATGTTGATATACATCTAATCTCTCAAGTATGAATGTGATCCTTGCCAAGGAAGGCGGTCCTAGCATATGTTGGATTGTTGTGTTAGAGATGGGAGCTAATTCAACTTAAAGGAAAGAGGAACAACACTAATTTGTTACATATAGGTGCATATAGTGGCATCTATGCATCCTTACATTTTGTATTCACATGTTGCATAGTGTATTTGCTTGTGTTTTGGCTTAGTTACTTGTGTACTTCAAGTGTAAAAGTTTGAGACTTAGTGTGTAAAGTTGTTCTTATGTCTAATTCAATTAAAACAAATCCTAATATTTATCTGTGTCGCTGTCATTTTAGTGGCAGTAGGAGTAATGTGTTGTTGTCATGTTAATGGCAGTGGGAGTAGGAGTGGGAGTGTGATTATAAGTTGGGATAAGGTGCTTGACCTTGTGTTAGTGGGAGTGAGGTTTGAGTTGAGTTTGTTGTGTATGCATACCACTCTACCAAACTAAACTCATCAAAGTGAATTCTAGGAACCATCAAGAAAATAAACAATTACTTCCATTGAAAAGTAACCATTCTCAGTCTTTAGATTTGATTTTACTTTTAAATAAAGGTCAACATGGGCTAGTTAGGTGAATAAAGGTGTGATAAGATGCTTGGCTTTGTTAGTGGGGGTGTAGAGTCGTGCCAATTTGGAGTGTGACTGAAACTATTTAGTTGTGTCAGCTTTGAGTTTTGGTTACATTTTCTGACACCATCTTTATTCCTGTATATGTTATTCATCAACATGCTTTGCAAAAAAAAGAATTGTGCATGAATTAATGGTTTTTTGAACTTTTTTAAAGTGTTTGGGGCTGTGGTTTCTCCATATGCATTGCAGCATGAATCGAACAAACTAATTCTTTTTTCCTTCATATTTGCATATTGCTGGGGTAAGTTCCAAGTTTTGCCTTGCGGGTGTGCACTAATCTTCAGGTAAGTATCAATGTGCGATCCTTGTCAAGGGAACTATTGATGGAGCTGAGATTCTAACATATGTTGTGTTGTTGTGTGGGAGATGGGAGCCAACTCAATTTATAGAGCGAAAAACAACTTTAATTAGTTACATCTAGGTGCATATAGTGGTTCCTTGCATTTTGCATTCACATGCTGCTACTATTTGCTTGCGTTTTGGCTTAGTTGCATGTGTAGTTCAAGTGTAAAAGTTTGAAACTTAGCTTTCAAAATTATTCTGTTTCAATTGAAAGAAATCCTAATCTTTATCTGGAACTCTATATTGTTGTCATGTCACTTGGAACTCTGTGTTGTTGTCATGTCACTAGTTTAAGGTATATTGGGGTGTGTTAAGGTGGTTGACTTTATTGTATTAGCGCTGTGTGACTCTCTTAGCTTTGAGTTGAGTTTGCTTGTTGTGAGCTTATTGTGTAGAGTGGTGCATACCATTCCACCAAACTGAACCCGCCAAACTGACTCCAAGAAACCTAATGAAAACAAATAATTACTTCCATTGCCAAGTAACTATTCTTTAGATTTGACTCAACTTTTGAAATGGAGAGCAACATGGGCTGGTTAAGCGTATTGAGGTGTGATGACTAATAAGGTGCTTGATTTTGTTTGTGAGAGTGTAGAGTCGTGCTAATTTGGAGTGTGAATTCAAATACTAGGTTGTGTGAGCTTTGAGTTTTGGTTACATTTTCTGGCTCTATTTTCAGTCAAACTGATTTTGAGCATTGAAAAACAAAAATTTGGAAGGAATTTCAACCAAAAATTTGAGAATAAAGATGGGCATCCATCAATCAACTCATTGTCTCAAAAGAATAACATTTCAAATTGAGTTTCACTTCCAGGCAGTGTCATTTGAAAGCTAACCACAATCAACCCCACTCAAGGAATCAAACCCCTCCTCACGGTTCAAAGTTCACTTTCAACCACAATGTACCTCAATGATCACAGTTCCATACTTATAAAGAAATGACCAGACCAAAAGAAGGAAAGACACATTACCTCCGACAAAGGAAGAACAAACATCACGAAGGCAAGAAGGGGGGGAGAGAGAGAGTGGACGAGCGTGTGACGGCGGCGACTTTCTTGAGAGAAATGGAGACTGAGTCGACGGCAAAAGTGGGAGGGGGAGATTGGACGAGAGTGGGGGATGGAGAGAGATTGGGCTAGGTTAAGGTATATTGGGGTGTGCGAAGGTGGTTGACTTTATTGTATTAGCGCTGTGTGACTCTCTTAGCTTTGAGTTGAGTTTGCTTGTTGTGAGCTTATTGTGTAGAGTGGTGCATACCATTCCACCAAACTGAACCCGCCAAACTGACTCCAAGAAACCTAATGAAAACAAATAATTACTTCCATTGCCAAGTAACTATTCTTTAGATTTGACTCAACTTTTGAAATGGAGAGCAACATGGGCTGGTTAAGCGTATTGAGGTGTGATGACTAATAAGGTGCTTGATTTTGTTTGTGAGAGTGTAGAGTCGTGCTAATTTGGAGTGTGAATTCAAATACTAGGTTGTGTGAGCTTTGAGTTTTGGTTGCATTTTCTGGCTCTATTTTCAGTCAAACTGATTTTGAGCATTGAAAAACAAAAATTTGGAAGGAATTTCAACCAAAAATTTGAGAATAAAGATGGGCATCCATCAATCAACTCATTGTCTCAAAAGAATAACATTTCAAATTGAGTTTCACTTCCAGGCAGTGTCATTTGAAAGCTAACCACAATCAACCCCACTCAAGGAATCAAACCCCTCCTCACGGTTCAAAGTTCGCTTTCAACCACAATGGACCTCAATGATCACAGTTCCATACTTATAAAGAAATGACCAGACCAAAAGAAGGAAAGACACATTACCTCCGACAAAGGAAGAACAAACATCACGAAGGCAAGAAGGGGGGGGGAGAGAGAGAGTGGACGAGCGTGTGACGGCGGCGACTTTCTTGAGAGAAATGGAGACTGAGTCGACGGCAAAAGTGGGAGGGAGAGATTGGACGAGAGTGGGGGATGGAGAGAGATTGGGCTAGGTTAAGGTATATTGGGGTGTTCGAAGGTGGTTGACTTTATTGTATTAGCGCTGTGTGACTCTCTTAGCTTTGAGTTGAGTTTGCTTGTTGTGAGCTTATTGTGTAGAGTGGTGCATACCATTCCACCAAACTGAGCCCGCCAAACTGACTCCAAGAAACCTAATGAAAACAAATAATTACTTCCATTGCCAAGTAACTATTCTTTAGATTTGACTCAACTTTTGAAATGGAGAGCAACATGGGCTGGTTAAGCGTATTGAGGTGTGATGACTAATAAGGTGCTTGATTTTGTTTGTGAGAGTGTAGAGTCGTGCTAATTTGGAGTGTGAATTCAAATACTAGGTTGTGTGAGCTTTGAGTTTTGGTTGCATTTTCTGGCTCTATTTTCAGTCAAACTGATTTTGAGCATTGAAAAACAAAAATTTGGAAGGAATTTCAACCAAAAATTTGAGAATAAAGATGGGCATCCATCAATCAACTCATTGTCTCAAAAGAATAACATTTCAAATTGAGTTTCACTTCCAGGCAGTGTCATTTGAAAGCTAACCACAATCAACCCCACTCAAGGAATCAAACCCCTCCTCACGGTTCAAAGTTCACTTTCAACCACAATGTACCTCAATGATCACAGTTCCATACTTATAAAGAAATGACCAGACCAAAAGAAGGAAAGACACATTACCTCCGACAAAGGAAGAACAAACATCACGAAGGCAAGAAGGGGGGGAGAGAGAGAGTGGACGAGCGTGTGACGGCGGCGACTTTCTTGAGAGAAATGGAGACTGAGTCGACGGCAAAAGTGGGAGGGAGAGATTGGACGAGAGTGGGGGATGGAGAGAGATTGGGCTAGGTTAAGGTATATTGGGGTGTTCGAAGGTGGTTGACTTTATTGTATTAGCGCTGTGTGACTCTCTTAGCTTTGAGTTGAGTTTGCTTGTTGTGAGCTTATTGTGTAGAGTGGTGCATACCATTCCACCAAACTGAGCCCGCCAAACTGACTCCAAGAAACCTAATGAAAACAAATAATTACTTCCATTGCCAAGTAACTATTCTTTAGATTTGACTCAACTTTTGAAATGGAGAGCAACATGGGCTGGTTAAGCGTATTGAGGTGTGATGACTAATAAGGTGCTTGATTTTGTTTGTGAGAGTGTAGAGTCGTGCTAATTTGGAGTGTGAATTCAAATACTAGGTTGTGTGAGCTTTGAGTTTTGGTTGCATTTTCTGGCTCTATTTTCAGTCAAACTGATTTTGAGCATTGAAAAACAAAAATTTGGAAGGAATTTCAACCAAAAATTTGAGAATAAAGATGGGCATCCATCAATCAACTCATTGTCTCAAAAGAATAACATTTCAAATTGAGTTTCACTTCCAGGCAGTGTCATTTGAAAGCTAACCACAATCAACCCCACTCAAGGAATCAAACCCCTCCTCACGGTTCAAAGTTCGCTTTCAACCACAATGGACCTCAATGATCACAGTTCCATACTTATAAAGAAATGACCAGACCAAAAGAAGGAAAGACACATTACCTCCGACAAAGGAAGAACAAACATCACGAAGGCAAGAAGGGGGGGGGAGAGAGAGAGTGGACGAGCGTGTGACGGCGGCGACTTTCTTGAGAGAAATGGAGACTGAGTCGACGGCAAAAGTGGGAGGGAGAGATTGGACGAGAGTGGGGGATGGAGAGAGATTGGGCTAGGTTAAGGTATATTGGGGTGTTCGAAGGTGGTTGACTTTATTGTATTAGCGCTGTGTGACTCTCTTAGCTTTGAGTTGAGTTTGCTTGTTGTGAGCTTATTGTGTAGAGTGGTGCATACCATTCCACCAAACTGAGCCCGCCAAACTGACTCCAAGAAACCTAATGAAAACAAATAATTACTTCCATTGCCAAGTAACTATTCTTTAGATTTGACTCAACTTTTGAAATGGAGAGCAACATGGGCTGGTTAAGCGTATTGAGGTGTGATGACTAATAAGGTGCTTGATTTTGTTTGTGAGAGTGTAGAGTCGTGCTAATTTGGAGTGTGAATTCAAATACTAGGTTGTGTGAGCTTTGAGTTTTGGTTGCATTTTCTGGCTCTATTTTCAGTCAAATTGATTTTGAGCATTGAAAAACAAAAATTTGGAAGGAATTTCAACCAAAAATTTGAGAATAAAGATGGGCATCCATCAATCAACTCATTGTCTCAAAAGAATAACATTTCAAATTGAGTTTCACTTCCAGGCAGTGTCATTTGAAAGCTAACCACAATCAACCCCACTCAAGGAATCAAACCCCTCCTCACGGTTCAAAGTTCGCTTTCAACCACAATGGACCTCAATGATCACACTTCCATACTTATAAAGAAATGACCAGACCAAAAGAAGGAAAGACACATTACCTCCGACAAAGGAAGAACAAACATCACGAAGGCAAGAAGGGGGGGGAGAGAGAGTGGACGAGCGTGTGACGGCGGCGACTTTCTTGAGAGAAATGGAGACTGAGTCGACGGCAAAAGTGGGAGGGAGAGATTGGACGAGAGTGGGGGATGGAGAGAGATTGGGCTAGGTTAAGGTATATTGGGGTGTTCGAAGGTGGTTGACTTTATTGTATTAGCGCTGTGTGACTCTCTTAGCTTTGAGTTGAGTTTGCTTGTTGTGAGCTTATTGTGTAGAGTGGTGCATACCATTCCACCAAACTGAGCCCGCCAAACTGACTCCAAGAAACCTAATGAAAACAAATAATTACTTCCATTGCCAAGTAACTATTCTTTAGATTTGACTCAACTTTTGAAATGGAGAGCAACATGGGCTGGTTAAGCGTATTGAGGTGTGATGACTAATAAGGTGCTTGATTTTGTTTGTGAGAGTGTAGAGTCGTGCTAATTTGGAGTGTGAATTCAAATACTAGGTTGTGTGAGCTTTGAGTTTTGGTTGCATTTTCTGGCTCTATTTTCAGTCAAACTGATTTTGAGCATTGAAAAACAAAAATTTGGAAGGAATTTCAACCAAAAATTTGAGAATAAAGATGGGCATCCATCAATCAACTCATTGTCTCAAAAGAATAACATTTCAAATTGAGTTTCACTTCCAGGCAGTGTCATTTGAAAGCTAACCACAATCAATCCCACTCAAGGAATCAAACCCCTCCTCACGGTTCAAAGTTCGCTTTCAACCACAATGTACCTCAATGATCACAGTTCCATACTTATAAAGAAATGACCAGACCAAAAGAAGGAAAGACACATTACCTCCGACAAAGGAAGAACAAACATCACGAAGGCAAGAAGGGGGGGGAAAGAGAGAGTGGACGAGCGTGTGACGGCGGCGACTTTCTTGAGAGAAATGGAGACTGAGTCGACGGCAAAAGTGGGAGGGAGAGATTGGACGAGAGTGGGGGATGGAGAGAGATTGGGCTAGGTTAAGGTATATTGGGGTGTTCGAAGGTGGTTGACTTTATTGTATTAGCGCTGTGTGACTCTCTTAGCTTTGAGTTGAGTTTGCTTGTTGTGAGCTTATTGTGTAGAGTGGTGCATACCATTCCACCAAACTGAGCCCGCCAAACTGACTCCAAGAAACCTAATGAAAACAAATAATTACTTCCATTGCCAAGTAACTATTCTTTAGATTTGACTCAACTTTTGAAATGGAGAGCAACATGGGCTGGTTAAGCGTATTGAGGTGTGATGACTAATAAGGTGCTTGATTTTGTTTGTGAGAGTGTAGAGTCGTGCTAATTTGGAGTGTGAATTCAAATACTAGGTTGTGTGAGCTTTGAGTTTTGGTTGCATTTTCTGGCTCTATTTTCAGTCAAACTGATTTTGAGCATTGAAAAACAAAAATTTGGAAGGAATTTCAACCAAAAATTTGAGAATAAAGATGGGCATCCATCAATCAACTCATTGTCTCAAAAGAATAACATTTCAAATTGAGTTTCACTTCCAGGCAGTGTCATTTGAAAGCTAACCACAATCAACCCCACTCAAGGAATCAAACCCCTCCTCACGGTTCAAAGTTCACTTTCAACCACAATGTACCTCAATGATCACAGTTCCATACTTATAAAGAAATGACCAGACCAAAAGAAGGAAAGACACATTACCTCCGACAAAGGAAGAACAAACATCACGAAGGCAAGAAGGGGGGGGAGAGAGAGAGTGGACGAGCGTGTGACGGCGGCGACTTTCTTGAGAGAAATGGAGACTGAGTCGACGGCAAAAGTGGGAGGGAGAGATTGGACGAGAGTGGGGGATGGAGAGAGATTGGGCTAGGTTAAGGTATATTGGGGTGTTCGAAGGTGGTTGACTTTATTGTATTAGCGCTGTGTGACTCTCTTAGCTTTGAGTTGAGTTTGCTTGTTGTGAGCTTATTGTGTAGAGTGGTGCATACCATTCCACCAAACTGAGCCCGCCAAACTGACTCCAAGAAACCTAATGAAAACAAATAATTACTTCCATTGCCAAGTAACTATTCTTTAGATTTGACTCAACTTTTGAAATGGAGAGCAACATGGGCTGGTTAAGCGTATTGAGGTGTGATGACTAATAAGGTGCTTGATTTTGTTTGTGAGAGTGTAGAGTCGTGCTAATTTGGAGTGTGAATTCAAATACTAGGTTGTGTGAGCTTTGAGTTTTGGTTGCATTTTCTGGCTCTATTTTCAGTCAAACTGATTTTGAGCATTGAAAAACAAAAATTTGGAAGGAATTTCAACCAAAAATTTGAGAATAAAGATGGGCATCCATCAATCAACTCATTGTCTCAAAAGAATAACATTTCAAATTGAGTTTCACTTCCAGGCAGTGTCATTTGAAAGCTAACCACAATCAACCCCACTCAAGGAATCAAACCCCTCCTCACGGTTCAAAGTTCACTTTCAACCACAATGGACCTCAATGATCACATTTCCATACTTATAAAGAAATGACCAGACCAAAAGAAGGAAAGACACATTACCTCCGACAAAGGAAGAACAAACATCACGAAGGCAAGAAGGGGGGGAGAGAGAGAGTGGACGAGCGTGTGACGGCGGCGACTTTCTTGAGAGAAATGGAGACTGAGTCGACGGCAAAAGTGGGAGGGAGAGATTGGACGAGAGTGGGGGAAGGAGAGAGTGTATTTTGAAGATTTGTAAGGGGCGGGAGGGGGGATATTGTTTCAGAATCTGGAAGTCCTTGACCATTAGTGATTTCAAGTTTATTGTTCGGTTGTTGCACTGAATTTTGTGGTGACGATATTTCCCAAGTCTTCACGTGCTTTCATCTCGTTGCTCCATTACTAGAAATGTTTTTAGCAGATTCAATGGTTTAAACCATGGATTGGTTGAAGAATTATCTAGATGATTACAATTTTGAAGCTGAAAGCGATCTTTTTTCGCCAACATTGACAATGCAGAGAAAGAAGACGAACATGTATCACCGCTAGATCCATTGCCAGGTTCCGTTAGCTGACTTGTCTTGTTAAGAAAATTTGAGAACCTGATCCCAAGCTTTGACTCAATGCCGAGTTGGTTTAAGGGGTTAATGACTAACCACATCCCAAATTTTATTTTTTAAAAGACAACTCAGCTAATTCACTCAGTTTCCACATGAGTGACAAGTGACATGTCAGTTTATTTAACAGTGTTAAATCTAAGACCAACTCCTTTTAAAAATGCAAAGAATAACGGTTTCGATTTTAAACTAGAAAATGAAAATTAACTAATAAAGTAATAATCATTGTATTAACCCTTTTTAAATTATGAGTTTAAATTTCAAATACTGACTCAAACCCTGACGTTCCAACTGAATTTTCAAAATTTTTTAGGAATTTTGGAGAATTTTTAGAATGCACAATTTTTTATGACTGCAAAAATTGTTCCTTTAGTCTGTTCTAATATGATTAACAAGACAGCAAACAATTCACATATAATCTGAACTTGCATTGGGTTACATGTGTCACATCCAGTATTATGGTAATTCAAAATAAGGAATATTCCTAAATAATTAAGGATAAAAAATAATAAGGAGAAATAGAAAAATTTTGGTGGAAAATAATTATTATGATTTTCCAAGCCAATTATGAAAAGTTTGACTAATTAAGGAAAATTGGTCAAGAATAATTATGGGAAAAATATTCCAAGTCATAGAAATTGAAGGAAAAATAAGGATAATATCCTTTGAGAATTATATGAGATTATAAAATTAGTTTTAAGGTCAAATTACCCTTAGAGAAATTACAAAGGAATTTAAGGGCTTTTATTTGGAAAATTCCAAATAAATATTTTAAGGAGAATAAAGGTTCAAGAAAATTCCTATGATATCTCAAGGAATTATAAGAAATTATGGAATTAAAAGAAAAACCTCAAGTATGCAAGATTTTCCCTAAATTCTTTGAAAAGCGGAAAAATCCGTAAGAAAAGGAAATTAATTTTTCCTTTTATGTTAATTATGGGGAAATTAATTTCGAGACAAAAGAGGGCAATTTAGAAAGATAAAAATGAGGAGAATAAAATAGGGCTCTGATAGAAAATAATTACAGGGGTTAAAGTACTGTAATTATAGAAAAGGATTCAAACCCGGAGTCAAAGTGCACTGATAAAGAGCTTTGCATTTTGAATGATCCTCATTGAGCCAAGTGTCAAGCCCTTAATGGAGAGGATTTGAAATTGCCAAGTGTCATTTTCTAAATGGAGAGGATTTTGACTTTTGGTAATTAATTTCATTTGGATTTAGTTAATTAAGAAAGAGAAAGAAGGAACCAAGGGGGTAGCGACACTTGGATTAGCATTAATGGTGGTGGTTGAGATATTTTGAAGCATTAAATGAGCACTTCCTCCTTAAAATCAGACCTCCATTTCGTTCAAGCCATAGCCAAGAGAGAAAAGAGAGTATTTCAAGTGGAACCAAGGAAGAACTAAGAAGAAAGATAGCATCTTGGAGCACATAAGTAAGATTCAAGGTTAGTTTTTGGTTCTAAGTTGTTCCTTGCCTTGTTTTCTTGCTTTGTATGGTTGGAAATCTTGTTTCTCCTCTTCTTTGGGTGTTGGACGAAATGATGATGGTGTAGGGGAAGGAGTTATGTTGCTCAAATATGGTAAAACACTTCAAAACATAAAAGATCCAAGTGGTTACAAGTGATTTTAGGGTGTTTTGGAAATGTGTTCTTTATTGTGTATTGTAAGGAGCATTTCGGTTTTGACACTAAATGGACCCTAGGATGAGATTTTCAATGTTTTGATGGTTCCATGGTGTTTAAAATGGAAAAACATGTGGGGATAAGGCAAGAAAGGATTTTTAAACCCTATGGAAAACACGTTCAAAAGCAAAGAGCAAAGATGGAACCTTTATGAAGCAAGAGTATTTTTGAGTTATGTTCTTGCTTTTGGTTGAAATGGATAATGATTCTTATTGTCCTTTTTATGGATTATCATGCTAGGGTTTGACCTTTGTGAAGAAAAAGAAGAGAATCAAAGAAAGCACAAATCTTTGGATCAAGGTAGCAAGTTAAACCTAGCTACTACCACTAACTAGCATTGTTGATTATTGTATGGTTAATTGCTATTATTGTGGTTGAGCTCTCTTGATTGTTATGTGGCTGCTCTTTATAGTATCTTGCTTTGGCCTTTGCATGATTGAGTTTGCCAAATGATAAGCATGTTAGTTCATCAATAGTAGCTAATGTGATCATGCATAATAATGATGCTTGCTTGGTGCTATAATTGGTTAATTTGCTACTGGGATTTTCAAAAATCTCATCCCCCAAAAATAATGTAACATTTTAGGGCCTGAATCCTCCAAGGTAAAGCTACAGATTGAAGGTTAATTTGTGGGGTTTAGCCACAAAAATTCGTGAGCTCATTTGGTTATGTACATATTAAACTAACAGTGCTGGAAGCACACTGGCACTGAATGGTTCATGTGACTTTTTGATTATGTTCCCGAATGCATTTAGTCATGAAATTTAGCATGATGAAAGATAACGTCCTGAGATTCAAATTGATAGCTAATATGTTAAAAATGGACCAGTATACGATTTATAATGATTTTTCACAGTTAAAGGTCAGAATCTGGGAATCTGGGTTTTTGGCAAATGGACAGTGTTGCTTTTCTCAAAAACCTGATGCTTTTCCATAAGGAATTGGACAATGAGGTTATTTTTCCCTGAAAGAGGACTTAAAAAGCTTTAAGTATAATTTTGAACCACCCCAATTGGATTTTTGTAGAATAAGTTATGAATTTTTGAAGTTGGGCCAGAAAAACTGGATTTTTACCCGATGAACTGTTTAGGGTTTAGGGTTTAGGGTTTAGGGTTTTAGGGTTTAGGGTTTAGGGTTTAGGGTTTAGGGTTTAGGGTTTAGGGTTTAGGGTTTAGGGTTTAGGGTTTAGGGTTTAGGGTTTTAGGGTTTTAGGGTTTTAGGGTTTTAGGGTTTAGGGTTTTGGTTTTAGGTTTAGGGTTTAGGGTTTAGGGTTTAGGTTTAGGGTTTCGGGTTTAGGTTTAGGGTTTGGGGTTTAGGGTTTGGGGGTTTAGGGTTTCGGGTTTAGGTTTCGGGTTTAGGGTTTAGGGTTTAGGGTAGGTTTAGGGTTTCGGGTTTAGGGTTTAGG